>NC_136500.1:59378733-59422061 GCF_053919585.1 Euprymna scolopes
CCCACTGACTAGAACTCTGAAATGTCATTGACTGAAAGCTGTTTATTTCAATAATTAAATAACATTTTCGACGACATATATATCTGGTCATAAAATAATTTATTCTAATAAAAATGATTTGAATTCCTGGAAAAAGGGCATTTTATCTAAAATGTTACATGTGATTTAAGAACAATTTAAAAACTACTTTAAAATTAGAGTTCCAGCGAGAGGAAGTATTCATGAAACTTTTACTGTCTCAATTTTAATTTTAATACAAGGGAGATAACTTAGTTAAATTAATTCAGAGTTATTGAACTTCACATGTTACATTATCTGTAATCATTTTTTATTTGAGGTCGTGTGACATTAAAATCATCATTCTCCATATTTCAGTTGTTTGGAATTATTTATGTTGCATATTTGATCAAGTGGAAACAGCTCAACATCGTCCTATAATTTGCAGTCAAGTTTTGTTACTCCATTTCAAGTGGCAAGTCTCCCCACTGTCATGAGTTGTGAAATAAATTATTAACTGAAAGCTGATTATTTCAATAATATTTTAATAATGAAATAAAGATGGTCGCTATTCAAACCAATCACTGTTTGGCGTTCGATCGAATCGCATCTCTCATCACTACAAACTGTTTATATCTCAATAAAATATTTATTTTTCACCGTCTGATTATAACTTAACTAAATAATATCTCATACTTATAACGTATGCTGCTACACCGTTCACAAATGACATCATGAATCTGTAATTGTCGCACGATGAAACTTGCGCATACATCGACGGAAGTAAAAACTTGTATACAATTAGCCGCTAGTATTTTTTTTTAATTCCATAGTTATATGACTTTTAAATATTTTCAGCGAAATTGACTTTAACAAACCCGTCACACGCATCCTTTCCAGTTTTTATTTTTTTCTATTAAAACCCGAACTTATAAATATTCTTTTGAGAAATAAAAAAAAAAACAAAAAAAAACGCCTTTTTATGATCACGCCTTGCTAACGCATAATAAATAACTACAAGTAATATAATTATGTAGATTTCCACTTGCTGTCACTTGATCTAAAATACAAAGTAAATAAAGCTAATGGAATAATATGGACAAAGATGGAACACAAGACTTGTAAGCATTTAAACTGTCAAATAGGTCGTTTTTTGGCTTTTGAAATACTTGACAAATTCACAATTATTACAAGATTTGAAGTATTTATATTTTATAGAGATTTAAACCTTCTTAGTTATGGTTTTGTGACGATTTTATTCAACCAATGATTTAATGACTAAACGATTCAACCTTCAAAATCCTATTTGTATAATATTCTGCTTGTTCCTTTCTTAATTAGTTCATACTTTACGCTTTGGAAAAAGCCAAATAACTTTTAAAGGCTAAAATGTGAAAAAAAAAAAAAAAAAAATGCCAAATTCACTAATTTTCGCTTATAAAAGATCATCTGGCAACTCGGAACAAGAATAAATGACTGGCCACAGTTTGATGTAGCCTCGTTTTCACTTTCACATATCATTATGATAATATATGATAATTGTTGTAATGGTGTGAGAAAAGAACGCGTAGTAATTTCGAAGTGCATGGTTTTTAACCCCCTCCTCCCTCCGCAAAAAAAGTGGATGAAATTTTACATAATAAATGAACATTCAAATGAAGCAGGGCAAAGTAAATTAAAGTTTGTCTCTTACAATGTGACTTCATTATCAGTATTGAACTATGCAGCAGCAGCACAATATTACTTTCAGAGCATTTATTGGTATTTATTAATTTATCTCATTTGGGTTCTTCTTTATTTTAAATATAATGGACACCATTTCCATAGAAATGTTAATAAACTCATATTTGCTGCATGTTATTGGATTTTCATTCTAAAATATTTTTTGCACTATCCAGAAAAATATCAATTTAATCAAAACAAAATTGTTGATTAAATACATTTCATAACAACCATTTTTTACACACATCCATAAATTCTGTATCAATCTGTAAAGTAAATAACATTTGTAAATAATTCATTTTATTCTGTAGTATTTTTATCTAATATCTATTTTTACTTATCTTTTATGTAATTCCTATTAAATACGGAAATCTAAAATGAAAAGATATTTTTAACGCAAGAAGCTTTGGTATTTTTAAAAAATCCCTTTTTATTAAATAAGTTCGTCTACAATTAATGCTTTTGTCTTTGTTTATTTCTGTTTATTTGTGGAGTTTTCGACTAACTTTGCTAATAAATTATAAATGAAAAAGATTTTATTTCAACTGTAAAGAAAACTTTAATGTACACACAAAATCATTTAAAATAATCTTTCGTACGCCTTTTTTTTTCTCCACAACAGCTGTCATATAGTCATAATATTGTCTGTTTTATAATCTGGGAAATATCAGGGAAATAACTTAGTTAAATAATTTTTGAGGTATCGAACCTTTTAAGTAAAGATTTATTTATTTTATTTAAGATAAAGTGATATTGAAGTCATCCATTCTCCACATTTCAGTTGTTCCAGCCAACATTTTTTGTTACTTCAGTACAAGTGACAACACTTTTTATTAATTGAAAGTTGATTTTATTTTAATAGTTAAATAACATTAGAAACACATTTCCAACGATATATATCTCGCCATAAAATAATTTACTGTAAAAACGATAATTGGCAATTTATATTTGTTTGTATTACAAATAATAAAATAAAACTTTTCTATTGTGATATTTTTATTATTTAAATGTCTTTTTTGGATGGGATAATATATTTTAAATGGTTTATTTACAATTTCTTCTATAATTGGAATATTTTTATTTTCTTGCTTAAACTCTTTTTACACAGTTTATATGAAACTATTTTTAAAATACTTTATTTTATCTTTCTTATTAGTATAATAGTTTTCTAATGAACAGAAACATATAAAATTTGAATTTAGTAAACATAATAATAACGTATATAAATAGAGAATATTTGCGAATGAATCTCAGTGGACAAAAATGATGAGGTTTCTTTGTTGGATTGTACGGCAGATCAACCCTTTGAGTCATTTTATGCAGATTATCTTTGGATTTAGAGTTATTAATTCATGCTGTAGCTGACATACGAGTGATATGTTCTTTTTAAAGTTTTGATAAGATTCTTTTAACGGTATGGTTTTGTTTTGTTTTACGGTACATCATTTTTTGTAGTTATTTATAATAATTACTTTAAATTGCAGTTTATTACTAATCTATTCAATCTACTGCTCGGTGAAACCTCATAGGAAATATTTGGTGTCAAAAATCATGCAAAGTTTATTTGGACGGAATCGCCAAATTGGCTGACAGTTTTTACCTGTCATCAAGTAATAGCTCGAATAGGTCAATATGTATAAACGCAACTTTTGGAATATCAGTTTGTTCTTGCTAGATGTTTAACTTCAGGCAAGTCCTTAGCAAACAAATTAATAGATTTGTCAACCTTGAAAGAATGTAAGTTTACTAAAACTAAAATGCATTTCTATTCCATGAAAACTAAAATACTTTTAGCTATTGAATAAATTTAATAAGTGAAGGTTTTTATTACTGTGAACAGATTCGAAAAAGTTGTCATAAAAACAAATATATAACAAATAAATGTTATCAAAGGAAGGCAAGATAAGCTACTTTTCTACCTTACTGGATATGTTTTTATTTAATGTAACATGTTTATTCAGCTCGAAAAACATACAGTGTTTACCGATGTATGGGAAAATTAAACTTGGCACACGACTTTCTCTTTGACACGGTAAGTTTGGAAAAAGGAGTTAAAACTATAAAACCGGACAAAATACTGTTAGAAACACTCGCTCAATATATGTTACCGTGACATATATTCCATAGGTTTTTTTAACATTATTTTATCTTGGCCGCCATTTTCAATTTTCCAAATACATCGGTGAACACCATGTTTTTCGCGCTGATTAAACATGTTACATTCAATAAAGACACTAAAAACACATCCAATTAGGTAGAACAGTGATTTATCTTGCCTTTGATAACATTTATTTGTTATATATTTGGTTTTGACAACTTTTTTGTAATCTGTGTACAGTAATACAAACACAAATAAATTTGTTTACGAAGATTATTAGAAAATGCGGAAATTAGAACCGAACATCATGAATGAATATAAATTGCCTAAGAACAATTGATGTCGAAAAATGTTGTTTCACCTATAAATACACCTAAAGAGGAAAATCACATTGAAAAAAGTGCATTGACGGAATATAGAATATATAAAAAACATAAAAAATCGCATTAAATTACAAACAAGAGTAAAGAAAAACTTTCATAATAAATTTGTGGCCCTGAAAAGGGCCGTTTGAATATGAAGAGAGATAATAAATTTAAGCTCTCTCGCCTCGGATACGACGAGCCAATTGGATGTCCTTCGGCATGATGGTGACACGTTTGGCGTGGATGGCACACAAGTTGGTGTCTTCGAAAAGACCAACCAAGTAAGCTTCACTGGCCTCCTGAAGAGCCATCACAGAAGAACTCTGGAAACGGAGATCGGTCTTGAAGTCTTGGGCGATTTCACGAACCAAACGTTGGAAGGGAAGTTTCCTGATGAGAAGCTCAGTGGATTTTTGATAACGTCTGATCTCACGGAGAGCTACAGTACCGGGCCTGTAACGATGGGGTTTCTTCACTCCACCAGTGGCTGGAGCACTTTTACGCGCCGCTTTGGTAGCCAACTGTTTACGAGGAGCTTTACCTCCGGTGGATTTACGAGCGGTCTGCTTAGTACGAGCCATTATGAAACAATTACTACTTCAAATGATGAATTTCACCAGCAAGACCGTTACACCTTTTTATATGGGTTGTTATCAGCTGCTGCTGCTACTTTTCTTTGTTAGATGCGCGCAAAATGTTCAAATATTTCCCTTTATTCTCATTGGTAATAAGGAATCACGTGGGGTGCTTTCAACTAGGTCCGCCGGATTTTGTGCGGAGACCTATATATAGTGAATTTGATTTGTTGTCCGCCGTACATTAGTATTTTCGTACTACTACTTCAATTGACAACAAGATGTCTGGTCGTGGAAAGGGAGGAAAAGGTTTAGGAAAAGGAGGCGCTAAGCGTCATCGTAAAGTACTTCGTGATAACATCCAGGGTATCACGAAACCCGCTATCCGTCGTCTTGCCCGTCGAGGTGGTGTGAAACGTATCTCTGGTCTGATCTACGAAGAAACTCGTGGTGTCCTGAAAGTTTTCCTTGAAAATGTCATCCGTGATGCCGTCACCTACACCGAACACGCCAAGAGGAAGACTGTCACCGCCATGGATGTCGTCTATGCTCTGAAGAGACAAGGAAGAACCCTTTACGGATTCGGAGGTTAAACCATTATTTGACCCAAGACAAAACGAACCAAACCAAACGGCCCTTTTCAGGGCCACCAACTTTTTCCGAAAAGTATTTTTCCAAATCTAACTTTTATGCGTTTATCTTTTCATAACGTCTAATTTGATGGGTTTTTTAAAACCCTTTTTTCATTATTCTGTATAATTCGCTTTTTTATTTTTATTTTTTTTTTCATTGCAGACATGAATAATTAGCTATTCTGTTTAAAAACTTCAGACTTAAAAATAATTTTCCAATTATAACAAAAGTATTAATCCCCATGTACTAACTTTCAATATTTATAATTCTGTCTTAAGCAAATATGGTATCCAGGTTTTGAAATTATTTATGTCACTCAAAAAGAAAAAAAATCCTATAATTTTAAATAACATTGTTTTTAGGCAAGAATTTTAGTTAAATTATCTGGGGAAATATTCAAAATAAAGTGGGGAAATTTTATCAGTTCTCAAAGATAATGACTGGAATTTAAAAAAAAGAAAGTGATGATAATAAAATTGCATATATTTCTTCTTTATATCTAATCGATTCATGTGTTTTGATCATCGTTGGTGTCTTTTAATCAGGTGGTAATTCAATTAAGTAAATTCATTTTTAACTAAAAGCATATTTAGGTGGTTATATTGATGGGGTTTGACTCACGTGACAAGTGAATTCTACAGATTTCATTTTAATAAACACTTACAAAACCAAACGTTCTCTATTATAACTGCCCAACTCATAATAATTCCGAGTAGCAATATTATTTTAATAAACATTTCAGTTTATTTGATAAATAAATGTTTGGAAAAAACAATTGAACAGTAGTGATAGAAATCCATCCATTAGATGCAGCCATCTTGTTTTCGCTCCAACTTATCAACAAGGCAATACTTATGTTTTAAATACAGATACTTTAAAATAAGTTACAACATCAAAATCCTATTCAGGTAAGGAGAAAATTTATCTTGCCTTTGGTTACATTTTGTTTTTTTGTTTCTTACTATTTTTTCGTTTCTGTTAAATAAATGCCCTTTTTTTTAATCAATATATGTCCTCAAAATTTAACAAAATACTGGTAGAGAAGCACTCAGTAAATGTCAATGTGACAATATGGATCTGAGATTTGTGCACATTTTGAAATTGTTCACTTCTGGAAAATACTTTTACAAATAAAATCGGTACTTTATTGAGAAAGATGCGAAATATGTCAGTTGAAAAACTAATTTACGGACATTTTTATTGCTAAAATTCGACTAGAAACTTTTCCGTCATTTTTTTTTTTTTTTTTTTTGTTTTAATGTAAACTAACATTTTCAACATAAGTTTTCCTATTTCGAACTGTAATATTTTGCATATATCTCAATATAAATAAGCACCCGACAATTTTTAAAGATCGTTAAAAAATATTTGACGGCTTATTATACAAGACCCAAGAGTTATGTCCCTTTGTTTAATATAGTAATAGTGAAGTTATTGTTTTGTAATAAAACAGGTTTATTAACGGGAGATAACTAACAACTCAATTTGGTAAATTTTCTTTCAGTAATTATTTTTTAACCGATTATTTTTCGTAATTTTGGAGAGTTTCTTTCTAAATAAATATGTAGTAAACTGCAAATTTTAAAAACAAGCTATTAAAAACTCATGTCGAAATATTTGCAAGCAAAGTCAAAAAAGAATTACTACATATCCTTACATTTTGCTACAAAAATGGCGGGAAATTGTGCCTTGAAATGATTTTCCTGATTCTCGAAAACGGAATTAATATATATATTCTCTCTCAAATCGAAATCGAAAGATTCTAATAAACAAATACGCAGCAGATTTCATAGAAAATAACCCCGAACAAAATTAATAAGGTAAATAAAAAAACAAAAACAAAATAAAATGAATAAATTCTATTGAAATAAAAATAAAATGATTTTTCTGTGACCCCTGTGTGTATGACACAGAGCACATGTACGTCTGTGTGCATATATTAGTAATACAATATTACATAGGATGATGCAGAAGTATAGGCAACATGACGTCCGCAGCAAACTATCAAAAACATTTTTTTTTTAAGTCAAGTATTGTAACCCCATTTGGCTTTGTTTTACAATCCAGATACAAAAACGTTGCCAGAAAACAAATATATAACAAATAAATGTTAGAAAATGTAAGATAAGTTCGTTTTCTCTATAACTGGATAAGATTTCAATATTGTTTTTAATGTAAAATGTTTATTCTGTTCGAAAAGCAAGCATTGAACGCTACCGATGAACATGAAAAAAATGGCGCGATGTCTTTGAAGACTCGACAAAAACTTCAAAATAAGAAATAAAAGAATGGGGATTTGTTTTACAATACACGTGGTACGAAAAAATTTCAAATAACAAATGTTATTAAAGACAAGTTACTCTTCTACCTATCTGATAAAGTTTTTGTGGCTTTACTCACTTTAAAACGTTTATGCGGTTCGAAAAACTGTCTAGATTCAGGTGAACACAAGAAAAACTTGCAGCGAATGTTTGAAATTTCGACGATGAGTTAAAGATTAATCGATTTATTTGGACAAAAACTAAGTTTTTTCTGTCGATTTTACAAGGGGTGTAATCTTTTAAATGCTGTTTCGATTCTATATGATATGCAAGAACTGAACTCCGAAATTAAGATTTGAAGTTCGGATAGACAATAGAGAAAATTCAAAGATATTCGCACATTAGAAGAAACGATTAATTTAGAATGAGTAGAATTTATCTTTTAAAAACTTTTAATGTTGGTTACTTGCTTGGTTGGCATTGATTACGTATTAGCTCTATTTTTTCTTTAATTATTTAAAAGCTTACTTTTTAAAAATTTCAGACGTTAAATGAATGCCCGTTAAAATCCAAAACAAAAATATTTCAGTTAATATTTAAGTGCATATTATAATGCGATTGTTTTTTTTGTTTTTTTTTTTTAATGTGATTGTACGGATAACGAATAAGAAAGCTGGAAAAAATTTATAAATTCAAATAAAAACAATACAGGAAATGCAGGTTTGTATTACTGTACACATAGATTCGAAAAAGTTGTCAAAAAACAAATAAATGTTATCAAAGGGAAGCTTAGTTGGGTTTGTATTACTGTACACATAGATTCGAAAAAGTTGTCAAAAAAACAAATATATAACAAATAAATGTTATCAAAGGCAAGATAAGTTACTTTTCTACCAAAGTGGATATATTTTTCGTGTTTTTATTCAATGTAACATGTTTATTCAGCTCGAAAACCATACAGTGTTTACCGATGTATTGGAACATTCAAGATGGCGTCTTATTCTCTCTTTAACACGGTAAGTGTGGGAAAAGATGTTATAAATAAAAAACGGGATAAAATACTGTTAAAAACTCGCTCAATGTTACCGTGACATATATTCGGCGGGTTTTTAATAGTATTTTGCCTAGTTTTTTATTTATAACACCTTTTCCCAAACTTACCGTGTTAAAGAGAGTGTGAGACGCCATCTTGAATTTTCGAATACATCGGTAAACACTGTATATTTTTCGAGCTGAATAAATATGTTACATTGAATAAAAACACAAAAAATACATCCAGTTTGGCAGAAAAGTAACTTATCTTGCCTTTGATAACATTTATTTGTTATATATTTGTTTTTTGACAACTTTTTCGAATCTATGTGTACAGTAATACAAACCCGCTTTTTTGTGTTTTTATTCAATGTAACACGTTTATTCAGCTCGAAAAACATGCAGTGTTTACCGATGTATTGGAAAATTCAAGATGGCGTCTGACTCTCTCTTTAACACGGTAAGTTTGGGAAAAGGTGTTATAAAAAATAAACTAGACAAAACACTATTAAAAACCCACCGAATATATGTCAACTTATGTCACGGTAACATATATTGAGCGAATTTCTAACAGTATTTTATCTAATTTATTATTTATAACACCTTTTCCCGAACTTACCGTGTTAAAGAGAGAGTTGGACGCCATTTTGAATTTTCCAATACATCGGTAAATACTGTATGTTTTTCGAGCTGAATAAACATGCTACATTGAATAAAAACACGAAAATTATTTCCAGTTTAGTAGAAAAGTAACTTATCTTGTCTTTGATAACATTTATTTGTTATATATTTGTATTTTTGACAACTTTTCCGAATCTTTGTGTACAGTAATAGAAACCCGGAAATGCTAACATTTATATTAAGATTGACTTAAATTTACAAGTTCACAAATAAAAAAAATACAAATATAATTTAAGACTTTCTTTCCCTAATCGTGAACAAATATAAGTAATATTTACGCCATAGAAAGAGATGGGAATATTTATGAAATCTAAACTGTGAATAATCGCATTAAAATATAGAAAGTGAAGAAACATTCGTGAAAAAATGTGTGGCCCTGAAAAGGGCCGTTTTGGGAATGTGTTTTCTTTGGAAGGAAACGCTTTTTACTTGGCGCTGGTGTATTTGGTGACAGCTTTGGTTCCCTCAGAGACAGCATGTTTAGCCAACTCACCAGGGAGAAGGAGACGGACAGCGGTCTGGACCTCACGGCTGCTAAGTGTTCTTTTCTTGCTGTAATGGGACAGACGACTGGCTTCATTAGCGATTCTCTCAAAAAGATCGTTAACAAAACTGTTCATAATAGACATGGCTTTGCTAGAAATTCCAGTGTCAGGATGAACTTGTTTCATTACTTTGTAAATGTAGATGGAATAACTTTCCTTCCTCTTCTTTCTCTTTTTCTTGCCATCACGAGCAGGTTTAGCCTTACCGGCTTTCTTAGCGCCTTTCTTGCTAACTTCAGTGGGGGGAGCCATTTCGACGATACACGAATGTGAAGGCAACTTTATTCTCTTCCCTTTTTATACGAAACACGCTGGCTCCCAGCAACAATCACAATTTTCTCTCTCAAATCTCTCGTATTTGATTGGTCAGAAACTAGCAACAAAAACTACACAACTTGTGAAAGCACTTAAAACAGACAAAAAAAAGAAAGCGGTTGTGTTGAAAGCGGCGGTAAAATAATCAGCAGTCAGTTGGCCGGAGCCGATCTGCGCGTATTTAACGCAAGTTGCGTGCGTTTTGTAAAGTAAATCGTTTTGAGTTTTTGAAACAGCAAACACAAACCTAAAAATGTCTGGTCGTGGTAAAGGAGGTAAAGCCAAGGGAAAGAGCAAGACTCGTTCATCCCGTGCCGGACTTCAATTCCCCGTTGGTCGTATCCATCGTCTCCTCCGCAAGGGTAACTATTCGGAGAGAATTGGTGCCGGTGCACCCGTCTATTTGGCTGCCGTCATGGAATATTTGGCCGCTGAGGTTCTCGAGTTGGCTGGAAATGCTGCGAGAGACAACAAGAAATCCAGAATCATCCCCCGTCACTTGCAATTGGCCATCCGTAATGACGAAGAATTAAACAAATTCTTGGCCGGAGTGACCATTGCCCAGGGCGGTGTCCTTCCCAACATCCAAGCTGTACTTCTTCCCAAGAAGACCCAGAAAGCTGCCAAGTAAATTCTCTTATTCCCTTGACACAACACAAACGGCCCTTTTCAGGGCCACTCACATTTTCCCGAAATGTTTTTTGTCAATCTTACTTAATGCGATTTTTTTCTTTCTGACTTTTGTGATTATTTATAAACTATTGTTTTTTTTTTTTTGCGTTCATTATTTAACGCTCTTTCAGTAGATTTAATATAAAATTTAGCCCCATCATTTGAATTTCGTTTGAAGTAAATTGAAATGTCTTGTCATACGACATGCGGTTAAAGTCAGTCGCCATCTTGTTTTGATTTCGCTTATTCTGTCTAAAGAGATTTTTTGTTGGGTTTCTCCATAACCTACTTGCATTAACTGCTCCCAATGGCAAACGTGAAACTACAGACTTTTAATCGACATCATATTTATAATATAATTATAAATGGTCATTTCGGGCCAGCCACATTTTCTCGAAATGTTTTTCGTGAATCTTACTTAATGCGATTTTTTATTTCTGACCTTTGTGATTCTTTATAAAATATTACTTTTCTTTTTTTTTTGCATTCATTGTTTTACGCACCTTCAGAAATTTTAATATAAAATTTGGGTTTGTATTACTGTACACAAAGATTCGAAAAAGTTGTCAAAAAACAAATATATGTTATCAAAAGCAAGATAAGTTACTTTTCTACCAAACTGGATATATTTTTCGTGTTTTTATTCAATGTAACATGTTTATTCAGCTCGAAAAACATACAGTGTTTACCGATGTATTGGAAAATTCAAGATGGCGTCTGATTCTCTCTTTAACACGGTAAGTTTGGGAAACCCCGCCGAATATATATGTCAACCTATGTCACGGTAACATATATTGAGCGAGTTTTTAACACTATTTTATCTGGGTTTTTATTTATAACACCTTTTCCCAAACTTACCGTGTTAAAGAGAGAATCAGACGCCATCCTGTAATTTTCCAATACATCGGTAAACACTATGTTTTTCGAGCTGAATAAATATGTTACATTGAATAAAAACACGAAAAATATATCCACTTTGGTAGAAAAGTAACTTATCTTGCCTTTGATAACATTTATTTGTTATATATTTGTTTTTTTGACAACTTTTTCGAATCTATGTGTACAGTAATACAAACCCGTCAGTCGCCATCGCCATCTTGTTTTGATTTCGTTTATTCTGTCTAAAGAGATTTTTGTTGTGTTTCTCCATAACGCGCTTGCATTAACTGTTTCCAATGGCAAACACGAAAATACAGACTTTTAATCGACATATTTATAATATAATTATAAATGGTCATTTCGATTTCTTTTTAACTTAAAATAGATCCAGAAGTTGAATGATAAACCAATTGATTAATCGGAAAAAGTTCGTGAACAAATAACAGCGTTGCAAATAATTTAGTAGGGAATCAATTATTATTTTTTTTTTTTTTAACAAACAAACCAATGAGGTTAACCTTTATGGAGATGGTCCCAATGTCCGCCTCGTTCTGAGTTCGGGGAGAGGCCGTCTGACGTTTAGGCAGAAAATTACCCCTCCATAAAATAAAGTGCACAGTTGTTAACTTAAAAAAACCCGTTCCAATAATTAGAATTTTTATTTTATTTTAAACACTTCAAATAATTAGAATTAAAAAAAAAAAATAAACAGTTAAAATAATTAGAATTTTACACAAAGTAAACAGTTAAAATAATTAGAATTTTTGATAATTACACAGTTCAAATAATTAGAATATATAAAAAAAAATAAACAGTTCAAATAATTAGAATTTTTGATAATTCAACAGTTTAAATAATTGGAATTTTACAAAATAGACAGTTCAAATAATTAGAATTTTTGATAATTCAACAGTTCAAATAATTGGAATTTTACAAAATAGACAGTTCAAATAATTAGAATTAAATAAAAAGCAAAAAAAAAAAAAAAAAAAAAAACAGTCCACATGATTAGAATAGTTCCACGTGGTTAGTTAACCCTGTAAAATTCTGCGGTTAGGGTAATTTTCTGCCTCGACACCGCCTACGTCAGACGGCCTCTCCCCGAACTCAGAACGAGGCAAACGTCGGGACCATATCTCCGTAAAGGATAACCCAAAAAACAAATAAATTTCATCAAAGGCGAGATAAGTTACTTTTCTACCTAAGTGGATAATTTTCTAATGTTTTATTTTATTTTATTTCATGTAACATGTTTATTCAGCTCGAAAAACATACAGTGTTTACCGATGTATTGGAAAATTTAAAATGGCGCCCGACTCTCTCTTTGACACGATAAGTTTGGGAAAAGGAGTTAAAAATAAAAATAAACTACACAAAATACTATTAGAAACTCGCTCGATATATGTTAACATGACATAGGCTGATATATTTTTGGTGAGTTTATAACAGTATTTTGTATATAATTTTATTTTTAACTCTTTTTCCCAAACTTATCGAATCAAAGAGGGAGTCGGTCGCCATTTTCAATTTTCCAATACATCATAAACACTGTATGTTTTACGAGCTGAACAAACATGTTACATTAAATAAAAACCGCTACTTAGGTAGAAAAGTAACTTATCTTGACTTTGATAACATTTCCTTATTTAGTTCTCATGAGAGATCATGCGACAGCAAGTTTTGCTTTAGGTTACTACTGTCTCAGGTTGAATAATTAATACAAGGGAGATCGGACTTCACATGTAATCATTCTTACTTGAGATCAAGTGACATTAAAATCATCACTCTCCACCTTTTAGTTGTTATTATTTTGCATGTATGATCAAGTGGCAACAAGCCAACATCATCCTATAATTTGCAGTCAATCGTTGTTACTTCAGTTTAAGTGCAAAATCTCCCCACTGACTAGAACTCTGAAATGTCATTGACTGAAAGCTGTTTATTTCAATAATTAAATAACATTTTCGACGACATATATATCTGGTCATAAAATAATTTATTCTAATAAAAATGATTTGAATTCCTGGAAAAAGGGCATTTTATCTAAAATGTTACATGTGATTTAAGAACAATTTAAAAACTACTTTAAAATTAGAGTTCCAGCGAGAGGAAGTATTCATGAAACTTTTACTGTCTCAATTTTAATTTTAATACAAGGGAGATAACTTAGTTAAATTAATTCAGAGTTATTGAACTTCACATGTTACATTATCTGTAATCATTTTTTATTTGAGGTCGTGTGACATTAAAATCATCATTCTCCATATTTCAGTTGTTTGGAATTATTTATGTTGCATATTTGATCAAGTGGAAACAGCTCAACATCGTCCTATAATTTGCAGTCAAGTTTTGTTACTCCATTTCAAGTGGCAAGTCTCCCCACTGTCATGAGTTGTGAAATAAATTATTAACTGAAAGCTGATTATTTCAATAATATTTTAATAATGAAATAAAGATGGTCGCTATTCAAACCAATCACTGTTTGGCGTTCGATCGAATCGCATCTCTCATCACTACAAACTGTTTATATCTCAATAAAATATTTATTTTTCACCGTCTGATTATAACTTAACTAAATAATATCTCATACTTATAACGTATGCTGCTACACCGTTCACAAATGACATCATGAATCTGTAATTGTCGCACGATGAAACTTGCGCATACATCGACGGAAGTAAAAACTTGTATACAATTAGCCGCTAGTATTTTTTTTTAATTCCATAGTTATATGACTTTTAAATATTTTCAGCGAAATTGACTTTAACAAACCCGTCACACGCATCCTTTCCAGTTTTTATTTTTTTCTATTAAAACCCGAACTTATAAATATTCTTTTGAGAAATAAAAAAAAAAACAAAAAAAAACGCCTTTTTATGATCACGCCTTGCTAACGCATAATAAATAACTACAAGTAATATAATTATGTAGATTTCCACTTGCTGTCACTTGATCTAAAATACAAAGTAAATAAAGCTAATGGAATAATATGGACAAAGATGGAACACAAGACTTGTAAGCATTTAAACTGTCAAATAGGTCGTTTTTTGGCTTTTGAAATACTTGACAAATTCACAATTATTACAAGATTTGAAGTATTTATATTTTATAGAGATTTAAACCTTCTTAGTTATGGTTTTGTGACGATTTTATTCAACCAATGATTTAATGACTAAACGATTCAACCTTCAAAATCCTATTTGTATAATATTCTGCTTGTTCCTTTCTTAATTAGTTCATACTTTACGCTTTGGAAAAAGCCAAATAACTTTTAAAGGCTAAAATGTGAAAAAAAAAAAAAAAAAAAATGCCAAATTCACTAATTTTCGCTTATAAAAGATCATCTGGCAACTCGGAACAAGAATAAATGACTGGCCACAGTTTGATGTAGCCTCGTTTTCACTTTCACATATCATTATGATAATATATGATAATTGTTGTAATGGTGTGAGAAAAGAACGCGTAGTAATTTCGAAGTGCATGGTTTTTAACCCCCTCCTCCCTCCGCAAAAAAAGTGGATGAAATTTTACATAATAAATGAACATTCAAATGAAGCAGGGCAAAGTAAATTAAAGTTTGTCTCTTACAATGTGACTTCATTATCAGTATTGAACTATGCAGCAGCAGCACAATATTACTTTCAGAGCATTTATTGGTATTTATTAATTTATCTCATTTGGGTTCTTCTTTATTTTAAATATAATGGACACCATTTCCATAGAAATGTTAATAAACTCATATTTGCTGCATGTTATTGGATTTTCATTCTAAAATATTTTTTGCACTATCCAGAAAAATATCAATTTAATCAAAACAAAATTGTTGATTAAATACATTTCATAACAACCATTTTTTACACACATCCATAAATTCTGTATCAATCTGTAAAGTAAATAACATTTGTAAATAATTCATTTTATTCTGTAGTATTTTTATCTAATATCTATTTTTACTTATCTTTTATGTAATTCCTATTAAATACGGAAATCTAAAATGAAAAGATATTTTTAACGCAAGAAGCTTTGGTATTTTTAAAAAATCCCTTTTTATTAAATAAGTTCGTCTACAATTAATGCTTTTGTCTTTGTTTATTTCTGTTTATTTGTGGAGTTTTCGACTAACTTTGCTAATAAATTATAAATGAAAAAGATTTTATTTCAACTGTAAAGAAAACTTTAATGTACACACAAAATCATTTAAAATAATCTTTCGTACGCCTTTTTTTTTCTCCACAACAGCTGTCATATAGTCATAATATTGTCTGTTTTATAATCTGGGAAATATCAGGGAAATAACTTAGTTAAATAATTTTTGAGGTATCGAACCTTTTAAGTAAAGATTTATTTATTTTATTTAAGATAAAGTGATATTGAAGTCATCCATTCTCCACATTTCAGTTGTTCCAGCCAACATTTTTTGTTACTTCAGTACAAGTGACAACACTTTTTATTAATTGAAAGTTGATTTTATTTTAATAGTTAAATAACATTAGAAACACATTTCCAACGATATATATCTCGCCATAAAATAATTTACTGTAAAAACGATAATTGGCAATTTATATTTGTTTGTATTACAAATAATAAAATAAAACTTTTCTATTGTGATATTTTTATTATTTAAATGTCTTTTTTGGATGGGATAATATATTTTAAATGGTTTATTTACAATTTCTTCTATAATTGGAATATTTTTATTTTCTTGCTTAAACTCTTTTTACACAGTTTATATGAAACTATTTTTAAAATACTTTATTTTATCTTTCTTATTAGTATAATAGTTTTCTAATGAACAGAAACATATAAAATTTGAATTTAGTAAACATAATAACGTATATAAATAGAGAATATTTGCGAATGAATCTCAGTGGACAAAAATGATGAGGTTTCTTTGTTGGATTGTACGGCAGATCAACCCTTTGAGTCATTTTATGCAGATTATCTTTGGATTTAGAGTTATTAATTCATGCTGTAGCTGACATACGAGTGATATGTTCTTTTTAAAGTTTTGATAAGATTCTTTTAACGGTATGGTTTTGTTTTGTTTTACGGTACATCATTTTTTGTAGTTATTTATAATAATTACTTTAAATTGCAGTTTATTACTAATCTATTCAATCTACTGCTCGGTGAAACCTCATAGGAAATATTTGGTGTCAAAAATCATGCAAAGTTTATTTGGACGGAATCGCCAAATTGGCTGACAGTTTTTACCTGTCATCAAGTAATAGCTCGAATAGGTCAATATGTATAAACGCAACTTTTGGAATATCAGTTTGTTCTTGCTAGATGTTTAACTTCAGGCAAGTCCTTAGCAAACAAATTAATAGATTTGTCAACCTTGAAAGAATGTAAGTTTACTAAAACTAAAATGCATTTCTATTCCATGAAAACTAAAATACTTTTAGCTATTGAATAAATTTAATAAGTGAAGGTTTTTATTACTGTGAACAGATTCGAAAAAGTTGTCATAAAAACAAATATATAACAAATAAATGTTATCAAAGGAAGGCAAGATAAGCTACTTTTCTACCTTACTGGATATGTTTTTATTTAATGTAACATGTTTATTCAGCTCGAAAAACATACAGTGTTTACCGATGTATGGGAAAATTAAACTTGGCACACGACTTTCTCTTTGACACGGTAAGTTTGGAAAAAGGAGTTAAAACTATAAAACCGGACAAAATACTGTTAGAAACACTCGCTCAATATATGTTACCGTGACATATATTCCATGGGTTTTTTTAACATTATTTTATCTTGGCCGCCATTTTCAATTTTCCAAATACATCGGTGAACACCATGTTTTTCGCGCTGATTAAACATGTTACATTCAATAAAGACACTAAAAACACATCCAATTAGGTAGAACAGTGATTTATCTTGCCTTTGATAACATTTATTTGTTATATATTTGGTTTTGACAACTTTTTTGTAATCTGTGTACAGTAATACAAACACAAATAAATTTGTTTACGAAGATTATTAGAAAATGCGGAAATTAGAACCGAACATCATGAATGAATATAAATTGCCTAAGAACAATTGATGTCGAAAAATGTTGTTTCACCTATAAATACACCTAAAGAGGAAAATCACATTGAAAAAAGTGCATTGACGGAATATAGAATATATAAAAAACATAAAAAATCGCATTAAATTACAAACAAGAGTAAAGAAAAACTTTCATAATAAATTTGTGGCCCTGAAAAGGGCCGTTTGAATATGAAGAGAGATAATAAATTTAAGCTCTCTCGCCTCGGATACGACGAGCCAATTGGATGTCCTTCGGCATGATGGTGACACGTTTGGCGTGGATGGCACACAAGTTGGTGTCTTCGAAAAGACCAACCAAGTAAGCTTCACTGGCCTCCTGAAGAGCCATCACAGAAGAACTCTGGAAACGGAGATCGGTCTTGAAGTCTTGGGCGATTTCACGAACCAAACGTTGGAAGGGAAGTTTCCTGATGAGAAGCTCAGTGGATTTTTGATAACGTCTGATCTCACGGAGAGCTACAGTACCGGGCCTGTAACGATGGGGTTTCTTCACTCCACCAGTGGCTGGAGCACTTTTACGCGCCGCTTTGGTAGCCAACTGTTTACGAGGAGCTTTACCTCCGGTGGATTTACGAGCGGTCTGCTTAGTACGAGCCATTATGAAACAACTACTACTTCAAATGATGAATTTCACCAGCAAGACCGTTACACCTTTTTATATGGGTTGTTATCAGCTGCTGCTGCTACTTTTCTTTGTTAGATGCGCGCAAAATGTTCAAATATTTCCCTTTATTCTCATTGGTAATAAGGAATCACGTGGGGTGCTTTCAACTAGGTCCGCCGGATTTTGTGCGGAGACCTATATATAGTGAATTTGATTTGTTGTCCGCCGTACATTAGTATTTTCGTACTACTACTTCAATTGACAACAAGATGTCTGGTCGTGGAAAGGGAGGAAAAGGTTTAGGAAAAGGAGGCGCTAAGCGTCATCGTAAAGTACTTCGTGATAACATCCAGGGTATCACGAAACCCGCTATCCGTCGTCTTGCCCGTCGAGGTGGTGTGAAACGTATCTCTGGTCTGATCTACGAAGAAACTCGTGGTGTCCTGAAAGTTTTCCTTGAAAATGTCATCCGTGATGCCGTCACCTACACCGAACACGCCAAGAGGAAGACTGTCACCGCCATGGATGTCGTCTATGCTCTGAAGAGACAAGGAAGAACCCTTTACGGATTCGGAGGTTAAACCATTATTTGACCCAAGACAAAACGAACCAAACCAAACGGCCCTTTTCAGGGCCACCAACTTTTTCCGAAAAGTATTTTTCCAAATCTAACTTTTATGCGTTTATCTTTTCATAACGTCTAATTTGATGGGTTTTTTAAAACCCTTTTTTCATTATTCTGTATAATTCGCTTTTTTATTTTTATTTTTTTTTCATTGCAGACATGAATAATTAGCTATTCTGTTTAAAAACTTCAGACTTAAAAATAATTTTCCAATTATAACAAAAGTATTAATCCCCATGTACTAACTTTCAATATTTATAATTCTGTCTTAAGCAAATATGGTATCCAGGTTTTGAAATTATTTATGTCACTCAAAAAGAAAAAAAATCCTATAATTTTAAATAACATTGTTTTTAGGCAAGAATTTTAGTTAAATTATCTGGGGAAATATTCAAAATAAAGTGGGGAAATTTTATCAGTTCTCAAAGATAATGACTGGAATTTAAAAAAAAGAAAGTGATGATAATAAAATTGCATATATTTCTTCTTTATATCTAATCGATTCATGTGTTTTGATCATCGTTGGTGTCTTTTAATCAGGTGGTAATTCAATTAAGTAAATTCATTTTTAACTAAAAGCATATTTAGGTGGTTATATTGATGGGGTTTGACTCACGTGACAAGTGAATTCTACAGATTTCATTTTAATAAACACTTACAAAACCAAACGTTCTCTATTATAACTGCCCAACTCATAATAATTCCGAGTAGCAATATTATTTTAATAAACATTTCAGTTTATTTGATAAATAAATGTTTGGAAAAAACAATTGAACAGTAGTGATAGAAATCCATCCATTAGATGCAGCCATCTTGTTTTCGCTCCAACTTATCAACAAGGCAATACTTATGTTTTAAATACAGATACTTTAAAATAAGTTACAACATCAAAATCCTATTCAGGTAAGGAGAAAATTTATCTTGCCTTTGGTTACATTTTGTTTTTTTGTTTCTTACTATTTTTTCGTTTCTGTTAAATAAATGCCCTTTTTTTTAATCAATATATGTCCTCAAAATTTAACAAAATACTGGTAGAGAAGCACTCAGTAAATGTCAATGTGACAATATGGATCTGAGATTTGTGCACATTTTGAAATTGTTCACTTCTGGAAAATACTTTTACAAATAAAATCGGTACTTTATTGAGAAAGATGCGAAATATGTCAGTTGAAAAACTAATTTACGGACATTTTTATTGCTAAAATTCGACTAGAAACTTTTCCGTCATTTTTTTTTTTTTGTTTTTTGTTTTAATGTAAACTAACATTTTCAACATAAGTTTTCCTATTTCGAACTGTAATATTTTGCATATATCTCAATATAAATAAGCACCCGACAATTTTTAAAGATCGTTAAAAAATATTTGACGGCTTATTATACAAGACCCAAGAGTTATGTCCCTTTGTTTAATATAGTAATAGTGAAGTTATTGTTTTGTAATAAAACAGGTTTATTAACGGGAGATAACTAACAACTCAATTTGGTAAATTTTCTTTCAGTAATTATTTTTTAACCGATTATTTTTCGTAATTTTGGAGAGTTTCTTTCTAAATAAATATGTAGTAAACTGCAAATTTTAAAAACAAGCTATTAAAAACTCATGTCGAAATATTTGCAAGCAAAGTCAAAAAAGAATTACTACATATCCTTACATTTTGCTACAAAAATGGCGGGAAATTGTGCCTTGAAATGATTTTCCTGATTCTCGAAAACGGAATTAATATATATATTCTCTCTCAAATCGAAATCGAAAGATTCTAATAAACAAATACGCAGCAGATTTCATAGAAAATAACCCCGAACAAAATTAATAAGGTAAATAAAAAAACAAAAACAAAATAAAATGAATAAATTCTATTGAAATAAAAATAAAATGATTTTTCTGTGACCCCTGTGTGTATGACACAGAGCACATGTACGTCTGTGTGCATATATTAGTAATACAATATTACATAGGATGATGCAGAAGTATAGGCAACATGACGTCCGCAGCAAACTATCAAAAACATTTTTTTTTTAAGTCAAGTATTGTAACCCCATTTGGCTTTGTTTTACAATCCAGATACAAAAACGTTGCCAGAAAACAAATATATAACAAATAAATGTTAGAAAATGTAAGATAAGTTCGTTTTCTCTATAACTGGATAAGATTTCAATATTGTTTTTAATGTAAAATGTTTATTCTGTTCGAAAAGCAAGCATTGAACGCTACCGATGAACATGAAAAAAATGGCGCGATGTCTTTGAAGACTCGACAAAAACTTCAAAATAAGAAATAAAAGAATGGGGATTTGTTTTACAATACACGTGGTACGAAAAAATTTCAAATAACAAATGTTATTAAAGACAAGTTACTCTTCTACCTATCTGATAAAGTTTTTGTGGCTTTACTCACTTTAAAACGTTTATGCGGTTCGAAAAACTGTCTAGATTCAGGTGAACACAAGAAAAACTTGCAGCGAATGTTTGAAATTTCGACGATGAGTTAAAGATTAATCGATTTATTTGGACAAAAACTAAGTTTTTTCTGTCGATTTTACAAGGGGTGTAATCTTTTAAATGCTGTTTCGATTCTATATGATATGCAAGAACTGAACTCCGAAATTAAGATTTGAAGTTCGGATAGACAATAGAGAAAATTCAAAGATATTCGCACATTAGAAGAAACGATTAATTTAGAATGAGTAGAATTTATCTTTTAAAAACTTTTAATGTTGGTTACTTGCTTGGTTGGCATTGATTACGTATTAGCTCTATTTTTTCTTTAATTATTTAAAAGCTTACTTTTTAAAAATTTCAGACGTTAAATGAATGCCCGTTAAAATCCAAAACAAAAATATTTCAGTTAATATTTAAGTGCATATTATAATGCGATTGTTTTTTTTGTTTTTTTTTTTTAATGTGATTGTACGGATAACGAATAAGAAAGCTGGAAAAAATTTATAAATTCAAATAAAAACAATACAGGAAATGCAGGTTTGTATTACTGTACACATAGATTCGAAAAAGTTGTCAAAAAACAAATAAATGTTATCAAAGGGAAGCTTAGTTGGGTTTGTATTACTGTACACATAGATTCGAAAAAGTTGTCAAAAAAACAAATATATAACAAATAAATGTTATCAAAGGCAAGATAAGTTACTTTTCTACCAAAGTGGATATATTTTTCGTGTTTTTATTCAATGTAACATGTTTATTCAGCTCGAAAACCATACAGTGTTTACCGATGTATTGGAACATTCAAGATGGCGTCTTATTCTCTCTTTAACACGGTAAGTGTGGGAAAAGATGTTATAAATAAAAAACGGGATAAAATACTGTTAAAAACTCGCTCAATGTTACCGTGACATA
Source organism: Euprymna scolopes (assembly GCF_053919585.1). Classification (NCBI taxonomy): domain Eukaryota; kingdom Metazoa; phylum Mollusca; class Cephalopoda; order Sepiida; family Sepiolidae; genus Euprymna; species Euprymna scolopes. The sequence continues at coordinate 59,401,149 of NC_136500.1, forward strand.
TATTCGGCGGGTTTTTAATAGTATTTTGCCTAGTTTTTTATTTATAACACCTTTTCCCAAACTTACCGTGTTAAAGAGAGTGTGAGACGCCATCTTGAATTTTCGAATACATCGGTAAACACTGTATATTTTTCGAGCTGAATAAATATGTTACATTGAATAAAAACACAAAAAATACATCCAGTTTGGCAGAAAAGTAACTTATCTTGCCTTTGATAACATTTATTTGTTATATATTTGTTTTTTGACAACTTTTTCGAATCTATGTGTACAGTAATACAAACCCGCTTTTTTGTGTTTTTATTCAATGTAACACGTTTATTCAGCTCGAAAAACATGCAGTGTTTACCGATGTATTGGAAAATTCAAGATGGCGTCTGACTCTCTCTTTAACACGGTAAGTTTGGGAAAAGGTGTTATAAAAAATAAACTAGACAAAACACTATTAAAAACCCACCGAATATATGTCAACTTATGTCACGGTAACATATATTGAGCGAATTTCTAACAGTATTTTATCTAATTTATTATTTATAACACCTTTTCCCGAACTTACCGTGTTAAAGAGAGAGTTGGACGCCATTTTGAATTTTCCAATACATCGGTAAATACTGTATGTTTTTCGAGCTGAATAAACATGCTACATTGAATAAAAACACGAAAATTATTTCCAGTTTAGTAGAAAAGTAACTTATCTTGTCTTTGATAACATTTATTTGTTATATATTTGTATTTTTGACAACTTTTCCGAATCTTTGTGTACAGTAATAGAAACCCGGAAATGCTAACATTTATATTAAGATTGACTTAAATTTACAAGTTCACAAATAAAAAAAATACAAATATAATTTAAGACTTTCTTTCCCTAATCGTGAACAAATATAAGTAATATTTACGCCATAGAAAGAGATGGGAATATTTATGAAATCTAAACTGTGAATAATCGCATTAAAATATAGAAAGTGAAGAAACATTCGTGAAAAAATGTGTGGCCCTGAAAAGGGCCGTTTTGGGAATGTGTTTTCTTTGGAAGGAAACGCTTTTTACTTGGCGCTGGTGTATTTGGTGACAGCTTTGGTTCCCTCAGAGACAGCATGTTTAGCCAACTCACCAGGGAGAAGGAGACGGACAGCGGTCTGGACCTCACGGCTGCTAAGTGTTCTTTTCTTGCTGTAATGGGACAGACGACTGGCTTCATTAGCGATTCTCTCAAAAAGATCGTTAACAAAACTGTTCATAATAGACATGGCTTTGCTAGAAATTCCAGTGTCAGGATGAACTTGTTTCATTACTTTGTAAATGTAGATGGAATAACTTTCCTTCCTCTTCTTTCTCTTTTTCTTGCCATCACGAGCAGGTTTAGCCTTACCGGCTTTCTTAGCGCCTTTCTTGCTAACTTCAGTGGGGGGAGCCATTTCGACGATACACGAATGTGAAGGCAACTTTATTCTCTTCCCTTTTTATACGAAACACGCTGGCTCCCAGCAACAATCACAATTTTCTCTCTCAAATCTCTCGTATTTGATTGGTCAGAAACTAGCAACAAAAACTACACAACTTGTGAAAGCACTTAAAACAGACAAAAAAAAGAAAGCGGTTGTGTTGAAAGCGGCGGTAAAATAATCAGCAGTCAGTTGGCCGGAGCCGATCTGCGCGTATTTAACGCAAGTTGCGTGCGTTTTGTAAAGTAAATCGTTTTGAGTTTTTGAAACAGCAAACACAAACCTAAAAATGTCTGGTCGTGGTAAAGGAGGTAAAGCCAAGGGAAAGAGCAAGACTCGTTCATCCCGTGCCGGACTTCAATTCCCCGTTGGTCGTATCCATCGTCTCCTCCGCAAGGGTAACTATTCGGAGAGAATTGGTGCCGGTGCACCCGTCTATTTGGCTGCCGTCATGGAATATTTGGCCGCTGAGGTTCTCGAGTTGGCTGGAAATGCTGCGAGAGACAACAAGAAATCCAGAATCATCCCCCGTCACTTGCAATTGGCCATCCGTAATGACGAAGAATTAAACAAATTCTTGGCCGGAGTGACCATTGCCCAGGGCGGTGTCCTTCCCAACATCCAAGCTGTACTTCTTCCCAAGAAGACCCAGAAAGCTGCCAAGTAAATTCTCTTATTCCCTTGACACAACACAAACGGCCCTTTTCAGGGCCACTCACATTTTCCCGAAATGTTTTTTGTCAATCTTACTTAATGCGATTTTTTTCTTTCTGACTTTTGTGATTATTTATAAACTATTGTTTTTTTTTTTTTGCGTTCATTATTTAACGCTCTTTCAGTAGATTTAATATAAAATTTAGCCCCATCATTTGAATTTCGTTTGAAGTAAATTGAAATGTCTTGTCATACGACATGCGGTTAAAGTCAGTCGCCATCTTGTTTTGATTTCGCTTATTCTGTCTAAAGAGATTTTTTGTTGGGTTTCTCCATAACCTACTTGCATTAACTGCTCCCAATGGCAAACGTGAAACTACAGACTTTTAATCGACATCATATTTATAATATAATTATAAATGGTCATTTCGGGCCAGCCACATTTTCTCGAAATGTTTTTCGTGAATCTTACTTAATGCGATTTTTTATTTCTGACCTTTGTGATTCTTTATAAAATATTACTTTTCTTTTTTTTTTGCATTCATTGTTTTACGCACCTTCAGAAATTTTAATATAAAATTTGGGTTTGTATTACTGTACACAAAGATTCGAAAAAGTTGTCAAAAAACAAATATATGTTATCAAAAGCAAGATAAGTTACTTTTCTACCAAACTGGATATATTTTTCGTGTTTTTATTCAATGTAACATGTTTATTCAGCTCGAAAAACATACAGTGTTTACCGATGTATTGGAAAATTCAAGATGGCGTCTGATTCTCTCTTTAACACGGTAAGTTTGGGAAACCCCGCCGAATATATATGTCAACCTATGTCACGGTAACATATATTGAGCGAGTTTTTAACACTATTTTATCTGGGTTTTTATTTATAACACCTTTTCCCAAACTTACCGTGTTAAAGAGAGAATCAGACGCCATCCTGTAATTTTCCAATACATCGGTAAACACTATGTTTTTCGAGCTGAATAAATATGTTACATTGAATAAAAACACGAAAAATATATCCACTTTGGTAGAAAAGTAACTTATCTTGCCTTTGATAACATTTATTTGTTATATATTTGTTTTTTTGACAACTTTTTCGAATCTATGTGTACAGTAATACAAACCCGTCAGTCGCCATCGCCATCTTGTTTTGATTTCGTTTATTCTGTCTAAAGAGATTTTTGTTGTGTTTCTCCATAACGCGCTTGCATTAACTGTTTCCAATGGCAAACACGAAAATACAGACTTTTAATCGACATATTTATAATATAATTATAAATGGTCATTTCGATTTCTTTTTAACTTAAAATAGATCCAGAAGTTGAATGATAAACCAATTGATTAATCGGAAAAAGTTCGTGAACAAATAACAGCGTTGCAAATAATTTAGTAGGGAATCAATTATTATTTTTTTTTTTTTTAACAAACAAACCAATGAGGTTAACCTTTATGGAGATGGTCCCAATGTCCGCCTCGTTCTGAGTTCGGGGAGAGGCCGTCTGACGTTTAGGCAGAAAATTACCCCTCCATAAAATAAAGTGCACAGTTGTTAACTTAAAAAAACCCGTTCCAATAATTAGAATTTTTATTTTATTTTAAACACTTCAAATAATTAGAATTAAAAAAAAAAAATAAACAGTTAAAATAATTAGAATTTTACACAAAGTAAACAGTTAAAATAATTAGAATTTTTGATAATTACACAGTTCAAATAATTAGAATATATAAAAAAAAATAAACAGTTCAAATAATTAGAATTTTTGATAATTCAACAGTTTAAATAATTGGAATTTTACAAAATAGACAGTTCAAATAATTAGAATTTTTGATAATTCAACAGTTCAAATAATTGGAATTTTACAAAATAGACAGTTCAAATAATTAGAATTAAATAAAAAGCAAAAAAAAAAAAAAAAAAAAAAACAGTCCACATGATTAGAATAGTTCCACGTGGTTAGTTAACCCTGTAAAATTCTGCGGTTAGGGTAATTTTCTGCCTCGACACCGCCTACGTCAGACGGCCTCTCCCCGAACTCAGAACGAGGCAAACGTCGGGACCATATCTCCGTAAAGGATAACCCAAAAAACAAATAAATTTCATCAAAGGCGAGATAAGTTACTTTTCTACCTAAGTGGATAATTTTCTAATGTTTTATTTTATTTTATTTCATGTAACATGTTTATTCAGCTCGAAAAACATACAGTGTTTACCGATGTATTGGAAAATTTAAAATGGCGCCCGACTCTCTCTTTGACACGATAAGTTTGGGAAAAGGAGTTAAAAATAAAAATAAACTACACAAAATACTATTAGAAACTCGCTCGATATATGTTAACATGACATAGGCTGATATATTTTTGGTGAGTTTATAACAGTATTTTGTATATAATTTTATTTTTAACTCTTTTTCCCAAACTTATCGAATCAAAGAGGGAGTCGGTCGCCATTTTCAATTTTCCAATACATCATAAACACTGTATGTTTTACGAGCTGAACAAACATGTTACATTAAATAAAAACCGCTACTTAGGTAGAAAAGTAACTTATCTTGACTTTGATAACATTTCCTTATTTAGTTCTCATGAGAGATCATGCGACAGCAAGTTTTGCTTTAGGTTACTACTGTCTCAGGTTGAATAATTAATACAAGGGAGATCGGACTTCACATGTAATCATTCTTACTTGAGATCAAGTGACATTAAAATCATCACTCTCCACCTTTTAGTTGTTATTATTTTGCATGTATGATCAAGTGGCAACAAGCCAACATCATCCTATAATTTGCAGTCAATCGTTGTTACTTCAGTTTAAGTGCAAAATCTCCCCACTGACTAGAACTCTGAAATGTCATTGACTGAAAGCTGTTTATTTCAATAATTAAATAACATTTTCGACGACATATATATCTGGTCATAAAATAATTTATTCTAATAAAAATGATTTGAATTCCTGGAAAAAGGGCATTTTATCTAAAATGTTACATGTGATTTAAGAACAATTTAAAAACTACTTTAAAATTAGAGTTCCAGCGAGAGGAAGTATTCATGAAACTTTTACTGTCTCAATTTTAATTTTAATACAAGGGAGATAACTTAGTTAAATTAATTCAGAGTTATTGAACTTCACATGTTACATTATCTGTAATCATTTTTTATTTGAGGTCGTGTGACATTAAAATCATCATTCTCCATATTTCAGTTGTTTGGAATTATTTATGTTGCATATTTGATCAAGTGGAAACAGCTCAACATCGTCCTATAATTTGCAGTCAAGTTTTGTTACTCCATTTCAAGTGGCAAGTCTCCCCACTGTCATGAGTTGTGAAATAAATTATTAACTGAAAGCTGATTATTTCAATAATATTTTAATAATGAAATAAAGATGGTCGCTATTCAAACCAATCACTGTTTGGCGTTCGATCGAATCGCATCTCTCATCACTACAAACTGTTTATATCTCAATAAAATATTTATTTTTCACCGTCTGATTATAACTTAACTAAATAATATCTCATACTTATAACGTATGCTGCTACACCGTTCACAAATGACATCATGAATCTGTAATTGTCGCACGATGAAACTTGCGCATACATCGACGGAAGTAAAAACTTGTATACAATTAGCCGCTAGTATTTTTTTTTAATTCCATAGTTATATGACTTTTAAATATTTTCAGCGAAATTGACTTTAACAAACCCGTCACACGCATCCTTTCCAGTTTTTATTTTTTTCTATTAAAACCCGAACTTATAAATATTCTTTTGAGAAATAAAAAAAAAAACAAAAAAAAACGCCTTTTTATGATCACGCCTTGCTAACGCATAATAAATAACTACAAGTAATATAATTATGTAGATTTCCACTTGCTGTCACTTGATCTAAAATACAAAGTAAATAAAGCTAATGGAATAATATGGACAAAGATGGAACACAAGACTTGTAAGCATTTAAACTGTCAAATAGGTCGTTTTTTGGCTTTTGAAATACTTGACAAATTCACAATTATTACAAGATTTGAAGTATTTATATTTTATAGAGATTTAAACCTTCTTAGTTATGGTTTTGTGACGATTTTATTCAACCAATGATTTAATGACTAAACGATTCAACCTTCAAAATCCTATTTGTATAATATTCTGCTTGTTCCTTTCTTAATTAGTTCATACTTTACGCTTTGGAAAAAGCCAAATAACTTTTAAAGGCTAAAATGTGAAAAAAAAAAAAAAAAAAATGCCAAATTCACTAATTTTCGCTTATAAAAGATCATCTGGCAACTCGGAACAAGAATAAATGACTGGCCACAGTTTGATGTAGCCTCGTTTTCACTTTCACATATCATTATGATAATATATGATAATTGTTGTAATGGTGTGAGAAAAGAACGCGTAGTAATTTCGAAGTGCATGGTTTTTAACCCCCTCCTCCCTCCGCAAAAAAAGTGGATGAAATTTTACATAATAAATGAACATTCAAATGAAGCAGGGCAAAGTAAATTAAAGTTTGTCTCTTACAATGTGACTTCATTATCAGTATTGAACTATGCAGCAGCAGCACAATATTACTTTCAGAGCATTTATTGGTATTTATTAATTTATCTCATTTGGGTTCTTCTTTATTTTAAATATAATGGACACCATTTCCATAGAAATGTTAATAAACTCATATTTGCTGCATGTTATTGGATTTTCATTCTAAAATATTTTTTGCACTATCCAGAAAAATATCAATTTAATCAAAACAAAATTGTTGATTAAATACATTTCATAACAACCATTTTTTACACACATCCATAAATTCTGTATCAATCTGTAAAGTAAATAACATTTGTAAATAATTCATTTTATTCTGTAGTATTTTTATCTAATATCTATTTTTACTTATCTTTTATGTAATTCCTATTAAATACGGAAATCTAAAATGAAAAGATATTTTTAACGCAAGAAGCTTTGGTATTTTTAAAAAATCCCTTTTTATTAAATAAGTTCGTCTACAATTAATGCTTTTGTCTTTGTTTATTTCTGTTTATTTGTGGAGTTTTCGACTAACTTTGCTAATAAATTATAAATGAAAAAGATTTTATTTCAACTGTAAAGAAAACTTTAATGTACACACAAAATCATTTAAAATAATCTTTCGTACGCCTTTTTTTTTCTCCACAACAGCTGTCATATAGTCATAATATTGTCTGTTTTATAATCTGGGAAATATCAGGGAAATAACTTAGTTAAATAATTTTTGAGGTATCGAACCTTTTAAGTAAAGATTTATTTATTTTATTTAAGATAAAGTGATATTGAAGTCATCCATTCTCCACATTTCAGTTGTTCCAGCCAACATTTTTTGTTACTTCAGTACAAGTGACAACACTTTTTATTAATTGAAAGTTGATTTTATTTTAATAGTTAAATAACATTAGAAACACATTTCCAACGATATATATCTCGCCATAAAATAATTTACTGTAAAAACGATAATTGGCAATTTATATTTGTTTGTATTACAAATAATAAAATAAAACTTTTCTATTGTGATATTTTTATTATTTAAATGTCTTTTTTGGATGGGATAATATATTTTAAATGGTTTATTTACAATTTCTTCTATAATTGGAATATTTTTATTTTCTTGCTTAAACTCTTTTTACACAGTTTATATGAAACTATTTTTAAAATACTTTATTTTATCTTTCTTATTAGTATAATAGTTTTCTAATGAACAGAAACATATAAAATTTGAATTTAGTAAACATAATAACGTATATAAATAGAGAATATTTGCGAATGAATCTCAGTGGACAAAAATGATGAGGTTTCTTTGTTGGATTGTACGGCAGATCAACCCTTTGAGTCATTTTATGCAGATTATCTTTGGATTTAGAGTTATTAATTCATGCTGTAGCTGACATACGAGTGATATGTTCTTTTTAAAGTTTTGATAAGATTCTTTTAACGGTATGGTTTTGTTTTGTTTTACGGTACATCATTTTTTGTAGTTATTTATAATAATTACTTTAAATTGCAGTTTATTACTAATCTATTCAATCTACTGCTCGGTGAAACCTCATAGGAAATATTTGGTGTCAAAAATCATGCAAAGTTTATTTGGACGGAATCGCCAAATTGGCTGACAGTTTTTACCTGTCATCAAGTAATAGCTCGAATAGGTCAATATGTATAAACGCAACTTTTGGAATATCAGTTTGTTCTTGCTAGATGTTTAACTTCAGGCAAGTCCTTAGCAAACAAATTAATAGATTTGTCAACCTTGAAAGAATGTAAGTTTACTAAAACTAAAATGCATTTCTATTCCATGAAAACTAAAATACTTTTAGCTATTGAATAAATTTAATAAGTGAAGGTTTTTATTACTGTGAACAGATTCGAAAAAGTTGTCATAAAAACAAATATATAACAAATAAATGTTATCAAAGGAAGGCAAGATAAGCTACTTTTCTACCTTACTGGATATGTTTTTATTTAATGTAACATGTTTATTCAGCTCGAAAAACATACAGTGTTTACCGATGTATGGGAAAATTAAACTTGGCACACGACTTTCTCTTTGACACGGTAAGTTTGGAAAAAGGAGTTAAAACTATAAAACCGGACAAAATACTGTTAGAAACACTCGCTCAATATATGTTACCGTGACATATATTCCATAGGTTTTTTTAACATTATTTTATCTTGGCCGCCATTTTCAATTTTCCAAATACATCGGTGAACACCATGTTTTTCGCGCTGATTAAACATGTTACATTCAATAAAGACACTAAAAACACATCCAATTAGGTAGAACAGTGATTTATCTTGCCTTTGATAACATTTATTTGTTATATATTTGGTTTTGACAACTTTTTTGTAATCTGTGTACAGTAATACAAACACAAATAAATTTGTTTACGAAGATTATTAGAAAATGCGGAAATTAGAACCGAACATCATGAATGAATATAAATTGCCTAAGAACAATTGATGTCGAAAAATGTTGTTTCACCTATAAATACACCTAAAGAGGAAAATCACATTGAAAAAAGTGCATTGACGGAATATAGAATATATAAAAAACATAAAAAATCGCATTAAATTACAAACAAGAGTAAAGAAAAACTTTCATAATAAATTTGTGGCCCTGAAAAGGGCCGTTTGAATATGAAGAGAGATAATAAATTTAAGCTCTCTCGCCTCGGATACGACGAGCCAATTGGATGTCCTTCGGCATGATGGTGACACGTTTGGCGTGGATGGCACACAAGTTGGTGTCTTCGAAAAGACCAACCAAGTAAGCTTCACTGGCCTCCTGAAGAGCCATCACAGAAGAACTCTGGAAACGGAGATCGGTCTTGAAGTCTTGGGCGATTTCACGAACCAAACGTTGGAAGGGAAGTTTCCTGATGAGAAGCTCAGTGGATTTTTGATAACGTCTGATCTCACGGAGAGCTACAGTACCGGGCCTGTAACGATGGGGTTTCTTCACTCCACCAGTGGCTGGAGCACTTTTACGCGCCGCTTTGGTAGCCAACTGTTTACGAGGAGCTTTACCTCCGGTGGATTTACGAGCGGTCTGCTTAGTACGAGCCATTATGAAACAATTACTACTTCAAATGATGAATTTCACCAGCAAGACCGTTACACCTTTTTATATGGGTTGTTATCAGCTGCTGCTGCTACTTTTCTTTGTTAGATGCGCGCAAAATGTTCAAATATTTCCCTTTATTCTCATTGGTAATAAGGAATCACGTGGGGTGCTTTCAACTAGGTCCGCCGGATTTTGTGCGGAGACCTATATATAGTGAATTTGATTTGTTGTCCGCCGTACATTAGTATTTTCGTACTACTACTTCAATTGACAACAAGATGTCTGGTCGTGGAAAGGGAGGAAAAGGTTTAGGAAAAGGAGGCGCTAAGCGTCATCGTAAAGTACTTCGTGATAACATCCAGGGTATCACGAAACCCGCTATCCGTCGTCTTGCCCGTCGAGGTGGTGTGAAACGTATCTCTGGTCTGATCTACGAAGAAACTCGTGGTGTCCTGAAAGTTTTCCTTGAAAATGTCATCCGTGATGCCGTCACCTACACCGAACACGCCAAGAGGAAGACTGTCACCGCCATGGATGTCGTCTATGCTCTGAAGAGACAAGGAAGAACCCTTTACGGATTCGGAGGTTAAACCATTATTTGACCCAAGACAAAACGAACCAAACCAAACGGCCCTTTTCAGGGCCACCAACTTTTTCCGAAAAGTATTTTTCCAAATCTAACTTTTATGCGTTTATCTTTTCATAACGTCTAATTTGATGGGTTTTTTAAAACCCTTTTTTCATTATTCTGTATAATTCGCTTTTTTATTTTTATTTTTTTTTCATTGCAGACATGAATAATTAGCTATTCTGTTTAAAAACTTCAGACTTAAAAATAATTTTCCAATTATAACAAAAGTATTAATCCCCATGTACTAACTTTCAATATTTATAATTCTGTCTTAAGCAAATATGGTATCCAGGTTTTGAAATTATTTATGTCACTCAAAAAGAAAAAAAATCCTATAATTTTAAATAACATTGTTTTTAGGCAAGAATTTTAGTTAAATTATCTGGGGAAATATTCAAAATAAAGTGGGGAAATTTTATCAGTTCTCAAAGATAATGACTGGAATTTAAAAAAAAAGAAAGTGATGATAATAAAATTGCATATATTTCTTCTTTATATCTAATCGATTCATGTGTTTTGATCATCGTTGGTGTCTTTTAATCAGGTGGTAATTCAATTAAGTAAATTCATTTTTAACTAAAAGCATATTTAGGTGGTTATATTGATGGGGTTTGACTCACGTGACAAGTGAATTCTACAGATTTCATTTTAATAAACACTTACAAAACCAAACGTTCTCTATTATAACTGCCCAACTCATAATAATTCCGAGTAGCAATATTATTTTAATAAACATTTCAGTTTATTTGATAAATAAATGTTTGGAAAAAACAATTGAACAGTAGTGATAGAAATCCATCCATTAGATGCAGCCATCTTGTTTTCGCTCCAACTTATCAACAAGGCAATACTTATGTTTTAAATACAGATACTTTAAAATAAGTTACAACATCAAAATCCTATTCAGGTAAGGAGAAAATTTATCTTGCCTTTGGTTACATTTTGTTTTTTTGTTTCTTACTATTTTTTCGTTTCTGTTAAATAAATGCCCTTTTTTTTAATCAATATATGTCCTCAAAATTTAACAAAATACTGGTAGAGAAGCACTCAGTAAATGTCAATGTGACAATATGGATCTGAGATTTGTGCACATTTTGAAATTGTTCACTTCTGGAAAATACTTTTACAAATAAAATCGGTACTTTATTGAGAAAGATGCGAAATATGTCAGTTGAAAAACTAATTTACGGACATTTTTATTGCTAAAATTCGACTAGAAACTTTTCCGTCATTTTTTTTTTTTTGTTTTTTGTTTTAATGTAAACTAACATTTTCAACATAAGTTTTCCTATTTCGAACTGTAATATTTTGCATATATCTCAATATAAATAAGCACCCGACAATTTTTAAAGATCGTTAAAAAATATTTGACGGCTTATTATACAAGACCCAAGAGTTATGTCCCTTTGTTTAATATAGTAATAGTGAAGTTATTGTTTTGTAATAAAACAGGTTTATTAACGGGAGATAACTAACAACTCAATTTGGTAAATTTTCTTTCAGTAATTATTTTTTAACCGATTATTTTTCGTAATTTTGGAGAGTTTCTTTCTAAATAAATATGTAGTAAACTGCAAATTTTAAAAACAAGCTATTAAAAACTCATGTCGAAATATTTGCAAGCAAAGTCAAAAAAGAATTACTACATATCCTTACATTTTGCTACAAAAATGGCGGGAAATTGTGCCTTGAAATGATTTTCCTGATTCTCGAAAACGGAATTAATATATATATTCTCTCTCAAATCGAAATCGAAAGATTCTAATAAACAAATACGCAGCAGATTTCATAGAAAATAACCCCGAACAAAATTAATAAGGTAAATAAAAAAACAAAAACAAAATAAAATGAATAAATTCTATTGAAATAAAAATAAAATGATTTTTCTGTGACCCCTGTGTGTATGACACAGAGCACATGTACGTCTGTGTGCATATATTAGTAATACAATATTACATAGGATGATGCAGAAGTATAGGCAACATGACGTCCGCAGCAAACTATCAAAAACATTTTTTTTTTAAGTCAAGTATTGTAACCCCATTTGGCTTTGTTTTACAATCCAGATACAAAAACGTTGCCAGAAAACAAATATATAACAAATAAATGTTAGAAAATGTAAGATAAGTTCGTTTTCTCTATAACTGGATAAGATTTCAATATTGTTTTTAATGTAAAATGTTTATTCTGTTCGAAAAGCAAGCATTGAACGCTACCGATGAACATGAAAAAAATGGCGCGATGTCTTTGAAGACTCGACAAAAACTTCAAAATAAGAAATAAAAGAATGGGGATTTGTTTTACAATACACGTGGTACGAAAAAATTTCAAATAACAAATGTTATTAAAGACAAGTTACTCTTCTACCTATCTGATAAAGTTTTTGTGGCTTTACTCACTTTAAAACGTTTATGCGGTTCGAAAAACTGTCTAGATTCAGGTGAACACAAGAAAAACTTGCAGCGAATGTTTGAAATTTCGACGATGAGTTAAAGATTAATCGATTTATTTGGACAAAAACTAAGTTTTTTCTGTCGATTTTACAAGGGGTGTAATCTTTTAAATGCTGTTTCGATTCTATATGATATGCAAGAACTGAACTCCGAAATTAAGATTTGAAGTTCGGATAGACAATAGAGAAAATTCAAAGATATTCGCACATTAGAAGAAACGATTAATTTAGAATGAGTAGAATTTATCTTTTAAAAACTTTTAATGTTGGTTACTTGCTTGGTTGGCATTGATTACGTATTAGCTCTATTTTTTCTTTAATTATTTAAAAGCTTACTTTTTAAAAATTTCAGACGTTAAATGAATGCCCGTTAAAATCCAAAACAAAAATATTTCAGTTAATATTTAAGTGCATATTATAATGCGATTGTTTTTTTTGTTTTTTTTTTTTAATGTGATTGTACGGATAACGAATAAGAAAGCTGGAAAAAATTTATAAATTCAAATAAAAACAATACAGGAAATGCAGGTTTGTATTACTGTACACATAGATTCGAAAAAGTTGTCAAAAAACAAATAAATGTTATCAAAGGGAAGCTTAGTTGGGTTTGTATTACTGTACACATAGATTCGAAAAAGTTGTCAAAAAAACAAATATATAACAAATAAATGTTATCAAAGGCAAGATAAGTTACTTTTCTACCAAAGTGGATATATTTTTCGTGTTTTTATTCAATGTAACATGTTTATTCAGCTCGAAAACCATACAGTGTTTACCGATGTATTGGAACATTCAAGATGGCGTCTTATTCTCTCTTTAACACGGTAAGTGTGGGAAAAGATGTTATAAATAAAAAACGGGATAAAATACTGTTAAAAACTCGCTCAATGTTACCGTGACATATATTCGGCGGGTTTTTAATAGTATTTTGCCTAGTTTTTTATTTATAACACCTTTTCCCAAACTTACCGTGTTAAAGAGAGTGTGAGACGCCATCTTGAATTTTCGAATACATCGGTAAACACTGTATATTTTTCGAGCTGAATAAATATGTTACATTGAATAAAAACACAAAAAATACATCCAGTTTGGCAGAAAAGTAACTTATCTTGCCTTTGATAACATTTATTTGTTATATATTTGTTTTTTGACAACTTTTTCGAATCTATGTGTACAGTAATACAAACCCGCTTTTTTGTGTTTTTATTCAATGTAACACGTTTATTCAGCTCGAAAAACATGCAGTGTTTACCGATGTATTGGAAAATTCAAGATGGCGTCTGACTCTCTCTTTAACACGGTAAGTTTGGGAAAAGGTGTTATAAAAAATAAACTAGACAAAACACTATTAAAAACCCACCGAATATATGTCAACTTATGTCACGGTAACATATATTGAGCGAATTTCTAACAGTATTTTATCTAATTTATTATTTATAACACCTTTTCCCGAACTTACCGTGTTAAAGAGAGAGTTGGACGCCATTTTGAATTTTCCAATACATCGGTAAATACTGTATGTTTTTCGAGCTGAATAAACATGCTACATTGAATAAAAACACGAAAATTATTTCCAGTTTAGTAGAAAAGTAACTTATCTTGTCTTTGATAACATTTATTTGTTATATATTTGTATTTTTGACAACTTTTCCGAATCTTTGTGTACAGTAATAGAAACCCGGAAATGCTAACATTTATATTAAGATTGACTTAAATTTACAAGTTCACAAATAAAAAAAATACAAATATAATTTAAGACTTTCTTTCCCTAATCGTGAACAAATATAAGTAATATTTACGCCATAGAAAGAGATGGGAATATTTATGAAATCTAAACTGTGAATAATCGCATTAAAATATAGAAAGTGAAGAAACATTCGTGAAAAAATGTGTGGCCCTGAAAAGGGCCGTTTTGGGAATGTGTTTTCTTTGGAAGGAAACGCTTTTTACTTGGCGCTGGTGTATTTGGTGACAGCTTTGGTTCCCTCAGAGACAGCATGTTTAGCCAACTCACCAGGGAGAAGGAGACGGACAGCGGTCTGGACCTCACGGCTGCTAAGTGTTCTTTTCTTGCTGTAATGGGACAGACGACTGGCTTCATTAGCGATTCTCTCAAAAAGATCGTTAACAAAACTGTTCATAATAGACATGGCTTTGCTAGAAATTCCAGTGTCAGGATGAACTTGTTTCATTACTTTGTAAATGTAGATGGAATAACTTTCCTTCCTCTTCTTTCTCTTTTTCTTGCCATCACGAGCAGGTTTAGCCTTACCGGCTTTCTTAGCGCCTTTCTTGCTAACTTCAGTGGGGGGAGCCATTTCGACGATACACGAATGTGAAGGCAACTTTATTCTCTTCCCTTTTTATACGAAACACGCTGGCTCCCAGCAACAATCACAATTTTCTCTCTCAAATCTCTCGTATTTGATTGGTCAGAAACTAGCAACAAAAACTACACAACTTGTGAAAGCACTTAAAACAGACAAAAAAAAGAAAGCGGTTGTGTTGAAAGCGGCGGTAAAATAATCAGCAGTCAGTTGGCCGGAGCCGATCTGCGCGTATTTAACGCAAGTTGCGTGCGTTTTGTAAAGTAAATCGTTTTGAGTTTTTGAAACAGCAAACACAAACCTAAAAATGTCTGGTCGTGGTAAAGGAGGTAAAGCCAAGGGAAAGAGCAAGACTCGTTCATCCCGTGCCGGACTTCAATTCCCCGTTGGTCGTATCCATCGTCTCCTCCGCAAGGGTAACTATTCGGAGAGAATTGGTGCCGGTGCACCCGTCTATTTGGCTGCCGTCATGGAATATTTGGCCGCTGAGGTTCTCGAGTTGGCTGGAAATGCTGCGAGAGACAACAAGAAATCCAGAATCATCCCCCGTCACTTGCAATTGGCCATCCGTAATGACGAAGAATTAAACAAATTCTTGGCCGGAGTGACCATTGCCCAGGGCGGTGTCCTTCCCAACATCCAAGCTGTACTTCTTCCCAAGAAGACCCAGAAAGCTGCCAAGTAAATTCTCTTATTCCCTTGACACAACACAAACGGCCCTTTTCAGGGCCACTCACATTTTCCCGAAATGTTTTTTGTCAATCTTACTTAATGCGATTTTTTTCTTTCTGACTTTTGTGATTATTTATAAACTATTGTTTTTTTTTTTTTGCGTTCATTATTTAACGCTCTTTCAGTAGATTTAATATAAAATTTAGCCCCATCATTTGAATTTCGTTTGAAGTAAATTGAAATGTCTTGTCATACGACATGCGGTTAAAGTCAGTCGCCATCTTGTTTTGATTTCGCTTATTCTGTCTAAAGAGATTTTTTGTTGGGTTTCTCCATAACCTACTTGCATTAACTGCTCCCAATGGCAAACGTGAAACTACAGACTTTTAATCGACATCATATTTATAATATAATTATAAATGGTCATTTCGGGCCAGCCACATTTTCTCGAAATGTTTTTCGTGAATCTTACTTAATGCGATTTTTTATTTCTGACCTTTGTGATTCTTTATAAAATATTACTTTTCTTTTTTTTTTGCATTCATTGTTTTACGCACCTTCAGAAATTTTAATATAAAATTTGGGTTTGTATTACTGTACACAAAGATTCGAAAAAGTTGTCAAAAAACAAATATATGTTATCAAAAGCAAGATAAGTTACTTTTCTACCAAACTGGATATATTTTTCGTGTTTTTATTCAATGTAACATGTTTATTCAGCTCGAAAAACATACAGTGTTTACCGATGTATTGGAAAATTCAAGATGGCGTCTGATTCTCTCTTTAACACGGTAAGTTTGGGAAACCCCGCCGAATATATATGTCAACCTATGTCACGGTAACATATATTGAGCGAGTTTTTAACACTATTTTATCTGGGTTTTTATTTATAACACCTTTTCCCAAACTTACCGTGTTAAAGAGAGAATCAGACGCCATCCTGTAATTTTCCAATACATCGGTAAACACTATGTTTTTCGAGCTGAATAAATATGTTACATTGAATAAAAACACGAAAAATATATCCACTTTGGTAGAAAAGTAACTTATCTTGCCTTTGATAACATTTATTTGTTATATATTTGTTTTTTTGACAACTTTTTCGAATCTATGTGTACAGTAATACAAACCCGTCAGTCGCCATCGCCATCTTGTTTTGATTTCGTTTATTCTGTCTAAAGAGATTTTTGTTGTGTTTCTCCATAACGCGCTTGCATTAACTGTTTCCAATGGCAAACACGAAAATACAGACTTTTAATCGACATATTTATAATATAATTATAAATGGTCATTTCGATTTCTTTTTAACTTAAAATAGATCCAGAAGTTGAATGATAAACCAATTGATTAATCGGAAAAAGTTCGTGAACAAATAACAGCGTTGCAAATAATTTAGTAGGGAATCAATTATTATTTTTTTTTTTTTTAACAAACAAACCAATGAGGTTAACCTTTATGGAGATGGTCCCAATGTCCGCCTCGTTCTGAGTTCGGGGAGAGGCCGTCTGACGTTTAGGCAGAAAATTACCCCTCCATAAAATAAAGTGCACAGTTGTTAACTTAAAAAAACCCGTTCCAATAATTAGAATTTTTATTTTATTTTAAACACTTCAAATAATTAGAATTAAAAAAAAAAAATAAACAGTTAAAATAATTAGAATTTTACACAAAGTAAACAGTTAAAATAATTAGAATTTTTGATAATTACACAGTTCAAATAATTAGAATATATAAAAAAAAATAAACAGTTCAAATAATTAGAATTTTTGATAATTCAACAGTTTAAATAATTGGAATTTTACAAAATAGACAGTTCAAATAATTAGAATTTTTGATAATTCAACAGTTCAAATAATTGGAATTTTACAAAATAGACAGTTCAAATAATTAGAATTAAATAAAAAGCAAAAAAAAAAAAAAAAAAAAAAACAGTCCACATGATTAGAATAGTTCCACGTGGTTAGTTAACCCTGTAAAATTCTGCGGTTAGGGTAATTTTCTGCCTCGACACCGCCTACGTCAGACGGCCTCTCCCCGAACTCAGAACGAGGCAAACGTCGGGACCATATCTCCGTAAAGGATAACCCAAAAAACAAATAAATTTCATCAAAGGCGAGATAAGTTACTTTTCTACCTAAGTGGATAATTTTCTAATGTTTTATTTTATTTTATTTCATGTAACATGTTTATTCAGCTCGAAAAACATACAGTGTTTACCGATGTATTGGAAAATTTAAAATGGCGCCCGACTCTCTCTTTGACACGATAAGTTTGGGAAAAGGAGTTAAAAATAAAAATAAACTACACAAAATACTATTAGAAACTCGCTCGATATATGTTAACATGACATAGGCTGATATATTTTTGGTGAGTTTATAACAGTATTTTGTATATAATTTTATTTTTAACTCTTTTTCCCAAACTTATCGAATCAAAGAGGGAGTCGGTCGCCATTTTCAATTTTCCAATACATCATAAACACTGTATGTTTTACGAGCTGAACAAACATGTTACATTAAATAAAAACCGCTACTTAGGTAGAAAAGTAACTTATCTTGACTTTGATAACATTTCCTTATTTAGTTCTCATGAGAGATCATGCGACAGCAAGTTTTGCTTTAGGTTACTACTGTCTCAGGTTGAATAATTAATACAAGGGAGATCGGACTTCACATGTAATCATTCTTACTTGAGATCAAGTGACATTAAAATCATCACTCTCCACCTTTTAGTTGTTATTATTTTGCATGTATGATCAAGTGGCAACAAGCCAACATCATCCTATAATTTGCAGTCAATCGTTGTTACTTCAGTTTAAGTGCAAAATCTCCCCACTGACTAGAACTCTGAAATGTCATTGACTGAAAGCTGTTTATTTCAATAATTAAATAACATTTTCGACGACATATATATCTGGTCATAAAATAATTTATTCTAATAAAAATGATTTGAATTCCTGGAAAAAGGGCATTTTATCTAAAATGTTACATGTGATTTAAGAACAATTTAAAAACTACTTTAAAATTAGAGTTCCAGCGAGAGGAAGTATTCATGAAACTTTTACTGTCTCAATTTTAATTTTAATACAAGGGAGATAACTTAGTTAAATTAATTCAGAGTTATTGAACTTCACATGTTACATTATCTGTAATCATTTTTTATTTGAGGTCGTGTGACATTAAAATCATCATTCTCCATATTTCAGTTGTTTGGAATTATTTATGTTGCATATTTGATCAAGTGGAAACAGCTCAACATCGTCCTATAATTTGCAGTCAAGTTTTGTTACTCCATTTCAAGTGGCAAGTCTCCCCACTGTCATGAGTTGTGAAATAAATTATTAACTGAAAGCTGATTATTTCAATAATATTTTAATAATGAAATAAAGATGGTCGCTATTCAAACCAATCACTGTTTGGCGTTCGATCGAATCGCATCTCTCATCACTACAAACTGTTTATATCTCAATAAAATATTTATTTTTCACCGTCTGATTATAACTTAACTAAATAATATCTCATACTTATAACGTATGCTGCTACACCGTTCACAAATGACATCATGAATCTGTAATTGTCGCACGATGAAACTTGCGCATACATCGACGGAAGTAAAAACTTGTATACAATTAGCCGCTAGTATTTTTTTTTAATTCCATAGTTATATGACTTTTAAATATTTTCAGCGAAATTGACTTTAACAAACCCGTCACACGCATCCTTTCCAGTTTTTATTTTTTTCTATTAAAACCCGAACTTATAAATATTCTTTTGAGAAATAAAAAAAAAAACAAAAAAAAACGCCTTTTTATGATCACGCCTTGCTAACGCATAATAAATAACTACAAGTAATATAATTATGTAGATTTCCACTTGCTGTCACTTGATCTAAAATACAAAGTAAATAAAGCTAATGGAATAATATGGACAAAGATGGAACACAAGACTTGTAAGCATTTAAACTGTCAAATAGGTCGTTTTTTGGCTTTTGAAATACTTGACAAATTCACAATTATTACAAGATTTGAAGTATTTATATTTTATAGAGATTTAAACCTTCTTAGTTATGGTTTTGTGACGATTTTATTCAACCAATGATTTAATGACTAAACGATTCAACCTTCAAAATCCTATTTGTATAATATTCTGCTTGTTCCTTTCTTAATTAGTTCATACTTTACGCTTTGGAAAAAGCCAAATAACTTTTAAAGGCTAAAATGTGAAAAAAAAAAAAAAAAAAAAATGCCAAATTCACTAATTTTCGCTTATAAAAGATCATCTGGCAACTCGGAACAAGAATAAATGACTGGCCACAGTTTGATGTAGCCTCGTTTTCACTTTCACATATCATTATGATAATATATGATAATTGTTGTAATGGTGTGAGAAAAGAACGCGTAGTAATTTCGAAGTGCATGGTTTTTAACCCCCTCCTCCCTCCGCAAAAAAAGTGGATGAAATTTTACATAATAAATGAACATTCAAATGAAGCAGGGCAAAGTAAATTAAAGTTTGTCTCTTACAATGTGACTTCATTATCAGTATTGAACTATGCAGCAGCAGCACAATATTACTTTCAGAGCATTTATTGGTATTTATTAATTTATCTCATTTGGGTTCTTCTTTATTTTAAATATAATGGACACCATTTCCATAGAAATGTTAATAAACTCATATTTGCTGCATGTTATTGGATTTTCATTCTAAAATATTTTTTGCACTATCCAGAAAAATATCAATTTAATCAAAACAAAATTGTTGATTAAATACATTTCATAACAACCATTTTTTACACACATCCATAAATTCTGTATCAATCTGTAAAGTAAATAACATTTGTAAATAATTCATTTTATTCTGTAGTATTTTTATCTAATATCTATTTTTACTTATCTTTTATGTAATTCCTATTAAATACGGAAATCTAAAATGAAAAGATATTTTTAACGCAAGAAGCTTTGGTATTTTTAAAAAATCCCTTTTTATTAAATAAGTTCGTCTACAATTAATGCTTTTGTCTTTGTTTATTTCTGTTTATTTGTGGAGTTTTCGACTAACTTTGCTAATAAATTATAAATGAAAAAGATTTTATTTCAACTGTAAAGAAAACTTTAATGTACACACAAAATCATTTAAAATAATCTTTCGT
>NC_136500.1:59422161-59892161 GCF_053919585.1 Euprymna scolopes
AAAGGCAAGATAAGTTACTTTTCTACCAAAGTGGATATATTTTTCGTGTTTTTATTCAATGTAACATATTTATTCAGCTCGAAAAACATAGTGTTTACCGATGTATTGGAAAATTACAGGATGGCGTCTGATTCTCTCTTTAACACGGTAAGTTTGGGAAAAGGTGTTATAAATAAAAACCCAGATAAAATAGTGTTAAAAACTCGCTCAATATATGTTACCGTGACATAGGTTGACATATATATTCGGCGGGGTTTCCCAAACTTACCGTGTTAAAGAGAGAATCAGACGCCATCTTGAATTTTCCAATACATCGGTAAACACTGTATGTTTTTCGAGCTGAATAAACATGTTACATTGAATAAAAACACGAAAAATATATCCAGTTTGGTAGAAAAGTAACTTATCTTGCTTTTGATAACATATATTTGTTTTTTGACAACTTTTTCGAATCTTTGTGTACAGTAATACAAACCCAAATTTTATATTAAAATTTCTGAAGGTGCGTAAAACAATGAATGCAAAAAAAAAAGAAAAGTAATATTTTATAAAGAATCACAAAGGTCAGAAATAAAAAATCGCATTAAGTAAGATTCACGAAAAACATTTCGAGAAAATGTGGCTGGCCCGAAATGACCATTTATAATTATATTATAAATATGATGTCGATTAAAAGTCTGTAGTTTCACGTTTGCCATTGGGAGCAGTTAATGCAAGTAGGTTATGGAGAAACCCAACAAAAAATCTCTTTAGACAGAATAAGCGAAATCAAAACAAGATGGCGACTGACTTTAACCGCATGTCGTATGACAAGACATTTCAATTTACTTCAAACGAAATTCAAATGATGGGGCTAAATTTTATATTAAATCTACTGAAAGAGCGTTAAATAATGAACGCAAAAAAAAAAAAACAATAGTTTATAAATAATCACAAAAGTCAGAAAGAAAAAAATCGCATTAAGTAAGATTGACAAAAAACATTTCGGGAAAATGTGAGTGGCCCTGAAAAGGGCCGTTTGTGTTGTGTCAAGGGAATAAGAGAATTTACTTGGCAGCTTTCTGGGTCTTCTTGGGAAGAAGTACAGCTTGGATGTTGGGAAGGACACCGCCCTGGGCAATGGTCACTCCGGCCAAGAATTTGTTTAATTCTTCGTCATTACGGATGGCCAATTGCAAGTGACGGGGGATGATTCTGGATTTCTTGTTGTCTCTCGCAGCATTTCCAGCCAACTCGAGAACCTCAGCGGCCAAATATTCCATGACGGCAGCCAAATAGACGGGTGCACCGGCACCAATTCTCTCCGAATAGTTACCCTTGCGGAGGAGACGATGGATACGACCAACGGGGAATTGAAGTCCGGCACGGGATGAACGAGTCTTGCTCTTTCCCTTGGCTTTACCTCCTTTACCACGACCAGACATTTTTAGGTTTGTGTTTGCTGTTTCAAAAACTCAAAACGATTTACTTTACAAAACGCACGCAACTTGCGTTTAAATACGCGCAGATCGGCTCCGGCCAACTGACTGCTGATTATTTTACCGCCGCTTTCAACACAACCGCTTTCTTTTTTTTGTCTGTTTTAAGTGCTTTCACAAGTTGTGTAGTTTTTGTTGCTAGTTTCTGACCAATCAAATACGAGAGATTTGAGAGAGAAAATTGTGATTGTTGCTGGGAGCCAGCGTGTTTCGTATAAAAAGGGAAGAGAATAAAGTTGCCTTCACATTCGTGTATCGTCGAAATGGCTCCCCCCACTGAAGTTAGCAAGAAAGGCGCTAAGAAAGCCGGTAAGGCTAAACCTGCTCGTGATGGCAAGAAAAAGAGAAAGAAGAGGAAGGAAAGTTATTCCATCTACATTTACAAAGTAATGAAACAAGTTCATCCTGACACTGGAATTTCTAGCAAAGCCATGTCTATTATGAACAGTTTTGTTAACGATCTTTTTGAGAGAATCGCTAATGAAGCCAGTCGTCTGTCCCATTACAGCAAGAAAAGAACACTTAGCAGCCGTGAGGTCCAGACCGCTGTCCGTCTCCTTCTCCCTGGTGAGTTGGCTAAACATGCTGTCTCTGAGGGAACCAAAGCTGTCACCAAATACACCAGCGCCAAGTAAAAAGCGTTTCCTTCCAAAGAAAACACATTCCCAAAACGGCCCTTTTCAGGGCCACACATTTTTTCACGAATGTTTCTTCACTTTCTATATTTTAATGCGATTATTCACAGTTTAGATTTCATAAATATTCCCATCTCTTTCTATGGCGTAAATATTACTTATATTTGTTCACGATTAGGGGAAAGAAAGTCTTAAATTATATTTGTAATTTTTTTTATTTGTTGAACTTGTAAATTTAAGTCAATCTTAATATAAATGTTAGCATTTTCCGGGTTTCTATTACTGTACACAAAGATTCGGAAAAAGTTGTCAAAAATACAAATATATAACAAATAAATGTTATCAAAGACAAGATAAGTTACTTTTCTACTAAACTGGAAATAATTTTCGTGTTTTTATTCAATGTAGCATGTTTATTCAGCTCGAAAAACATACAGTATTTACCGATGTATTGGAAAATTCAAAATGGCGTCCAACTCTCTCTTTAACACGGTAAGTTCGGGAAAAGGTGTTATAAATAATAAATTAGATAAAATACTGTTAGAAATTCGCTCAATATATGTTACCGTGACATAAGTTGACATATATTCGGTGGGTTTTTAATAGTGTTTTGTCTAGTTTATTTTTTATAACACCTTTTCCCAAAACTTACCGTGTTAAAGAGAGAGTCAGACGCCATCTTGGAATTTTCCAATACATCGGTAAACACTGCATGTTTTTCGAGCTGAATAAACGTGTTACATTGAATAAAAACACAAAAAAGCGGGTTTGTATTACTGTACACATAGATTCGAAAAAGTTGTCAAAAAACAAATATATAACAAATAAATGTTATCAAAGGCAAGATAAGTTACTTTTCTGCCAAACTGGATGTATTTTTTGTGTTTTTATTCAATGTAACATATTTATTCAGCTCGAAAAATATACAGTGTTTACCGATGTATTCGAAAATTCAAGATGGCGTCTCACACTCTCTTTAACACGGTAAGTTTGGGAAAAGGTGTTATAAATAAAAAACTAGGCAAAATACTATTAAAAACCCGCCCGAATATATGTCACGGTAACATTGAGCGAGTTTTTAACAGTATTTTATCCCGTTTTTTATTTATAACATCTTTTCCCACACTTACCGTGTTAAAGAGAGAATAAGACGCCATCTTGAATGTTCCAATACATCGGTAAACACTGTATGGTTTTCGAGCTGAATAAACATGTTACATTGAATAAAAACACGAAAAATATATCCACTTTGGTAGAAAAGTAACTTATCTTGCCTTTGATAACATTTATTTGTTATATATTTGTTTTTTTTGACAACTTTTTCGAATCTATGTGTACAGTAATACAAACCCAACTTAAGCTTCCCTTTGATAACATTTATTTGTTTTTTGACAACTTTTTCGAATCTATGTGTACAGTAATACAAACCTGCATTTCCTGTATTGTTTTTATTTGAATTTATAAATTTTTTCCAGCTTTCTTATTCGTTATCCGTACAATCACATTAAAAAAAAAAAACAAAAAAAACAATCGCATTATAATATGCACTTAAATATTAACTGAAATATTTTTGTTTTGGATTTTAACGGGCATTCATTTAACGTCTGAAATTTTTTAAAAAGTAAGCTTTTAAATAATTAAAGAAAAAATAGAGCTAATACGTAATCAATGCCAACCAAGCAAGTAACCAACATTAAAAGTTTTTAAAAGATAAATTCTACTCATTCTAAATTAATCGTTTCTTCTAATGTGCGAATATCTTTGAATTTTCTCTATTGTCTATCCGAACTTCAAATCTTAATTTCGGAGTTCAGTTCTTGCATATCATATAGAATCGAAACAGCATTTAAAAGATTACACCCCTTGTAAAATCGACAGAAAAAACTTAGTTTTTGTCCAAATAAATCGATTTAATCTTTAACTCATCGTCGAAATTTCAAACATTCGCTGCAAGTTTTTCTTGTGTTCACCTGAATCTAGACAGTTTTTCGGAACCGCCATAAACGTTTTAAAGTGAGTAAAGCCACAAAAACTTTATCAGATAGGTAGAAGAGTAACTTGTCTTTAATAACATTTGTTATTTGAAATTTTTTCGTTACCACGTGTATTGTAAAACAAATCCCCATTCTTTTATTTCTTATTTTGAAGTTTTTGTCGAGTCTTCAAAGACATCGCGCCATTTTTTTCATGTTCATCGGTAGCGTTCAATGCTTGCTTTTCGAACAGAATAAACATTTTACATTAAAAACAATATTGAAATCTTATCCAGTTATAGAGAAAACGAACTTATCTTACATTTTCTAACATTTTATTTGTTATATATTTGTTTTCTGGCAACGTTTTTGTATCTGGATTGTAAAACAAAGCCAAATGGGGTTACAATACTTGACTTAAAAAAAAAAATGTTTTTGATAGTTTGCTGCGGACGTCATGTTGCCTATACTTCTGCATCATCCTATGTAATATTGTATTACTAATATATGCACACAGACGTACATGTGCTCTGTGTCATACACACAGGGGTCACAGAAAAATCATTTTATTTTTATTTCAATAGAATTTATTCATTTTATTTTGTTTTTGTTTTTTTATTTACCTTATTAAATTTTGTTCGGGGTTATTTTCTATGAAATCTGCTGCGTATTTGTTTATTAGAATCTTTCGATTTCGATTTGAGAGAGAATATATATATTAATTCCGTTTTCGAGAATCAGGAAAATCATTTCAAGGCACAATTTCCCGCCATTTTTGTAGCAAAAATGTAAGGATATGTAGTAATTCTTTTTTGACTTTGCTTGCAAATATTTCGACATGAGTTTTTAATTAGCTTGTTTTTAAAATTTGCAGTTTACTACATATTTATTTAGAAAGAAAACTCTCCAAAATTACGAAAAAATAATCGGTTAAAAAATAATTACTGAAAGAAAATTTACCAAATTGAGTTGTTAGTTATCTCCCGTTAATAAACTCTGTTTTATTACAAAACAATAACTTCACTATTACTATATTAAACAAAGGGACATAACTCTTGGGTCTTGTATAATAAGCCGTCAAATATTTTTTAACGATCTTTAAAATTTGTCGGGTGCTTATTTATATTGAGATATATGCAAAATATTACAGTTCGAAATAGGAAAACTTATGTTGAAAATGTTAGTTTACATTTAAAACAAAAAACAAAAAAAAAAAAATGACGGAAAAAGTTTCTAGTCGAATTTTAGCAATAAAAATGTCCGTAAATTAGTTTTTCAACTGACATATTTCGCATCTTTCTCAATAAAGTACCGATTTTATTTGTAAAAGTATTTTTCCAGAAGTGAACAATTTCAAAATGTGCACAAATCTCAGATCCATATTGTCACATTGACATTTACTGAGTGCTTCTCTACCAGTATTTTGTTAAATTTTGAGGACATATATTGATTAAAAAAAAGGGCATTTATTTAACAGAAACGAAAAAATAGTAAGAAACAAAAAAACAAAATGTAACCAAAGGCAAGATAAATTTTCTCCTTACCTGAATAGGATTTTGATGTTGTAACTTATTTTAAAGTATCTGTAATTTAAAACATAAGTATTGCCTTGTTGATAAGTTGGAGCGAAAACAAGATGGCTGCATCTAATGGATGGATTTCTATCACTACTGTTCAATTGTTTTTTCCAAACATTTATTTATCAAATAAACTGAAATGTTTATTAAAATAATATTGCTACTCGGAATTATTATGAGTTGGGCAGTTATAATAGAGAACGTTTGGTTTTGTAAGTGTTTATTAAAATGAAATCTGTAGAATTCACTTGTCACGTGAGTCAAACCCCATCAATATAACCACCTAAATATGCTTTTAGTTAAAAATGAATTTACTTAATTGAATTACCACCTGATTAAAAGACACCAACGATGATCAAAACACATGAATCGATTAGATATAAAGAAGAAATATATGCAATTTTATTATCATCACTTTCTTTTTTTTAAATTCCAGTCATTATCTTTGAGAACTGATAAAATTTCCCCACTTTATTTTGAATATTTCCCCAGATAATTTAACTAAAATTCTTGCCTAAAAACAATGTTATTTAAAATTATAGGATTTTTTTTCTTTTTGAGTGACATAAATAATTTCAAAACCTGGATACCATATTTGCTTAAGACAGAATTATAAATATTGAAAGTTAGTACATGGGGATTAATACTTTTGTTATAATTGGAAAATTATTTTTAAGTCTGAAGTTTTTAAACAGAATAGCTAATTATTCATGTCTGCAATGAAAAAAAAATAAAAATAAAAAAGCGAATTATACAGAATAATGAAAAAAGGGTTTTAAAAAACCCATCAAATTAGACGTTATGAAAAGATAAACGCATAAAAGTTAGATTTGGAAAAATACTTTTCGGAAAAAGTTGGTGGCCCTGAAAAGGGCCGTTTGGTTTGGTTCGTTTTGTCTTGGGTCAAATAATGGTTTAACCTCCGAATCCGTAAAGGGTTCTTCCTTGTCTCTTCAGAGCATAGACGACATCCATGGCGGTGACAGTCTTCCTCTTGGCGTGTTCGGTGTAGGTGACGGCATCACGGATGACATTTTCAAGGAAAACTTTCAGGACACCACGAGTTTCTTCGTAGATCAGACCAGAGATACGTTTCACACCACCTCGACGGGCAAGACGACGGATAGCGGGTTTCGTGATACCCTGGATGTTATCACGAAGTACTTTACGATGACGCTTAGCGCCTCCTTTTCCTAAACCTTTTCCTCCCTTTCCACGACCAGACATCTTGTTGTCAATTGAAGTAGTAGTACGAAAATACTAATGTACGGCGGACAACAAATCAAATTCACTATATATAGGTCTCCGCACAAAATCCGGCGGACCTAGTTGAAAGCACCCCACGTGATTCCTTATTACCAATGAGAATAAAGGGAAATATTTGAACATTTTGCGCGCATCTAACAAAGAAAAGTAGCAGCAGCAGCTGATAACAACCCATATAAAAAGGTGTAACGGTCTTGCTGGTGAAATTCATCATTTGAAGTAGTAGTTGTTTCATAATGGCTCGTACTAAGCAGACCGCTCGTAAATCCACCGGAGGTAAAGCTCCTCGTAAACAGTTGGCTACCAAAGCGGCGCGTAAAAGTGCTCCAGCCACTGGTGGAGTGAAGAAACCCCATCGTTACAGGCCCGGTACTGTAGCTCTCCGTGAGATCAGACGTTATCAAAAATCCACTGAGCTTCTCATCAGGAAACTTCCCTTCCAACGTTTGGTTCGTGAAATCGCCCAAGACTTCAAGACCGATCTCCGTTTCCAGAGTTCTTCTGTGATGGCTCTTCAGGAGGCCAGTGAAGCTTACTTGGTTGGTCTTTTCGAAGACACCAACTTGTGTGCCATCCACGCCAAACGTGTCACCATCATGCCGAAGGACATCCAATTGGCTCGTCGTATCCGAGGCGAGAGAGCTTAAATTTATTATCTCTCTTCATATTCAAACGGCCCTTTTCAGGGCCACAAATTTATTATGAAAGTTTTTCTTTACTCTTGTTTGTAATTTAATGCGATTTTTTATGTTTTTTATATATTCTATATTCCGTCAATGCACTTTTTTCAATGTGATTTTCCTCTTTAGGTGTATTTATAGGTGAAACAACATTTTTCGACATCAATTGTTCTTAGGCAATTTATATTCATTCATGATGTTCGGTTCTAATTTCCGCATTTTCTAATAATCTTCGTAAACAAATTTATTTGTGTTTGTATTACTGTACACAGATTACAAAAAAGTTGTCAAAACCAAATATATAACAAATAAATGTTATCAAAGGCAAGATAAATCACTGTTCTACCTAATTGGATGTGTTTTTAGTGTCTTTATTGAATGTAACATGTTTAATCAGCGCGAAAAACATGGTGTTCACCGATGTATTTGGAAAATTGAAAATGGCGGCCAAGATAAAATAATGTTAAAAAAACCCATGGAATATATGTCACGGTAACATATATTGAGCGAGTGTTTCTAACAGTATTTTGTCCGGTTTTATAGTTTTAACTCCTTTTTCCAAACTTACCGTGTCAAAGAGAAAGTCGTGTGCCAAGTTTAATTTTCCCATACATCGGTAAACACTGTATGTTTTTCGAGCTGAATAAACATGTTACATTAAATAAAAACATATCCAGTAAGGTAGAAAAGTAGCTTATCTTGCCTTCCTTTGATAACATTTATTTGTTATATATTTGTTTTTATGACAACTTTTTCGAATCTGTTCACAGTAATAAAAACCTTCACTTATTAAATTTATTCAATAGCTAAAAGTATTTTAGTTTTCATGGAATAGAAATGCATTTTAGTTTTAGTAAACTTACATTCTTTCAAGGTTGACAAATCTATTAATTTGTTTGCTAAGGACTTGCCTGAAGTTAAACATCTAGCAAGAACAAACTGATATTCCAAAAGTTGCGTTTATACATATTGACCTATTCGAGCTATTACTTGATGACAGGTAAAAACTGTCAGCCAATTTGGCGATTCCGTCCAAATAAACTTTGCATGATTTTTGACACCAAATATTTCCTATGAGGTTTCACCGAGCAGTAGATTGAATAGATTAGTAATAAACTGCAATTTAAAGTAATTATTATAAATAACTACAAAAAATGATGTACCGTAAAACAAAACAAAACCATACCGTTAAAAGAATCTTATCAAAACTTT
Organism: Euprymna scolopes; assembly: GCF_053919585.1. NCBI lineage: Eukaryota > Metazoa > Mollusca > Cephalopoda > Sepiida > Sepiolidae > Euprymna > Euprymna scolopes. The sequence goes on from NC_136500.1 coordinate 59,430,983, forward strand.
AAAAAGAACATATCACTCGTATGTCAGCTACAGCATGAATTAATAACTCTAAATCCAAAGATAATCTGCATAAAATGACTCAAAGGGTTGATCTGCCGTACAATCCAACAAAGAAACCTCATCATTTTTGTCCACTGAGATTCATTCGCAAATATTCTCTATTTATATACGTTATTATGTTTACTAAATTCAAATTTTATATGTTTCTGTTCATTAGAAAACTATTATACTAATAAGAAAGATAAAATAAAGTATTTTAAAAATAGTTTCATATAAACTGTGTAAAAAGAGTTTAAGCAAGAAAATAAAAATATTCCAATTATAGAAGAAATTGTAAATAAACCATTTAAAATATATTATCCCATCCAAAAAAGACATTTAAATAATAAAAATATCACAATAGAAAAGTTTTATTTTATTATTTGTAATACAAACAAATATAAATTGCCAATTATCGTTTTTACAGTAAATTATTTTATGGCGAGATATATATCGTTGGAAATGTGTTTCTAATGTTATTTAACTATTAAAATAAAATCAACTTTCAATTAATAAAAAGTGTTGTCACTTGTACTGAAGTAACAAAAAATGTTGGCTGGAACAACTGAAATGTGGAGAATGGATGACTTCAATATCACTTTATCTTAAATAAAATAAATAAATCTTTACTTAAAAGGTTCGATACCTCAAAAATTATTTAACTAAGTTATTTCCCTGATATTTCCCAGATTATAAAACAGACAATATTATGACTATATGACAGCTGTTGTGGAGAAAAAAAAAGGCGTACGAAAGATTATTTTAAATGATTTTGTGTGTACATTAAAGTTTTCTTTACAGTTGAAATAAAATCTTTTTCATTTATAATTTATTAGCAAAGTTAGTCGAAAACTCCACAAATAAACAGAAATAAACAAAGACAAAAGCATTAATTGTAGACGAACTTATTTAATAAAAAGGGATTTTTTAAAAATACCAAAGCTTCTTGCGTTAAAAATATCTTTTCATTTTAGATTTCCGTATTTAATAGGAATTACATAAAAGATAAGTAAAAATAGATATTAGATAAAAATACTACAGAATAAAATGAATTATTTACAAATGTTATTTACTTTACAGATTGATACAGAATTTATGGATGTGTGTAAAAAATGGTTGTTATGAAATGTATTTAATCAACAATTTTGTTTTGATTAAATTGATATTTTTCTGGATAGTGCAAAAAATATTTTAGAATGAAAATCCAATAACATGCAGCAAATATGAGTTTATTAACATTTCTATGGAAATGGTGTCCATTATATTTAAAATAAAGAAGAACCCAAATGAGATAAATTAATAAATACCAATAAATGCTCTGAAAGTAATATTGTGCTGCTGCTGCATAGTTCAATACTGATAATGAAGTCACATTGTAAGAGACAAACTTTAATTTACTTTGCCCTGCTTCATTTGAATGTTCATTTATTATGTAAAATTTCATCCACTTTTTTTGCGGAGGGAGGAGGGGGTTAAAAACCATGCACTTCGAAATTACTACGCGTTCTTTTCTCACACCATTACAACAATTATCATATATTATCATAATGATATGTGAAAGTGAAAACGAGGCTACATCAAACTGTGGCCAGTCATTTATTCTTGTTCCGAGTTGCCAGATGATCTTTTATAAGCGAAAATTAGTGAATTTGGCATTTTTTTTTTTTTTTTTTTTTCACATTTTAGCCTTTAAAAGTTATTTGGCTTTTTCCAAAGCGTAAAGTATGAACTAATTAAGAAAGGAACAAGCAGAATATTATACAAATAGGATTTTGAAGGTTGAATCGTTTAGTCATTAAATCATTGGTTGAATAAAATCGTCACAAAACCATAACTAAGAAGGTTTAAATCTCTATAAAATATAAATACTTCAAATCTTGTAATAATTGTGAATTTGTCAAGTATTTCAAAAGCCAAAAAACGACCTATTTGACAGTTTAAATGCTTACAAGTCTTGTGTTCCATCTTTGTCCATATTATTCCATTAGCTTTATTTACTTTGTATTTTAGATCAAGTGACAGCAAGTGGAAATCTACATAATTATATTACTTGTAGTTATTTATTATGCGTTAGCAAGGCGTGATCATAAAAAGGCGTTTTTTTTTGTTTTTTTTTTTATTTCTCAAAAGAATATTTATAAGTTCGGGTTTTAATAGAAAAAAATAAAAACTGGAAAGGATGCGTGTGACGGGTTTGTTAAAGTCAATTTCGCTGAAAATATTTAAAAGTCATATAACTATGGAATTAAAAAAAAATACTAGCGGCTAATTGTATACAAGTTTTTACTTCCGTCGATGTATGCGCAAGTTTCATCGTGCGACAATTACAGATTCATGATGTCATTTGTGAACGGTGTAGCAGCATACGTTATAAGTATGAGATATTATTTAGTTAAGTTATAATCAGACGGTGAAAAATAAATATTTTATTGAGATATAAACAGTTTGTAGTGATGAGAGATGCGATTCGATCGAACGCCAAACAGTGATTGGTTTGAATAGCGACCATCTTTATTTCATTATTAAAATATTATTGAAATAATCAGCTTTCAGTTAATAATTTATTTCACAACTCATGACAGTGGGGAGACTTGCCACTTGAAATGGAGTAACAAAACTTGACTGCAAATTATAGGACGATGTTGAGCTGTTTCCACTTGATCAAATATGCAACATAAATAATTCCAAACAACTGAAATATGGAGAATGATGATTTTAATGTCACACGACCTCAAATAAAAAATGATTACAGATAATGTAACATGTGAAGTTCAATAACTCTGAATTAATTTAACTAAGTTATCTCCCTTGTATTAAAATTAAAATTGAGACAGTAAAAGTTTCATGAATACTTCCTCTCGCTGGAACTCTAATTTTAAAGTAGTTTTTAAATTGTTCTTAAATCACATGTAACATTTTAGATAAAATGCCCTTTTTCCAGGAATTCAAATCATTTTTATTAGAATAAATTATTTTATGACCAGATATATATGTCGTCGAAAATGTTATTTAATTATTGAAATAAACAGCTTTCAGTCAATGACATTTCAGAGTTCTAGTCAGTGGGGAGATTTTGCACTTAAACTGAAGTAACAACGATTGACTGCAAATTATAGGATGATGTTGGCTTGTTGCCACTTGATCATACATGCAAAATAATAACAACTAAAAGGTGGAGAGTGATGATTTTAATGTCACTTGATCTCAAGTAAGAATGATTACATGTGAAGTCCGATCTCCCTTGTATTAATTATTCAACCTGAGACAGTAGTAACCTAAAGCAAAACTTGCTGTCGCATGATCTCTCATGAGAACTAAATAAGGAAATGTTATCAAAGTCAAGATAAGTTACTTTTCTACCTAAGTAGCGGTTTTTATTTAATGTAACATGTTTGTTCAGCTCGTAAAACATACAGTGTTTATGATGTATTGGAAAATTGAAAATGGCGACCGACTCCCTCTTTGATTCGATAAGTTTGGGAAAAAGAGTTAAAAATAAAATTATATACAAAATACTGTTATAAACTCACCAAAAATATATCAGCCTATGTCATGTTAACATATATCGAGCGAGTTTCTAATAGTATTTTGTGTAGTTTATTTTTATTTTTAACTCCTTTTCCCAAACTTATCGTGTCAAAGAGAGAGTCGGGCGCCATTTTAATTTTCCAATACATCGGTAAACACTGTATGTTTTTCGAGCTGAATAAACATGTTACATGAAATAAAATAAAATAAAACATTAGAAAATTATCCACTTAGGTAGAAAAGTAACTTATCTCGCCTTTGATGAAATTTATTTGTTTTTTGGGTTATCCTTTACGGAGATATGGTCCCGACGTTTGCCTCGTTCTGAGTTCGGGGAGAGGCCGTCTGACGTAGGCGGTGTCGAGGCAGAAATTACCCTAACCGCAGAATTTTACAGGGTTAACTAACCACGTGGAACTATTCTAATCATGTGGACTGTTTTTTTTTTTTTTTTTTTTTGCTTTTTATTTAATTCTAATTATTTGAACTGTCTATTTTGTAAAATTCAATTATTTGAACTGTTGAATTATCAAAAATTCTAATTATTTGAACTGTCTATTTTGTAAAATTCCAATTATTTAAACTGTTGAATTATCAAAAATTCTAATTATTTGAACTGTTTATTTTTTTTTATATATTCTAATTATTTGAACTGTGTAATTATCAAAAATTCTAATTATTTTAACTGTTTACTTTGTGTAAAATTCTAATTATTTTAACTGTTATTTTTTTTTTTAATTCTAATTATTTGAAGTGTTTAAAATAAAATAAAAATTCTAATTATTGGAACGGGTTTTTTAAGTTAACAACTGTGCACTTTATTTTATGGAGGGGTAATTTTCTGCCTAAACGTCAGACGGCCTCTCCCCGAACTCAGAACGAGGCGGACATTGGGACCATCTCCATAAAGGTTAACCTCATTGGTTTGTTTGTTAAAAAAAAAAAAATTAATAATTGATTCCCTACTAAATTATTTGCAACGCTGTTATTTGTTCACGAACTTTTCCGATTAATCAATTGGTTTATCATTCAACTTCTGGATCTATTTTAAGTTAAAAGAAATCGAAATGACCATTTATAATTATATTATAAATATGTCGATTAAAAGTCTGTATTTTCGTGTTTGCCATTGGAAACAGTTAATGCAAGCGCGTTATGGAGAAACACAACAAAAATTCTCTTTAGACAGAATAAACGAAATCAAAACAAGATGGCGATGGCGACTGACGGGTTTGTATTACTGTACACATAGATTCGAAAAAGTTGTCAAAAAACAAATATATAACAAATAAATGTTATCAAAGGCAAGATAAAGTTACTTTTCTACCAAAGTGGATATATTTTTCGTGTTTTTATTCAATGTAACATATTTATTCAGCTCGAAAAACATAGTGTTTACCGATGTATTGGAAAATTACAGGATGGCGTCTGATTCTCTCTCTTAACACGGTAAGTTTGGGAAAAGGTGTTATAAATAAAACCCAGATAAAATAGTGTTAAAAACTCGCTCAATATATGTTACCGTGACATAGGTTGACATATATATTCGGCGGGGTTTCCCAAACTTACCGTGTTAAAGAGAGAATCAGACGCCATCTTGAATTTTCCAATACATCGGTAAACACTGTATGTTTTTCGAGCTGAATAAAACATGTTACATTGAATAAAAACACGAAAAATATATCCAGTTTGGTAGAAAAGTAACTTATCTTGCTTTTGATAACATATATTTGTTTTTTGACAACTTTTTCGAATCTTTGTGTACAGTAATACAAACCCAAATTTTATATTAAAATTTCTGAAGGTGCGTAAAACAATGAATGCAAAAAAAAAAGAAAAGTAATATTTTTATAAAGAATCACAAAGGTCAGAAATAAAAATCGCATTAAGTAAGATTCACGAAAAACATTTCGAGAAAATGTGGCTGGCCCGAAATGACCATTTATAATTATATTATAAATATGATGTCGATTAAAAGTCTGTAGTTTCACGTTTGCCATTGGGAGCAGTTAATGCAAGTAGGTTATGGAGAAACCCAACAAAAAATCTCTTTAGACAGAATAAGCGAAATCAAAACAAGATGGCGACTGACTTTAACCGCATGTCGTATGACAAGACATTTCAATTTACTTCAAACGAAATTCAAATGATGGGGCTAAATTTTATATTAAATCTACTGAAAGAGCGTTAAATAATGAACGCAAAAAAAAAAAAACAATAGTTTATAAATAATCACAAAAGTCAGAAAGAAAAAAATCGCATTAAGTAAGATTGACAAAAAACATTTCGGGAAAATGTGAGTGGCCCTGGAAAAGGGCCGTTTGTGTTGTGTCAAGGGAATAAGAGAATTTACTTGGCAGCTTTCTGGGTCTTCTTGGGAAGAAGTACAGCTTGGATGTTGGGAAGGACACCGCCCTGGGCAATGGTCACTCCGGCCAAGAATTTGTTTAATTCTTCGTCATTACGGATGGCCAATTGCAAGTGACGGGGGATGATTCTGGATTTCTTGTTGTCTCTCGCAGCATTTCCAGCCAACTCGAGAACCTCAGCGGCCAAATATTCCATGACGGCAGCCAAATAGACGGGTGCACCGGCACCAATTCTCTCCGAATAGTTACCCTTGCGGAGGAGACGATGGATACGACCAACGGGGAATTGAAGTCCGGCACGGGATGAACGAGTCTTGCTCTTTCCCTTGGCTTTACCTCCTTTACCACGACCAGTTCAAAAACTCAAAACGATTTACTTTACAAAACGCACGCAACTTGCGTTAAATACGCGCAGATCGGCTCCGGCCAACTGACTGCTGATTATTTTACCGCCGCTTTCAACACAACCGCTTTCTTTTTTTTGTCTGTTTTAAGTGCTTTCACAAGTTGTGTAGTTTTTGTTGCTAGTTTCTGACCAATCAAATACGAGAGATTTGAGAGAGAAAATTGTGATTGTTGCTGGGAGCCAGCGTGTTTCGTATAAAAAAGGAAGAGAATAAAGTTGCCTTCACATTCGTGTATCGTCGAAATGGCTCCCCCCACTGAAGTTAGCAAGAAAGGCGCTAAGAAAGCCGGTAAGGCTAAACCTGCTCGTGATGGCAAGAAAAAGAGAAAGAAGAGGAAGGAAAGTTATTCCATCTACATTTACAAAGTAATGAAACAAGTTCATCCTGACACTGGAATTTCTAGCAAAGCCATGTCTATTATGAACAGTTTTGTTAACGATCTTTTTGAGAGAATCGCTAATGAAGCCAGTCGTCTGTCCCATTACAGCAAGAAAAGAACACTTAGCAGCCGTGAGGTCCAGACCGCTGTCCGTCTCCTTCTCCCTGGTGAGTTGGCTAAACATGCTGTCTCTGAGGGAACCAAAGCTGTCACCAAATACACCAGCGCCAAGTAAAAAGCGTTTCCTTCCAAAGAAAACACATTCCCAAAACGGCCCTTTTCAGGGCCACACATTTTTTCACGAATGTTTCTTCACTTTCTATATTTTAATGCGATTATTCACAGTTTAGATTTCATAAATATTCCCATCTCTTTCTATGGCGTAAATATTACTTATATTTGTTCACGATTAGGGAAAGAAAGTCTTAAATTATATTTGTATTTTTTTTATTTGTGAACTTGTAAATTTAAGTCAATCTTAATATAAATGTTAGCATTTCCGGGTTTCTATTACTGTACACAAAGATTCGGAAAAGTTGTCAAAAATACAAATATATAACAAATAAATGTTATCAAAGACAAGATAAGTTACTTTTCTACTAAACTGGAAATAATTTTCGTGTTTTTATTCAATGTAGCATGTTTATTCAGCTCGAAAAACATACAGTATTTACCGATGTATTGGAAAATTCAAAATGGCGTCCAACTCTCTCTTTAACACGGTAAGTTCGGGAAAAGGTGTTATAAATAATAAATTAGATAAAATACTGTTAGAAATTCGCTCAATATATGTTACCGTGACATAAGTTGACATATATTCGGTGGGTTTTTAATAGTGTTTTGTCTAGTTTATTTTTTATAACACCTTTTCCCAAACTTACCGTGTTAAAGAGAGAGTCAGACGCCATCTTGAATTTTCCAATACATCGGTAAACACTGCATGTTTTTCGAGCTGAATAAACGTGTTACATTGAATAAAAACACAAAAAAGCGGGTTTGTATTACTGTACACATAGATTCGAAAAAGTTGTCAAAAAACAAATATATAACAAATAAATGTTATCAAAGGCAAGATAAGTTACTTTTCTGCCAAACTGGATGTATTTTTTGTGTTTTTATTCAATGTAACATATTTATTCAGCTCGAAAAATATACAGTGTTTACCGATGTATTCGAAAATTCAAGATGGCGTCTCACACTCTCTTTAACACGGTAAGTTTGGGAAAAGGTGTTATAAATAAAAAACTAGGCAAAATACTATTAAAAACCCGCCGAATATATGTCACGGTAACATTGAGCGAGTTTTTAACAGTATTTTATCCCGTTTTTTATTTATAACATCTTTTCCCACACTTACCGTGTTAAAGAGAGAATAAGACGCCATCTTGAATGTTCCAATACATCGGTAAACACTGTATGGTTTTCGAGCTGAATAAACATGTTACATTGAATAAAAACACGAAAAATATATCCACTTTGGTAGAAAAGTAACTTATCTTGCCTTTGATAACATTTATTTGTTATATATTTGTTTTTTTGACAACTTTTTCGAATCTATGTGTACAGTAATACAAACCCAACTAAGCTTCCCTTTGATAACATTTATTTGTTTTTTGACAACTTTTTCGAATCTATGTGTACAGTAATACAAACCTGCATTTCCTGTATTGTTTTTATTTGAATTTATAAATTTTTTCCAGCTTTCTTATTCGTTATCCGTACAATCACATTAAAAAAAAAAAACAAAAAAAACAATCGCATTATAATATGCACTTAAATATTAACTGAAATATTTTTGTTTTGGATTTTAACGGGCATTCATTTAACGTCTGAAATTTTTAAAAAGTAAGCTTTTAAATAATTAAAGAAAAAATAGAGCTAATACGTAATCAATGCCAACCAAGCAAGTAACCAACATTAAAAGTTTTTAAAAGATAAATTCTACTCATTCTAAATTAATCGTTTCTTCTAATGTGCGAATATCTTTGAATTTTCTCTATTGTCTATCCGAACTTCAAATCTTAATTTCGGAGTTCAGTTCTTGCATATCATATAGAATCGAAACAGCATTTAAAAGATTACACCCCTTGTAAAATCGACAGAAAAAACTTAGTTTTTGTCCAAATAAATCGATTAATCTTTAACTCATCGTCGAAATTTCAAACATTCGCTGCAAGTTTTTCTTGTGTTCACCTGAATCTAGACAGTTTTTCGAACCGCATAAACGTTTTAAAGTGAGTAAAGCCACAAAAACTTTATCAGATAGGTAGAAGAGTAACTTGTCTTTAATAACATTTGTTATTTGAAATTTTTTCGTACCACGTGTATTGTAAAACAAATCCCCATTCTTTTATTTCTTATTTTGAAGTTTTTGTCGAGTCTTCAAAGACATCGCGCCATTTTTTTCATGTTCATCGGTAGCGTTCAATGCTTGCTTTTCGAACAGAATAAACATTTTACATTAAAAACAATATTGAAATCTTATCCAGTTATAGAGAAAACGAACTTATCTTACATTTTCTAACATTTATTTGTTATATATTTGTTTTCTGGCAACGTTTTTGTATCTGGATTGTAAAACAAAGCCAAATGGGGTTACAATACTTGACTTAAAAAAAAAATGTTTTTGATAGTTTGCTGCGGACGTCATGTTGCCTATACTTCTGCATCATCCTATGTAATATTGTATTACTAATATATGCACACAGACGTACATGTGCTCTGTGTCATACACACAGGGGTCACAGAAAAATCATTTTATTTTTATTTCAATAGAATTTATTCATTTTATTTTGTTTTTGTTTTTTTATTTACCTTATTAATTTTGTTCGGGGTTATTTTCTATGAAATCTGCTGCGTATTTGTTTATTAGAATCTTTCGATTTCGATTTGAGAGAGAATATATATATTAATTCCGTTTTCGAGAATCAGGAAAATCATTTCAAGGCACAATTTCCCGCCATTTTTGTAGCAAAATGTAAGGATATGTAGTAATTCTTTTTTGACTTTGCTTGCAAATATTTCGACATGAGTTTTTAATAGCTTGTTTTTAAAATTTGCAGTTTACTACATATTTATTTAGAAAGAAACTCTCCAAAATTACGAAAAATAATCGGTTAAAAAATAATTACTGAAAGAAAATTTACCAAATTGAGTTGTTAGTTATCTCCCGTTAATAAACCTGTTTTATTACAAAACAATAACTTCACTATTACTATATTAAACAAAGGGACATAACTCTTGGGTCTTGTATAATAAGCCGTCAAATATTTTTTAACGATCTTTAAAAATTGTCGGGTGCTTATTTATATTGAGATATATGCAAAATATTACAGTTCGAAATAGGAAAACTTATGTTGAAAATGTTAGTTTACATTAAAACAAAAAACAAAAAAAAAAAAATGACGGAAAAGTTTCTAGTCGAATTTTAGCAATAAAAATGTCCGTAAATTAGTTTTTCAACTGACATATTTCGCATCTTTCTCAATAAAGTACCGATTTTATTTGTAAAAGTATTTTCCAGAAGTGAACAATTTCAAAATGTGCACAAATCTCAGATCCATATTGTCACATTGACATTTACTGAGTGCTTCTCTACCAGTATTTTGTTAAATTTTGAGGACATATATTGATTAAAAAAAAGGGCATTTATTTAACAGAAACGAAAAAATAGTAAGAAACAAAAAAACAAAATGTAACCAAAGGCAAGATAAATTTTCTCCTTACCTGAATAGGATTTTGATGTTGTAACTTATTTTAAAGTATCTGTATTTAAAACATAAGTATTGCCTTGTTGATAAGTTGGAGCGAAAACAAGATGGCTGCATCTAATGGATGGATTTCTATCACTACTGTTCAATTGTTTTTTCCAAACATTTATTTATCAAATAAACTGAAATGTTTATTAAAATAATATTGCTACTCGGAATTATTATGAGTTGGGCAGTTATAATAGAGAACGTTTGGTTTTGTAAGTGTTTATTAAAATGAAATCTGTAGAATTCACTTGTCACGTGAGTCAAACCCCATCAATATAACCACCTAAATATGCTTTTAGTTAAAAATGAATTTACTTAATTGAATTACCACCTGATTAAAAGACACCAACGATGATCAAAACACATGAATCGATTAGATATAAAGAAGAAATATATGCAATTTTATTATCATCACTTTCTTTTTTTTAAATTCCAGTCATTATCTTTGAGAACTGATAAAATTTCCCCACTTTATTTTGAATATTTCCCCAGATAATTTAACTAAAATTCTTGCCTAAAAACAATGTTATTTAAAATTATAGGATTTTTTTTCTTTTTGAGTGACATAAATAATTTCAAAACCTGGATACCATATTTGCTTAAGACAGAATTATAAATATTGAAAGTTAGTACATGGGGATTAATACTTTTGTTATAATTGGAAAATTATTTTTAAGTCTGAAGTTTTTAAACAGAATAGCTAATTATTCATGTCTGCAATGAAAAAAAAATAAAAATAAAAAAGCGAATTATACAGAATAATGAAAAAAGGGTTTTAAAAAAACCATCAAATTAGACGTTATGAAAAGATAAACGCATAAAAGTTAGATTTGGAAAAATACTTTTCGGAAAAAGTTGGTGGCCCTGAAAAGGGCCGTTTGGTTTGGTTCGTTTTGTCTTGGGTCAAATAATGGTTTAACCTCCGAATCCGTAAAGGGTTCTTCCTTGTCTCTTCAGAGCATAGACGACATCCATGGCGGTGACAGTCTTCCTCTTGGCGTGTTCGGTGTAGGTGACGGCATCACGGATGACATTTTCAAGGAAAACTTTCAGGACACCACGAGTTTCTTCGTAGATCAGACCAGAGATACGTTTCACACCACCTCGACGGGCAAGACGACGGATAGCGGGTTTCGTGATACCCTGGATGTTATCACGAAGTACTTTACGATGACGCTTAGCGCCTCCTTTTCCTAAACCTTTTCCTCCCTTTCCACGACCAGACATCTTGTTGTCAATTGAAGTAGTAGTACGAAAATACTAATGTACGGCGGACAACAAATCAAATTCACTATATATAGGTCTCCGCACAAAATCCGGCGGACCTAGTTGAAAGCACCCCACGTGATTCCTTATTACCAATGAGAATAAAGGGAAATATTTGAACATTTTGCGCGCATCTAACAAAGAAAAGTAGCAGCAGCAGCTGATAACAACCCATATAAAAAGGTGTAACGGTCTTGCTGGTGAAATTCATCATTTGAAGTAGTAGTTGTTTCATAATGGCTCGTACTAAGCAGACCGCTCGTAAATCCACCGGAGGTAAAGCTCCTCGTAAACAGTTGGCTACCAAAGCGGCGCGTAAAAGTGCTCCAGCCACTGGTGGAGTGAAGAAACCCCATCGTTACAGGCCCGGTACTGTAGCTCTCCGTGAGATCAGACGTTATCAAAAATCCACTGAGCTTCTCATCAGGAAACTTCCCTTCCAACGTTTGGTTCGTGAAATCGCCCAAGACTTCAAGACCGATCTCCGTTTCCAGAGTTCTTCTGTGATGGCTCTTCAGGAGGCCAGTGAAGCTTACTTGGTTGGTCTTTTCGAAGACACCAACTTGTGTGCCATCCACGCCAAACGTGTCACCATCATGCCGAAGGACATCCAATTGGCTCGTCGTATCCGAGGCGAGAGAGCTTAAATTTATTATCTCTCTTCATATTCAAACGGCCCTTTTCAGGGCCACAAATTTATTATGAAAGTTTTTCTTTACTCTTGTTTGTAATTTAATGCGATTTTTTATGTTTTTTATATATTCTATATTCCGTCAATGCACTTTTTTCAATGTGATTTTCCTCTTTAGGTGTATTTATAGGTGAAACAACATTTTTCGACATCAATTGTTCTTAGGCAATTTATATTCATTCATGATGTTCGGTTCTAATTTCCGCATTTTCTAATAATCTTCGTAAACAAATTTATTTGTGTTTGTATTACTGTACACAGATTACAAAAAAGTTGTCAAAACCAAATATATAACAAATAAATGTTATCAAAGGCAAGATAAATCACTGTTCTACCTAATTGGATGTGTTTTTAGTGTCTTTATTGAATGTAACATGTTTAATCAGCGCGAAAAACATGGTGTTCACCGATGTATTTGGAAAATTGAAAATGGCGGCCAAGATAAAATAATGTTAAAAAAACCCATGGAATATATGTCACGGTAACATATATTGAGCGAGTGTTTCTAACAGTATTTTGTCCGGTTTTATAGTTTTAACTCCTTTTTCCAAACTTACCGTGTCAAAGAGAAAGTCGTGTGCCAAGTTTAATTTTCCCATACATCGGTAAACACTGTATGTTTTTCGAGCTGAATAAACATGTTACATTAAATAAAAACATATCCAGTAAGGTAGAAAAGTAGCTTATCTTGCCTTCCTTTGATAACATTTATTTGTTATATATTTGTTTTTATGACAACTTTTTCGAATCTGTTCACAGTAATAAAAACCTTCACTTATTAAATTTATTCAATAGCTAAAAGTATTTTAGTTTTCATGGAATAGAAATGCATTTTAGTTTTAGTAAACTTACATTCTTTCAAGGTTGACAAATCTATTAATTTGTTTGCTAAGGACTTGCCTGAAGTTAAACATCTAGCAAGAACAAACTGATATTCCAAAAGTTGCGTTTATACATATTGACCTATTCGAGCTATTACTTGATGACAGGTAAAAACTGTCAGCCAATTTGGCGATTCCGTCCAAATAAACTTTGCATGATTTTTGACACCAAATATTTCCTATGAGGTTTCACCGAGCAGTAGATTGAATAGATTAGTAATAAACTGCAATTTAAAGTAATTATTATAAATAACTACAAAAAATGATGTACCGTAAAACAAAACAAAACCATACCGTTAAAAGAATCTTATCAAAACTTTAAAAAGAACATATCACTCGTATGTCAGCTACAGCATGAATTAATAACTCTAAATCCAAAGATAATCTGCATAAAATGACTCAAAGGGTTGATCTGCCGTACAATCCAACAAAGAAACCTCATCATTTTTGTCCACTGAGATTCATTCGCAAATATTCTCTATTTATATACGTTATTATGTTTACTAAATTCAAATTTTATATGTTTCTGTTCATTAGAAAACTATTATACTAATAAGAAAGATAAAATAAAGTATTTTAAAAATAGTTTCATATAAACTGTGTAAAAAGAGTTTAAGCAAGAAAATAAAAATATTCCAATTATAGAAGAAATTGTAAATAAACCATTTAAAATATATTATCCCATCCAAAAAAGACATTTAAATAATAAAAATATCACAATAGAAAAGTTTTATTTTATTATTTGTAATACAAACAAATATAAATTGCCAATTATCGTTTTTACAGTAAATTATTTTATGGCGAGATATATATCGTTGGAAATGTGTTTCTAATGTTATTTAACTATTAAAATAAAATCAACTTTCAATTAATAAAAAGTGTTGTCACTTGTACTGAAGTAACAAAAAATGTTGGCTGGAACAACTGAAATGTGGAGAATGGATGACTTCAATATCACTTTATCTTAAATAAAATAAATAAATCTTTACTTAAAAGGTTCGATACCTCAAAAATTATTTAACTAAGTTATTTCCCTTATATTTCCCAGATTATAAAACAGACAATATTATGACTATATGACAGCTGTTGTGGAGAAAAAAAAAGGCGTACGAAAGATTATTTTAAATGATTTTGTGTGTACATTAAAGTTTTCTTTACAGTTGAAATAAAATCTTTTTCATTTATAATTTATTAGCAAAGTTAGTCGAAAACTCCACAAATAAACAGAAATAAACAAAGACAAAAGCATTAATTGTAGACGAACTTATTTAATAAAAAGGGATTTTTTAAAAATACCAAAGCTTCTTGCGTTAAAAATATCTTTTCATTTTAGATTTCCGTATTTAATAGGAATTACATAAAAGATAAGTAAAAATAGATATTAGATAAAAATACTACAGAATAAAATGAATTATTTACAAATGTTATTTACTTTACAGATTGATACAGAATTTATGGATGTGTGTAAAAAATGGTTGTTATGAAATGTATTTAATCAACAATTTTGTTTTGATTAAATTGATATTTTTCTGGATAGTGCAAAAAATATTTTAGAATGAAAATCCAATAACATGCAGCAAATATGAGTTTATTAACATTTCTATGGAAATGGTGTCCATTATATTTAAAATAAAGAAGAACCCAAATGAGATAAATTAATAAATACCAATAAATGCTCTGAAAGTAATATTGTGCTGCATAGTTCAATACTGATAATGAAGTCACATTGTAAGAGACAAACTTTAATTTACTTTGCCCTGCTTCATTTGAATGTTCATTTATTATGTAAAATTTCATCCACTTTTTTTGCGGAGGGAGGAGGGGGTTAAAAACCATGCACTTCGAAATTACTACGCGTTCTTTTCTCACACCATTACAACAATTATCATATATTATCATAATGATATGTGAAAGTGAAAACGAGGCTACATCAAACTGTGGCCAGTCATTTATTCTTGTTCCGAGTTGCCAGATGATCTTTTATAAGCGAAAATTAGTGAATTTGGCATTTTTTTTTTTTTTTTTTTTTCACATTTTAGCCTTTAAAAGTTATTTGGCTTTTTCCAAAGCGTAAAGTATGAACTAATTAAGAAAGGAACAAGCAGAATATTATACAAATAGGATTTTGAAGGTTGAATCGTTTAGTCATTAAATCATTGGTTGAATAAAATCGTCACAAAACCATAACTAAGAAGGTTTAAATCTCTATAAAATATAAATACTTCAAATCTTGTAATAATTGTGAATTTGTCAAGTATTTCAAAAGCCAAAAAACGACCTATTTGACAGTTTAAATGCTTACAAGTCTTGTGTTCCATCTTTGTCCATATTATTCCATTAGCTTTATTTACTTTGTATTTTAGATCAAGTGACAGCAAGTGCAAATCTACATAATTATATTACTTGTAGTTATTTATTATGCGTTAGCAAGGCGTGATCATAAAAAGGCGTTTTTTTTTGTTTTTTTTTTATTTCTCAAAAGAATATTTATAAGTTCGGGTTTTAATAGAAAAAAATAAAAACTGGAAAGGATGCGTGTGACGGGTTTGTTAAAGTCAATTTCGCTGAAAATATTTAAAAGTCATATAACTATGGAATTAAAAAAAAATACTAGCGGCTAATTGTATACAAGTTTTTACTTCCGTCGATGTATGCGCAAGTTTCATCGTGCGACAATTACAGATTCATCATGTCATTTGTGAACGGTGTAGCAGCATACGTTATAAGTATGAGATATTATTTAGTTAAGTTATAATCAGACGGTGAAAAATAAATATTTTATTGAGATATAAACAGTTTGTAGTGATGAGAGATGCGATTCGATCGAACGCCAAACAGTGATTGGTTTGAATAGCGACCATCTTTATTTCATTATTAAAATATTATTGAAATAATCAGCTTTCAGTTAATAATTTATTTCACAACTCATGACAGTGGGGAGACTTGCCACTTGAAATGGAGTAACAAAACTTGACTGCAAATTATAGGACGATGTTGAGCTGTTTCCACTTGATCAAATATGCAACATAAATAATTCCAAACAACTGAAATATGGAGAATGATGATTTTAATGTCACACGACCTCAAATAAAAAATGATTACAGATAATGTAACATGTGAAGTTCAATAACTCTGAATTAATTTAACTAAGTTATCTCCCTTGTATTAAAATTAAAATTGAGACAGTAAAAGTTTCATGAATACTTCCTCTCGCTGGAACTCTAATTTTAAAGTAGTTTTTAAATTGTTCTTAAATCACATGTACCATTTTAGATAAAATGCCTTTTTTCCAGGAATTCAAATCATTTTTATTAGAATAAATTATTTTATGACCAGATATATGTCGTCGAAAATGTTATTTAATTATTGAAATAAACAGCTTTCAGTCACAATGACATTTCAGAGTTCTAGTCAGTGGGGAGATTTTGCACTTAAACTGAAGTAACAACGATTGACTGCAAATTATAGGATGATGTTGGCTTGTTGCCACTTGATCATACATGCAAAATAATAACAACTAAAAGGTGGAGAATGATGATTTTAATGTCACTTGATCTCAAGTAAGAATGATTACATGTGAAGTCCGATCTCCCTTGTATTAATTATTCAACCTGAGACAGTAGTAACCTAAAGCAAAACTTGCTGTCGCATGATCTCTCATGAGAACTAAATAAGGAAATGTTATCAAAGTCAAGATAAGTTACTTTTCTACCTAAGTAGCGGTTTTTATTTAATGTAACATGTTTGTTCAGCTCGTAAAACATACAGTGTTTATGATGTATTGGAAAATTGAAAATGGCGACCGACTCCCTCTTTGATTCGATAAGTTTGGGAAAAAGAGTTAAAAATAAAATTATATACAAAATACTGTTATAAACTCACCAAAAATATATCAGCCTATGTCATGTTAACATATATCGAGCGAGTTTCTAATAGTATTTTGTGTAGTTTATTTTTATTTTTAACTCCTTTTCCCAAACTTATCGTGTCAAAGAGAGAGTCGGGCGCCATTTTAAATTTTCCAATACATCGGTAAACACTGTATGTTTTTCGAGCTGAATAAACATGTTACATGAAATAAAATAAAATAAAACATTAGAAAATTATCCACTTAGGTAGAAAAGTAACTTATCTCGCCTTTGATGAAATTTATTTGTTTTTTGGGTTATCCTTTACGGAGATATGGTCCCGACGTTTGCCTCGTTCTGAGTTCGGGGAGAGGCCGTCTGACGTAGGCGGTGTCGAGGCAGAAAATTACCCTAACCGCAGAATTTTACAGGGTTAACTAACCACGTGGAACTATTCTAATCATGTGGACTGTTTTTTTTTTTTTTTTTGCTTTTTATTTAATTCTAATTATTTGAACTGTCTATTTTGTAAAATTCCAATTATTTGAACTGTTGAATTATCAAAAATTCTAATTATTTGAACTGTCTATTTTGTAAAATTCCAATTATTTAAACTGTTGAATTATCAAAAATTCTAATTATTTGAACTGTTTATTTTTTTTATATATTCTAATTTTGTGAACTGTGTAATTATCAAAAATTCTAATTATTTTAACTGTTTACTTTGTGTAAAATTCTAATTATTTTAACTGTTTATTTTTTTTTTTTTTTTAATTCTAATTATTTGAAGTGTTTAAAATAAAATAAAAAATAAAAATTCTAATTATTGGAACGGGTTTTTTAAAGTTAACAACTGTGCACTTTATTTTATGGAGGGGTAACTTTCTGCCTAAACACCGCCTACGTCAGACGGCCTCTCCCCGAACTCAGAACGAGGCGGACATTGGGACCATCTCCATAAAGGTTAACCTCATTGGTTTGTTTGTTAAAAAAAAAAAAAAAAATAATAATTGATTCCCTACTAAATTATTTGCAACGCTGTTATTTGTTCACGAACTTTTTCCGATTAAACCACTTTAATCAATTGGTTTATCATTCAACTTCTGGATCTAGTTTAAGTTAAAAAGAAATCGAAATGACCATTTATAATTATATTATAAATATGTCGATTAAAAGTCTGTATTTTCGTGTTTGCCATTGGAAACAGTTAATGCAAGCGCGTTATGGAGAAACACAACAAAAATCTCTTTAGACAGAATAAACGAAATCAAAACAAGATGGCGACTGACGGGTTTGTATTACTGTAAACATAGATTCGAAAAAGTTGTCAAAAAAACAAATATATAACAAATAAATGTTATCAAAGGCAAGATAAGTTACTTTTCTACCAAAGTGGATATATTTTTCGTGTTTTTATTCAATGTAACATATTTATTCAGCTCGAAAAACATAGTGTTTACCGATGTATTGGAAAATTCAAGATGGCGTCTGATTCTCTCTTTAACACGGTAAGTTTGGGAAAAGGTGTTATAAATAAAAACCCAGATAAAATAGTGTTAAAAACTCGCTCAATATATGTTACCGTGACATAGGTTGACATATATATTCGGCGGGGTTTCCCAAACTTACCGTGTTAAAGAGAGAATCAGACGCCATCTTGAATTTTCCAATACATCGGTAAACACTGTATGTTTTTCGAGCTGAATAAACATGTTACATTGAATAAAAACACGAAAAATATATCCAGTTTGGTAGAAAAGTAACTTATCTTGCTTTTGATAACATATATTTGTTTTTTGACAACTTTTTCGAATCTTTGTGTACAGTAATACAAACCCAAATTTTATATTAAAATTTCTGAAGGTGCGTAAAACAATGAACGCAAAAAAAAAAAAAAAAAAAAGAAAAGAAAAGTAATATTTTATAAAGAATCACAAAGGTCAGAAATAAAAAATCGCATTAAGTAAGATTCACGAAAAACATTTCGAGAAAATGTGGCTGGCCCGAAATGACCATTTATAATTATATTATAAATATGATGTCGATTAAAAGTCTGTAGTTTCACGTTTGCCATTGGGAGCAGTTAATGCAAGTAGGTTATGGAGAAACCCAACAAAAAATCTCTTTAGACAGAATAAGCGAAATCAAAACAAGATGGCGACTGACTTTAACCGCATGTCGTATGACAAGACATTTCAATTTACTTCAAACGAAATTCAAATGATGGGGCTAAATTTTATATTAAATTTACTGAAAGAGCGTTAAATAATGAATGCAAAAAAAACAAAAAAACAATAGTTTATAAATAATCACAAAAGTCAGAAAGAAAAAAATCGCATTAAGTAAGATTGACAAAAAACATTTCGGGAAAATGTGAGTGGCCCTGAAAAGGGCCGTTTGTGTTGTGTCAAGGGAATAAGAGAATTTACTTGGCAGCTTTCTGGGTCTTCTTGGGAAGAAGTACAGCTTGGATGTTGGGAAGGACACCACCCTGGGCAATGGTCACTCCGGCCAAGAATTTGTTTAATTCTTCGTCATTACGGATGGCCAATTGCAAGTGACGGGGGATGATTCTGGATTTCTTGTTGTCTCTCGCAGCATTTCCAGCCAACTCGAGAACCTCAGCGGCCAAATATTCCATGACGGCAGCCAAATAGACGGGTGCACCGGCACCAATTCTCTCCGAATAGTTACCCTTGCGGAGGAGACGATGGATACGACCAACGGGGAATTGAAGTCCGGCACGGGATGAACGAGTCTTGCTCTTTCCCTTGGCTTTACCTCCTTTACCACGACCAGACATTTTTAGGTTTGTGTTTGCTGTTTCAAAAACTCAAAACGATTTACTTTACAAAACGCACGCAACTTGCCTTAAATACGCGCAGATCGGCTCCGGCCAACTGACTGCTGATTATTTTACCGCCGCTTTCACACAACCGCTTTCTTTTTTTTTGTCTGTTTTAAGTGCTTTCACAAGTTGTGTAGTTTTTGTTGCTAGTTTCTGACCAATCAAATACGAGAGATTTGAGAGAGAAAATTGTGATTGTTGCTGGGAGCCAGCGTGTTTCGTATAAAAAGGGAAGAGAATAAAGTTGCCTTCACATTCCCCCACTGAAGTTAGCAAGAAAGGCGCTAAGAAAGCCGGTAAGGCTAAACCTGCTCGTGATGGCAAGAAAAAGAGAAAGAAGAGGAAGGAAAGTTATTCCATCTACATTTACAAAGTAATGAAACAAGTTCATCCTGACACTGGAATTTCTAGCAAAGCCATGTCTATTATGAACAGTTTTGTTAACGATCTTTTTGAGAGAATCGCTAATGAAGCCAGTCGTCTGTCCCATTACAGCAAGAAAAGAACACTTAGCAGCCGTGAGGTCCAGACCGCTGTCCGTCTCCTTCTCCCTGGTGAGTTGGCTAAACATGCTGTCTCTGAGGGAACCAAAGCTGTCACCAAATACACCAGCGCCAAGTAAAAAGCGTTTCCTTCCAAAGAAAACACATTCCCAAAACGGCCCTTTTCAGGGCCACACATTTTTTCACGAATGTTTCTTCACTTTCTATGTTTTAATGCGATTATTCACAGTTTAGATTTCATAAATATTCCCATCTCTTTCTATGGCGTAAATATTACTTATATTTGTTCACGATTAGGGAAAGAAAGTCTTAAATTATATTTGTATTTTTTTTATTTGTGAACTTGTAAATTTAAGTCAATCTTAATATAAATGTTAGCATTTCCGGGTTTCTATTACTGTACACAAAGATTCGGAAAAGTTGTCAAAAATACAAATATATAACAAATAAATGTTATCAAAGACAAGATAAGTTACTTTTCTACTAAACTGGAAATAATTTTCGTGTTTTTATTCAATGTAGCATGTTTATTCAGCTCGAAAAACGTACAGTATTTACCGATGTATTGGAAAATTCAAAATGGCGTCCAACTCTCTCTTTAACACGGTAAGTTCGGGAAAAGGTGTTATAAATAATAAATTAGATAAAATACTGTTAGAAATTCGCTCAATATATGTTACCATGACATAAGTTGATATATATTAGGTGGGTTTTTAATAGTGTTTTGTCTAGTTTATTTTTTATAACACCTTTTCCCAAACTTACCGTGTTAAAGAGAGAGTCAGACGCCATCTTGAATTTTCCAATACATCGGTAAACACTGCATGTTTTTCGAGCTGAATAAACGTGTTACATTGAATAAAAACACAAAAAAGCGGTTTTGTATTACTGTACAAATAGATTCGAAAAAGTTGTCAAAAAACAAATATATAACAAATAAATGTTATCAAAGGCAAGATAAGTTACTTTTCTGCCAAACTGGATGTATTTTTTGTGTTTTTATTCAATGTAACATATTTATTCAGCTCGAAAAATATACAGTGTTTACCGATGTATTGGAAAATTCAAGATGGCGTCTCACACTCTCTTTAACACGGTAAGTTTGGGAAAAGGTGTTATAAATAAAAAACTAGACAAAATACTATTAAAAACCCGCCGAATATATGTCACGGTAACATTGAGCGAGTTTTTAACAGTATTTTATCCCGTTTTTTATTTATAACATCTTTTCCCACACTTACCGTGTTAAAGAGAGAATAAGACGCCATCTTGAATGTTCCAATACATCGGTAAACACTGTATGGTTTTCGAGCTGAATAAACATGTTACATTGAATAAAAACACGAAAAATATATCCACTTTGGTAGAAAAGTAACTTATCTTGCCTTTGATAACATTTATTTGTTATATATTTGTTTTTTTTGACAACTTTTTCGAATCTATGTGTACAGTAATACAAACCCAACTAAGCTTCCCTTTGATAACATTTATTTGTTTTTTGACAACTTTTTCGAATCTATGTGTACAGTAATACAAACCTGCATTTCCTGTATTGTTTTTATTTGAATTTATAAATTTTTTCCAGCTTTCTTATTCGTTATCCGTACAATCACATTAACAAAAAAAAAAAAAAAAAACAATCGCATTATAATATGCACTTAAATATTAACTGAAATATTTTTGTTTTGGATTTTAACGGGCATTCATTTAACGTCTGAAATTTTTAAAAAGTAAGCTTTTAAATAATTAAAGAAAAAATAGAGCTAATACGTAATCAATGCCAACCAAGCAAGTAACCAACATTAAAAGTTTTTAAAAGATAAATTCTACTCATTCTAAATTAATCGTTTCTTCTAATGTGCGAATATCTTTGAATTTTCTCTATTGTCTATCCGAACTTCAAATCTTAATTTCGGAGTTCAGTTCTTGCATATCATATAGAATCGAAATAGCATTTAAAAGATTACACCCCTTGTAAAATCGACAGAAAAAACTTAGTTTTTGTCCAAATAAATCGATTAATCTTTAACTCATCGTCGAAATTTCAAACATTCGCTGCAAGTTTTTGTTGTGTTCACCTTAATCTAGACAGTTTTTCGAACCGCATAAACGTTTTAAAGTGAGTAAAGCCACAAAAACTTTATCAGATAGGTAGAAGAGTAACTTGTCTTTAATAACATTTGTTATTTGAAATTTTTTCGTACCACGTGTATTGTAAAACAAATCCCCATTCTTTTATTTCTTATTTTGAAGTTTTTGTCGAGTCTTCAAAGACATCGCGCCAATTTTTTCATGTTCATCGGTAGCGTTCAATGCTTGCTTTTCGAACAGAATAAACATTTTACATTAAAAACAATATTGAAATCTTATCCAGTTATAGAGAAAACGAACTTATCTTACATTTTCTAACATTTATTTGTTATATATTTGTTTTCTGGCAACGTTTTTGTATCTGGATTGTAAAACAAAGCCAAATGGGGTTACAATACTTGACTTAAAAAAAAAAAAATGTTTTTGATAGTTTGCTGCGGACGTCATGTTGCCTATACTTCTGCATCATCCTATGTAATATTGTATTACTAATATATGCACACAGACGTACATGTGCTGTGTCATACACACAGGGGTCACAGAAAAATCATTTTATTTTTATTTCAATAGAATTTATTCATTTTACTTATTTTGTTTTTGTTTTTTATTTACCTTATTAATTTTGTTCGGGGTTATTTTCTATGAAATCTGCTGCGTATTTGTTTATTAGAATCTTTCGATTTCGATTTGAGAGAGAATATATATATTAATTCCGTTTTCGAGAATCAGGAAAATCATTTCAAGGCACAATTTCCCGCCATTTTTGTAGCAAAATGTAAGGATATGTAGTAATTCTTTTTTGACTTTGCTTGCAAATATTTCGACATGAGTTTTTAATAGCTTGTTTTTAAAATTTGAAGTTTACTACATATTTATTTAGAAAGAAACTCTCCAAAATTACGAAAAATAATCGGTTAAAAAATAATTACTGAAAGAAAATTTACCAAATTGAGTTGTTAGTTATCTCCCGTTATTTTATTACAAAACAATAACTTCACTATTACTATATTAAACAAAGGGACATAACTCTTGGGTCTTGTATAATAAGCCGTCAAATATTTTTTAACGATCTTTAAAAATTGTCGGGTGCTTATTTATATTGAGATATATGCAAAATATTACAGTTCGAAATAGGAAAACTTATCTGTTGAAAATGTTAGTTTACATTAAAACAAAAAAACAAAATGACGGAAAAGTTTCTAGTCGAATTTTAGCAATAAAAATGTCCGTAAATTAGTTTTTTAACTGACATATTTCGCATCTTTCTCAATAAAGTACCGATTTTATTTGTAAAAGTATTTTCCAGAAGTGAACAATTTCAAAATGTGCACAAATCTCAGATCCATATTGTCACATTGACATTTACTGAGTGCTGCTTCTCTACCAGTATTTTGTTAAATTTTGAGGACATATATTGATTAAAAAAAAAGGGCATTTATTTAACAGAAACGAAAAAATAGTAAGAAACAAAAAAACAAAATGTAACCAAAGGCAAGATAAATTTTCTCCTTACCTGAATAGGATTTTGATGTTGTAACTTATTTTAAAGTATCTGTATTTAAAACATAAGTATTGCCTTGTTGATAAGTTGGAGCGAAAACAAGATGGCTGCATCTAATGGATGGATTTCTATCACTACTGTTCAATTGTTTTTTCCAAACATTTATTTATCAAATAAACTGAAATGTTTATTAAAATAATATTGCTACTCGGAATTATTATGAGTTGGGCAGTTATAATAGAGAACGTTTGGTTTTGTAAGTGTTTATTAAAATGAAATCTGTAGAATTCACTTGTCACGTGAGTCAAACCCCATCAATATAACCACCTAAATATGCTTTTAGTTAAAAATGAATTTACTTAATTGAATTACCACCTGATTAAAAGACACCAACGATGATCAAAAAACATGAATCGATTAGATATAAAGAAGAAATATATGCAATTTTATTATCATCACTTTCTTTTTTTTAAATTCCAGTCATTATCTTTGAGAACTGATAAAATTTCCCCACTTTATTTTGAATATTTCCCCAGATAATTTAACTAAAATTCTTGCCTAAAAACAATGTTATTTAAAATTATAGGATTTTTTTTCTTTTTGAGTGACATAAATAATTTCAAAACCTGGATACCATATTTGCTTAAGACAGAATTATAAAAATTGAAAGTTAGTACATGGGGATTAATACTTTTGTTATAATTGGAAAATTATTTTTAATCTGAAGTTTTTAAACAGAATAGCTAATTATTCATGTCTGCAATGAAAAAAAAAATAAAAAAGCGAATTATACAGAATAATGAAAAAAGGGTTTTAAAAAAACCCATCAAATTAGACGTTATGAAAAGATAAACGCATAAAAGTTAGATTTGGAAAAATACTTTTCGGAAAAAGTTGGTGGCCCTGAAAAGGGCCGTTTGGTTTGGTTCGTTTTGTCTTGGGTCAAATAATGGTTTAACCTCCGAATCCGTAAAGGGTTCTTCCTTGTCTCTTCAGAGCATAGACGACATCCATGGCGGTGACAGTCTTCCTCTTGGCGTGTTCGGTGTAGGTGACGGCATCACGGATGACATTTTCAAGGAAAACTTTCAGGACACCACGAGTTTCTTCGTAGATCAGACCAGAGATACGTTTCACACCACCTCGACGGGCAAGACGACGGATAGCGGGTTTCGTGATACCCTGGATGTTATCACGAAGTACTTTACGATGACGCTTAGCGCCTCCTTTTCCTAAACCTTTTCCTCCCTTTCCGCGACCAGACATCTTGTTGTCAATTAAAGTAGTAGTAGGAAAATACTAATGTACGGCGGACAACAAATCAAATTCACTATATATAGGTCTCCGCACAAAATCCGGCGGACCTAGTTGAAAGCACCCCACGTGATTCCTTATTACCAATGAGAATAAAGGGAAATATTTGAACATCTTGCGCGCATCTAACAAAGAAAAGTAGCAGCAGCAGCAGCTGATAACAACCCATATAAAAAGGTGTAACGGTCGTGCTGGTGAAATTCATCATTTGAAGTAGTAGTTGTTTCATAATGGCTCGTACTAAGCAGACCGCTCGTAAATCCACCGGAGGAAAAGCTCCTCGTAAACAGTTGGCTACCAAAGCGGCGCGTAAAAGTGCTCCAGCCACTGGTGGAGTGAAGAAACCCCATCGTTACAGGCCCGGTACTGTAGCTCTCCGTGAGATCAGACGTTATCAAAAATCCACTGAGCTTCTCATCAGGAAACTTCCCTTCCAACGTTTGGTTCGTGAAATCGCCCAAGACTTCAAGACCGATCTCCGTTTCCAGAGTTCTTCTGTGATGGCTCTTCAGGAGGCCAGTGAAGCTTACTTGGTTGGTCTTTTCGAAGACACCAACTTGTGTGCCATCCACGCCAAACGTGTCACCATCATGCCGAAGGACATCCAATTGGCTCGTCGTATCCGAGGCGAGAGAGCTTAAATTTATTATCTCTCTTCATATTCAAACGGCCCTTTTCAGGGCCACAAATTTATTATGAAAGTTTTTCTTTACTCTTGTTTGTAATTTAATGCGATTTTTTATGTTTTTCATATATTCTATATTCCGTCAATGTACTTTTTTCAATGTGATTTTCCTCTTTAGGTGTATTTATAGGTGAAACAACATTTTTCGACATCAATTGTTCTTAGGCAATTTATATTCATTCATGATGTTCGGTTCTAATTTCCGCATTTCCTAATAATCTTCGTAAACAAATTTATTTGTGTTTGTATTACTGTACACAGATTACAAAAAAGTTGTCAAAACCAAATGTATAACAAATAAATGTTATCAAAGGCAAGATAGATTACTTTTCTACCTAATTGGGTATGTTTTTAGTGTCTTTATTGAATGTAACATGTTTAATCAGCGCGAAAAACATGGTGTTTACCGATGTATTTGGAAAATTGAAAATGGCGCCCAAGATAAAATAATGTTAAAAAAACCCATGGAATATATGTCACGGTAACATATATTGAGCGAGTGTTTCTAACAGTATTTTGTCCGGTTTTATAGTTTTAACTCCTTTTTCCAAACTTACCGTGTCAAAGAGAAAGTCGTGTGCCAAGTTTAATTTTCCCATACATCGGTAAACACTGTATGTTTTTCGAGCTGAATAAACATGTTACATTAAATAAAAACATATCCAGTTAGGTAGAAAAGTAGCTTATCTTGCCTTCCTTTGATAACATTTATTTGTTATATATTTGTTTTCGAATCTGTTCACAGTAATAAAAACCTTCACTTATTAAATTTATTCAATAGCTAAAAGTATTTTATTTTTCATGGAATAGAAATGCATTTTAGTTTTAGTAAACTTACATTCTTTCAAAGTTGACAAATCTATTAATTTGTTTGCTAAGGACTTGCCTGAAGTTAAACATCTAGCAAGAACAAACTGATATTCCAAAAGTTGCGTTTATACATATTGACCTATTCGAGCTATTACTTGGTGACAGGTAAAAACTGTCAGCCAATTTGGCGATTCCGTCCAAATAAACTTTGCATGATTTTTGACACCAAATATTTCCTACGAGGTTTCACCGAGCAGTAGATTGAATAGATTAGTAATAAACTGCAATTTAAAGTAATTATTATAAATAACTACAAAAAATGATGTACCGTAAAACAAAACAAAACCATACCGTTAAAAGAATCTTATCAAAACTTTAAAAAGAACATATCACTCGTATGTCAGCTACAGCATGAATTAATAACTCTAAATCCAAAGATAATCTGCATAAAATGACTCCAAGGGTTGATCTGCCGTACAATCCAACAAAGAAACCTCATCATTTTTGTCCACTGAGTGTCATTCGCAAATATTCTCTATTTATATACGTTATTATTATGTTTACTAAATTCAAATTTTATATGTTTCTGTTCATTAGAAAACTATTATACTAATAAGAAAGATAAAATAAAGTATTTTAAAAATAGTTTCATATAAACTGTGTAAAAAGAGTTTAAGCAAGAAAATAAAAATATTCCAATTATAGAAGAAATTGTAAATAAACCATTTAAAATATATTATCCCATCCAAAAAAGACATTTAAATAATAAAAATATCACAATAGAAAAGTTTTATTTTATTATTTGTAATACAAACAAATATAAATTGCCAATTATCGTTTTTACAGTAAATTATTTTATGGCGAGATATATATATCGTTGGAAATGTGTTTCTAATGTTATTTAACTATTAAAATAAAATCAACTTTCAATTAATAAAAAGTGTTGTCACTTGTACTGAAGTAACAAAAAATGTTGGCTGGAACAACTGAAATGTGGAGAATGGATGACTTCAATATCACTTTATCTTAAATAAAATAAATAAATCTTTACTTAAAAGGTTCGATACCTCAAAACTTATTTAACTAAGTTATTTCCCTTATATTTCCCAGATTATAAAACAGACAATATTATGACTATATGACAGCTGTTGTGGAGAAAAAAAAAAAGGCGTACGAAAGATTATTTTAAATGATTTTGTGTGTACATTAAAGTTTTCTTTACAGTTGAAATAAAATCTTTTTCATTTATAATTTATTAGCAAAGTTAGTCGAAAACTCCACAAATAAACAGAAATAAACAAACACAAAAGCATTAATTGTAGACGAACTTATTTAATAAAAAGGGATTTTTTTAAAATACCAAAGCTTCTTGCGTTAAAAATATCTTTTCATTTTAGATTTCCGTATTTAATAGGAATTACATAAAAGATAAGTAAAAATAGATATTAGATAAAAATACTACAGAATAAAATGAATTATTTACAAATGTTATTTACTTTACAGATTGATACAGAATTTATGGATGTGTGTAAAAAATGGTTGTTATGAAATGTATTTAATCAACAATTTTGTTTTGATTAAATTGATATTTTTCTGGATAGTGCAAAAAATATTTTAGAATGAAAATCCAATAACATGTAGCAAATATGAGTTTATTAACATTTCTATGGAAATGGTGTCCATTATATTTAAAATAAAGAAGAACCCAAATGAGATAAATTAATAAATACCAATAAATGCTCTGAAAGTAATATTGTGCTGCATAGTTCAATACTGATAATGAAGTCACATTGTAAGAGACAAACTTTAATTTACTTTGCCCTGCTTCATTTGAATGTTCATTTATTATGTAAAATTTCATCCACTTTTTTTGCGGAGGGAGGAGGGGGTTAAAAACCATGCACTTCGAAATTACTACGCGTTCTTTTCTCACACCATTACAACAATTATCATATATTATCATAATGATATGTGAAAGTGAAAACGAGGCTACATCAAACTGTGGCCAGTCATTTATTCTTGTTCCGAGTTGCCAGATGATCTTTTATAAGTGAAAATTAGTGAATTTGGCATTTTTTTTTTTTTTTTTTTTTTTCACATTTTAGCCTTTAAAAGTTATTTGGCTTTTTCCAAAGCGTAAAGTATGAACTAATTAAGAAAGGAACAAGCAGAATATTATACAAATAGGATTTTGAAGGTTGAATCGTTTAGTCATTAAATCATTGGTTGAATAAAATCGTCACAAAACCATAACTAAGAAGGTTTAAATCTCTATAAAATATAAATACTTCAAATCTTGTAATAATTGTGAATTTGTCAAGTATTTCAAAAGCCAAAAAACGACCTATTTGACAGTTTAAATGCTTACAAGTCTTGTGTTCCATCTTTGTCCATATTATTCCATTAGCTTTATTTACTTTGTATTTTAGATCAAGTGACAGCAAGTGCAAATCTACATAATTATATTACTTGTAGTTATTTATTATGCGTTAGCAAGGCGTGATCATAAAAAGGCGTTTTTTTTTGTTTTTTTTTTATTTCTCAAAAGAATATTTATAAGTTCGGGTTTTAATAGAAAAAAATAAAAACTGGAAAGGATGCGTGTGACGGGTTTGTTAAAGTCAATTTCGCTGAAAATATTTAAAAGTCATATAACTATGGAATTAAAAAAAAATACTAGCGGCTAATTGTATACAAGTTTTTACTTCCGTCGATGTATGCGCAAGTTTCATCGTGCGACAATTACAGATTCATCATGTCATTTGTGAACGGTGTAGCAGCATACGTTATAAGTATGAGATATTATTTAGTTAAGTTATAATCAGACGGTGAAAAATAAATATTTTATTGAGATATAAACAGTTTGTAGTGATGAGAGATGCGATTCGATCGAACGCCAAACAGTGATTGGTTTGAATAGCGACCATCTTTATTTCATTATTAAAATATTATTGAAATAATCAGCTTTCAGTTAATAATTTATTTCACAACTCATGACAGTGGGGAGACTTGCCACTTGAAATGGAGTAACAAAACTTGACTGCAAATTATAGGACGATGTTGAGCTGTTTCCACTTGATCAAATATGCAACATAAATAATTCCAAACAACTGAAATATGGAGAATGATGATTTTAATGTCACACGACCTCAAATAAAAAATGATTACAGATAATGTAACATGTGAAGTTCAATAACTCTGAATTAATTTAACTAAGTTATCTCCCTTGTATTAAAATTAAAATTGAGACAGTAAAAGTTTCATGAATACTTCCTCTCGCTGGAACTCTAATTTTAAAGTAGTTTTTAAATTGTTCTTAAATCACATGTACCATTTTAGATAAAATGCCTTTTTTCCAGGAATTCAAATCATTTTTATTAGAATAAATTATTTTATGACCAGATATATGTCGTCGAAAATGTTATTTAATTATTGAAATAAACAGCTTTCAGTCACAATGACATTTCAGAGTTCTAGTCAGTGGGGAGATTTTGCACTTAAACTGAAGTAACAACGATTGACTGCAAATTATAGGATGATGTTGGCTTGTTGCCACTTGATCATACATGCAAAATAATAACAACTAAAAGGTGGAGAATGATGATTTTAATGTCACTTGATCTCAAGTAAGAATGATTACATGTGAAGTCCGATCTCCCTTGTATTAATTATTCAACCTGAGACAGTAGTAACCTAAAGCAAAACTTGCTGTCGCATGATCTCTCATGAGAACTAAATAAGGAAATGTTATCAAAGTCAAGATAAGTTACTTTTCTACCTAAGTAGCGGTTTTTATTTAATGTAACATGTTTGTTCAGCTCGTAAAACATACAGTGTTTATGATGTATTGGAAAATTGAAAATGGCGACCGACTCCCTCTTTGATTCGATAAGTTTGGGAAAAAGAGTTAAAAATAAAATTATATACAAAATACTGTTATAAACTCACCAAAAATATATCAGCCTATGTCATGTTAACATATATCGAGCGAGTTTCTAATAGTATTTTGTGTAGTTTATTTTTATTTTTAACTCCTTTTCCCAAACTTATCGTGTCAAAGAGAGAGTCGGGCGCCATTTTAAATTTTCCAATACATCGGTAAACACTGTATGTTTTTCGAGCTGAATAAACATGTTACATGAAATAAAATAAAATAAAACATTAGAAAATTATCCACTTAGGTAGAAAAGTAACTTATCTCGCCTTTGATGAAATTTATTTGTTTTTTGGGTTATCCTTTACGGAGATATGGTCCCGACGTTTGCCTCGTTCTGAGTTCGGGGAGAGGCCGTCTGACGTAGGCGGTGTCGAGGCAGAAAATTACCCTAACCGCAGAATTTTACAGGGTTAACTAACCACGTGGAACTATTCTAATCATGTGGACTGTTTTTTTTTTTTTTTTTTGCTTTTTATTTAATTCTAATTATTTGAACTGTCTATTTTGTAAAATTCCAATTATTTGAACTGTTGAATTATCAAAAATTCTAATTATTTGAACTGTCTATTTTGTAAAATTCCAATTATTTAAACTGTTGAATTATCAAAAATTCTAATTATTTGAACTGTTTATTTTTTTTATATATTCTAATTTTGTGAACTGTGTAATTATCAAAAATTCTAATTATTTTAACTGTTTACTTTGTGTAAAATTCTAATTATTTTAACTGTTTATTTTTTTTTTTTTTAATTCTAATTATTTGAAGTGTTTAAAATAAAATAAAAAATAAAAATTCTAATTATTGGAACGGGTTTTTTAAAGTTAACAACTGTGCACTTTATTTTATGGAGGGGTAACTTTCTGCCTAAACACCGCCTACGTCAGACGGCCTCTCCCCGAACTCAGAACGAGGCGGACATTGGGACCATCTCCATAAAGGTTAACCTCATTGGTTTGTTTGTTAAAAAAAAAAAAAAAATAATAATTGATTCCCTACTAAATTATTTGCAACGCTGTTATTTGTTCACGAACTTTTTCCGATTAAACCACTTTAATCAATTGGTTTATCATTCAACTTCTGGATCTAGTTTAAGTTAAAAAGAAATCGAAATGACCATTTATAATTATATTATAAATATGTCGATTAAAAGTCTGTATTTTCGTGTTTGCCATTGGAAACAGTTAATGCAAGCGCGTTATGGAGAAACACAACAAAAATCTCTTTAGACAGAATAAACGAAATCAAAACAAGATGGCGACTGACGGGTTTGTATTACTGTAAACATAGATTCGAAAAAGTTGTCAAAAAAACAAATATATAACAAATAAATGTTATCAAAGGCAAGATAAGTTACTTTTCTACCAAAGTGGATATATTTTTCGTGTTTTTATTCAATGTAACATATTTATTCAGCTCGAAAAACATAGTGTTTACCGATGTATTGGAAAATTCAAGATGGCGTCTGATTCTCTCTTTAACACGGTAAGTTTGGGAAAAGGTGTTATAAATAAAAACCCAGATAAAATAGTGTTAAAAACTCGCTCAATATATGTTACCGTGACATAGGTTGACATATATATTCGGCGGGGTTTCCCAAACTTACCGTGTTAAAGAGAGAATCAGACGCCATCTTGAATTTTCCAATACATCGGTAAACACTGTATGTTTTTCGAGCTGAATAAACATGTTACATTGAATAAAAACACGAAAAATATATCCAGTTTGGTAGAAAAGTAACTTATCTTGCTTTTGATAACATATATTTGTTTTTTGACAACTTTTTCGAATCTTTGTGTACAGTAATACAAACCCAAATTTTATATTAAAATTTCTGAAGGTGCGTAAAACAATGAACGCAAAAAAAAAAAAAAAAAAAAAGAAAAGAAAAGTAATATTTTATAAAGAATCACAAAGGTCAGAAATAAAAAATCGCATTAAGTAAGATTCACGAAAAACATTTCGAGAAAATGTGGCTGGCCCGAAATGACCATTTATAATTATATTATAAATATGATGTCGATTAAAAGTCTGTAGTTTCACGTTTGCCATTGGGAGCAGTTAATGCAAGTAGGTTATGGAGAAACCCAACAAAAAATCTCTTTAGACAGAATAAGCGAAATCAAAACAAGATGGCGACTGACTTTAACCGCATGTCGTATGACAAGACATTTCAATTTACTTCAAACGAAATTCAAATGATGGGGCTAAATTTTATATTAAATTTACTGAAAGAGCGTTAAATAATGAATGCAAAAAAAACAAAAAAACAATAGTTTATAAATAATCACAAAAGTCAGAAAGAAAAAAATCGCATTAAGTAAGATTGACAAAAAACATTTCGGGAAAATGTGAGTGGCCCTGAAAAGGGCCGTTTGTGTTGTGTCAAGGGAATAAGAGAATTTACTTGGCAGCTTTCTGGGTCTTCTTGGGAAGAAGTACAGCTTGGATGTTGGGAAGGACACCACCCTGGGCAATGGTCACTCCGGCCAAGAATTTGTTTAATTCTTCGTCATTACGGATGGCCAATTGCAAGTGACGGGGGATGATTCTGGATTTCTTGTTGTCTCTCGCAGCATTTCCAGCCAACTCGAGAACCTCAGCGGCCAAATATTCCATGACGGCAGCCAAATAGACGGGTGCACCGGCACCAATTCTCTCCGAATAGTTACCCTTGCGGAGGAGACGATGGATACGACCAACGGGGAATTGAAGTCCGGCACGGGATGAACGAGTCTTGCTCTTTCCCTTGGCTTTACCTCCTTTACCACGACCAGACATTTTTAGGTTTGTGTTTGCTGTTTCAAAAACTCAAAACGATTTACTTTACAAAACGCACGCAACTTGCCTTAAATACGCGCAGATCGGCTCCGGCCAACTGACTGCTGATTATTTTACCGCCGCTTTCACACAACCGCTTTCTTTTTTTTTGTCTGTTTTAAGTGCTTTCACAAGTTGTGTAGTTTTTGTTGCTAGTTTCTGACCAATCAAATACGAGAGATTTGAGAGAGAAAATTGTGATTGTTGCTGGGAGCCAGCGTGTTTCGTATAAAAAGGGAAGAGAATAAAGTTGCCTTCACATTCGTGTATCGTCGAAATGGCTCCCCCCACTGAAGTTAGCAAGAAAGGCGCTAAGAAAGCCGGTAAGGCTAAACCTGCTCGTGATGGCAAGAAAAAGAGAAAGAAGAGGAAGGAAAGTTATTCCATCTACATTTACAAAGTAATGAAACAAGTTCATCCTGACACTGGAATTTCTAGCAAAGCCATGTCTATTATGAACAGTTTTGTTAACGATCTTTTTGAGAGAATCGCTAATGAAGCCAGTCGTCTGTCCCATTACAGCAAGAAAAGAACACTTAGCAGCCGTGAGGTCCAGACCGCTGTCCGTCTCCTTCTCCCTGGTGAGTTGGCTAAACATGCTGTCTCTGAGGGAACCAAAGCTGTCACCAAATACACCAGCGCCAAGTAAAAAGCGTTTCCTTCCAAAGAAAACACATTCCCAAAACGGCCCTTTTCAGGGCCACACATTTTTTCACGAATGTTTCTTCACTTTCTATGTTTTAATGCGATTATTCACAGTTTAGATTTCATAAATATTCCCATCTCTTTCTATGGCGTAAATATTACTTATATTTGTTCACGATTAGGGAAAGAAAGTCTTAAATTATATTTGTATTTTTTTTATTTGTGAACTTGTAAATTTAAGTCAATCTTAATATAAATGTTAGCATTTCCGGGTTTCTATTACTGTACACAAAGATTCGGAAAAGTTGTCAAAAATACAAATATATAACAAATAAATGTTATCAAAGACAAGATAAGTTACTTTTCTACTAAACTGGAAATAATTTTCGTGTTTTTATTCAATGTAGCATGTTTATTCAGCTCGAAAAACGTACAGTATTTACCGATGTATTGGAAAATTCAAAATGGCGTCCAACTCTCTCTTTAACACGGTAAGTTCGGGAAAAGGTGTTATAAATAATAAATTAGATAAAATACTGTTAGAAATTCGCTCAATATATGTTACCATGACATAAGTTGATATATATTAGGTGGGTTTTTAATAGTGTTTTGTCTAGTTTATTTTTTATAACACCTTTTCCCAAACTTACCGTGTTAAAGAGAGAGTCAGACGCCATCTTGAATTTTCCAATACATCGGTAAACACTGCATGTTTTTCGAGCTGAATAAACGTGTTACATTGAATAAAAACACAAAAAAGCGGTTTTGTATTACTGTACAAATAGATTCGAAAAAGTTGTCAAAAAACAAATATATAACAAATAAATGTTATCAAAGGCAAGATAAGTTACTTTTCTGCCAAACTGGATGTATTTTTTGTGTTTTTATTCAATGTAACATATTTATTCAGCTCGAAAAATATACAGTGTTTACCGATGTATTGGAAAATTCAAGATGGCGTCTCACACTCTCTTTAACACGGTAAGTTTGGGAAAAGGTGTTATAAATAAAAAACTAGACAAAATACTATTAAAAACCCGCCGAATATATGTCACGGTAACATTGAGCGAGTTTTTAACAGTATTTTATCCCGTTTTTTATTTATAACATCTTTTCCCACACTTACCGTGTTAAAGAGAGAATAAGACGCCATCTTGAATGTTCCAATACATCGGTAAACACTGTATGGTTTTCGAGCTGAATAAACATGTTACATTGAATAAAAACACGAAAAATATATCCACTTTGGTAGAAAAGTAACTTATCTTGCCTTTGATAACATTTATTTGTTATATATTTGTTTTTTTTGACAACTTTTTCGAATCTATGTGTACAGTAATACAAACCCAACTAAGCTTCCCTTTGATAACATTTATTTGTTTTTTGACAACTTTTTCGAATCTATGTGTACAGTAATACAAACCTGCATTTCCTGTATTGTTTTTATTTGAATTTATAAATTTTTTCCAGCTTTCTTATTCGTTATCCGTACAATCACATTAACAAAAAAAAAAAAAAAAAACAATCGCATTATAATATGCACTTAAATATTAACTGAAATATTTTTGTTTTGGATTTTAACGGGCATTCATTTAACGTCTGAAATTTTTAAAAAGTAAGCTTTTAAATAATTAAAGAAAAAATAGAGCTAATACGTAATCAATGCCAACCAAGCAAGTAACCAACATTAAAAGTTTTTAAAAGATAAATTCTACTCATTCTAAATTAATCGTTTCTTCTAATGTGCGAATATCTTTGAATTTTCTCTATTGTCTATCCGAACTTCAAATCTTAATTTCGGAGTTCAGTTCTTGCATATCATATAGAATCGAAATAGCATTTAAAAGATTACACCCCTTGTAAAATCGACAGAAAAAACTTAGTTTTTGTCCAAATAAATCGATTAATCTTTAACTCATCGTCGAAATTTCAAACATTCGCTGCAAGTTTTTGTTGTGTTCACCTTAATCTAGACAGTTTTTCGAACCGCATAAACGTTTTAAAGTGAGTAAAGCCACAAAAACTTTATCAGATAGGTAGAAGAGTAACTTGTCTTTAATAACATTTGTTATTTGAAATTTTTTCGTACCACGTGTATTGTAAAACAAATCCCCATTCTTTTATTTCTTATTTTGAAGTTTTTGTCGAGTCTTCAAAGACATCGCGCCAATTTTTTCATGTTCATCGGTAGCGTTCAATGCTTGCTTTTCGAACAGAATAAACATTTTACATTAAAAACAATATTGAAATCTTATCCAGTTATAGAGAAAACGAACTTATCTTACATTTTCTAACATTTATTTGTTATATATTTGTTTTCTGGCAACGTTTTTGTATCTGGATTGTAAAACAAAGCCAAATGGGGTTACAATACTTGACTTAAAAAAAAAAAATGTTTTTGATAGTTTGCTGCGGACGTCATGTTGCCTATACTTCTGCATCATCCTATGTAATATTGTATTACTAATATATGCACACAGACGTACATGTGCTGTGTCATACACACAGGGGTCACAGAAAAATCATTTTATTTTTATTTCAATAGAATTTATTCATTTTACTTATTTTGTTTTTGTTTTTTATTTACCTTATTAATTTTGTTCGGGGTTATTTTCTATGAAATCTGCTGCGTATTTGTTTATTAGAATCTTTCGATTTCGATTTGAGAGAGAATATATATATTAATTCCGTTTTCGAGAATCAGGAAAATCATTTCAAGGCACAATTTCCCGCCATTTTTGTAGCAAAATGTAAGGATATGTAGTAATTCTTTTTTGACTTTGCTTGCAAATATTTCGACATGAGTTTTTAATAGCTTGTTTTTAAAATTTGAAGTTTACTACATATTTATTTAGAAAGAAACTCTCCAAAATTACGAAAAATAATCGGTTAAAAAATAATTACTGAAAGAAAATTTACCAAATTGAGTTGTTAGTTATCTCCCGTTATTTTATTACAAAACAATAACTTCACTATTACTATATTAAACAAAGGGACATAACTCTTGGGTCTTGTATAATAAGCCGTCAAATATTTTTTAACGATCTTTAAAAATTGTCGGGTGCTTATTTATATTGAGATATATGCAAAATATTACAGTTCGAAATAGGAAAACTTATCTGTTGAAAATGTTAGTTTACATTAAAACAAAAAAACAAAATGACGGAAAAGTTTCTAGTCGAATTTTAGCAATAAAAATGTCCGTAAATTAGTTTTTTAACTGACATATTTCGCATCTTTCTCAATAAAGTACCGATTTTATTTGTAAAAGTATTTTCCAGAAGTGAACAATTTCAAAATGTGCACAAATCTCAGATCCATATTGTCACATTGACATTTACTGAGTGCTGCTTCTCTACCAGTATTTTGTTAAATTTTGAGGACATATATTGATTAAAAAAAAAGGGCATTTATTTAACAGAAACGAAAAAATAGTAAGAAACAAAAAAACAAAATGTAACCAAAGGCAAGATAAATTTTCTCCTTACCTGAATAGGATTTTGATGTTGTAACTTATTTTAAAGTATCTGTATTTAAAACATAAGTATTGCCTTGTTGATAAGTTGGAGCGAAAACAAGATGGCTGCATCTAATGGATGGATTTCTATCACTACTGTTCAATTGTTTTTTCCAAACATTTATTTATCAAATAAACTGAAATGTTTATTAAAATAATATTGCTACTCGGAATTATTATGAGTTGGGCAGTTATAATAGAGAACGTTTGGTTTTGTAAGTGTTTATTAAAATGAAATCTGTAGAATTCACTTGTCACGTGAGTCAAACCCCATCAATATAACCACCTAAATATGCTTTTAGTTAAAAATGAATTTACTTAATTGAATTACCACCTGATTAAAAGACACCAACGATGATCAAAAAACATGAATCGATTAGATATAAAGAAGAAATATATGCAATTTTATTATCATCACTTTCTTTTTTTTAAATTCCAGTCATTATCTTTGAGAACTGATAAAATTTCCCCACTTTATTTTGAATATTTCCCCAGATAATTTAACTAAAATTCTTGCCTAAAAACAATGTTATTTAAAATTATAGGATTTTTTTTCTTTTTGAGTGACATAAATAATTTCAAAACCTGGATACCATATTTGCTTAAGACAGAATTATAAAAATTGAAAGTTAGTACATGGGGATTAATACTTTTGTTATAATTGGAAAATTATTTTTAATCTGAAGTTTTTAAACAGAATAGCTAATTATTCATGTCTGCAATGAAAAAAAAAATAAAAAAGCGAATTATACAGAATAATGAAAAAAGGGTTTTAAAAAAACCCATCAAATTAGACGTTATGAAAAGATAAACGCATAAAAGTTAGATTTGGAAAAATACTTTTCGGAAAAAGTTGGTGGCCCTGAAAAGGGCCGTTTGGTTTGGTTCGTTTTGTCTTGGGTCAAATAATGGTTTAACCTCCGAATCCGTAAAGGGTTCTTCCTTGTCTCTTCAGAGCATAGACGACATCCATGGCGGTGACAGTCTTCCTCTTGGCGTGTTCGGTGTAGGTGACGGCATCACGGATGACATTTTCAAGGAAAACTTTCAGGACACCACGAGTTTCTTCGTAGATCAGACCAGAGATACGTTTCACACCACCTCGACGGGCAAGACGACGGATAGCGGGTTTCGTGATACCCTGGATGTTATCACGAAGTACTTTACGATGACGCTTAGCGCCTCCTTTTCCTAAACCTTTTCCTCCCTTTCCGCGACCAGACATCTTGTTGTCAATTAAAGTAGTAGTAGGAAAATACTAATGTACGGCGGACAACAAATCAAATTCACTATATATAGGTCTCCGCACAAAATCCGGCGGACCTAGTTGAAAGCACCCCACGTGATTCCTTATTACCAATGAGAATAAAGGGAAATATTTGAACATCTTGCGCGCATCTAACAAAGAAAAGTAGCAGCAGCAGCAGCTGATAACAACCCATATAAAAAGGTGTAACGGTCGTGCTGGTGAAATTCATCATTTGAAGTAGTAGTTGTTTCATAATGGCTCGTACTAAGCAGACCGCTCGTAAATCCACCGGAGGAAAAGCTCCTCGTAAACAGTTGGCTACCAAAGCGGCGCGTAAAAGTGCTCCAGCCACTG
This sequence comes from Euprymna scolopes, assembly GCF_053919585.1. Lineage (NCBI taxonomy): Eukaryota > Metazoa > Mollusca > Cephalopoda > Sepiida > Sepiolidae > Euprymna > Euprymna scolopes. The sequence continues at coordinate 59,470,421 of NC_136500.1, forward strand.
GTGGAGTGAAGAAACCCCATCGTTACAGGCCCGGTACTGTAGCTCTCCGTGAGATCAGACGTTATCAAAAATCCACTGAGCTTCTCATCAGGAAACTTCCCTTCCAACGTTTGGTTCGTGAAATCGCCCAAGACTTCAAGACCGATCTCCGTTTCCAGAGTTCTTCTGTGATGGCTCTTCAGGAGGCCAGTGAAGCTTACTTGGTTGGTCTTTTCGAAGACACCAACTTGTGTGCCATCCACGCCAAACGTGTCACCATCATGCCGAAGGACATCCAATTGGCTCGTCGTATCCGAGGCGAGAGAGCTTAAATTTATTATCTCTCTTCATATTCAAACGGCCCTTTTCAGGGCCACAAATTTATTATGAAAGTTTTTCTTTACTCTTGTTTGTAATTTAATGCGATTTTTTATGTTTTTCATATATTCTATATTCCGTCAATGTACTTTTTTCAATGTGATTTTCCTCTTTAGGTGTATTTATAGGTGAAACAACATTTTTCGACATCAATTGTTCTTAGGCAATTTATATTCATTCATGATGTTCGGTTCTAATTTCCGCATTTCCTAATAATCTTCGTAAACAAATTTATTTGTGTTTGTATTACTGTACACAGATTACAAAAAAGTTGTCAAAACCAAATGTATAACAAATAAATGTTATCAAAGGCAAGATAGATTACTTTTCTACCTAATTGGGTATGTTTTTAGTGTCTTTATTGAATGTAACATGTTTAATCAGCGCGAAAAACATGGTGTTTACCGATGTATTTGGAAAATTGAAAATGGCGCCCAAGATAAAATAATGTTAAAAAAACCCATGGAATATATGTCACGGTAACATATATTGAGCGAGTGTTTCTAACAGTATTTTGTCCGGTTTTATAGTTTTAACTCCTTTTTCCAAACTTACCGTGTCAAAGAGAAAGTCGTGTGCCAAGTTTAATTTTCCCATACATCGGTAAACACTGTATGTTTTTCGAGCTGAATAAACATGTTACATTAAATAAAAACATATCCAGTTAGGTAGAAAAGTAGCTTATCTTGCCTTCCTTTGATAACATTTATTTGTTATATATTTGTTTTCGAATCTGTTCACAGTAATAAAAACCTTCACTTATTAAATTTATTCAATAGCTAAAAGTATTTTATTTTTCATGGAATAGAAATGCATTTTAGTTTTAGTAAACTTACATTCTTTCAAAGTTGACAAATCTATTAATTTGTTTGCTAAGGACTTGCCTGAAGTTAAACATCTAGCAAGAACAAACTGATATTCCAAAAGTTGCGTTTATACATATTGACCTATTCGAGCTATTACTTGGTGACAGGTAAAAACTGTCAGCCAATTTGGCGATTCCGTCCAAATAAACTTTGCATGATTTTTGACACCAAATATTTCCTACGAGGTTTCACCGAGCAGTAGATTGAATAGATTAGTAATAAACTGCAATTTAAAGTAATTATTATAAATAACTACAAAAAATGATGTACCGTAAAACAAAACAAAACCATACCGTTAAAAGAATCTTATCAAAACTTTAAAAAGAACATATCACTCGTATGTCAGCTACAGCATGAATTAATAACTCTAAATCCAAAGATAATCTGCATAAAATGACTCCAAGGGTTGATCTGCCGTACAATCCAACAAAGAAACCTCATCATTTTTGTCCACTGAGTGTCATTCGCAAATATTCTCTATTTATATACGTTATTATTATGTTTACTAAATTCAAATTTTATATGTTTCTGTTCATTAGAAAACTATTATACTAATAAGAAAGATAAAATAAAGTATTTTAAAAATAGTTTCATATAAACTGTGTAAAAAGAGTTTAAGCAAGAAAATAAAAATATTCCAATTATAGAAGAAATTGTAAATAAACCATTTAAAATATATTATCCCATCCAAAAAAGACATTTAAATAATAAAAATATCACAATAGAAAAGTTTTATTTTATTATTTGTAATACAAACAAATATAAATTGCCAATTATCGTTTTTACAGTAAATTATTTTATGGCGAGATATATATATCGTTGGAAATGTGTTTCTAATGTTATTTAACTATTAAAATAAAATCAACTTTCAATTAATAAAAAGTGTTGTCACTTGTACTGAAGTAACAAAAAATGTTGGCTGGAACAACTGAAATGTGGAGAATGGATGACTTCAATATCACTTTATCTTAAATAAAATAAATAAATCTTTACTTAAAAGGTTCGATACCTCAAAACTTATTTAACTAAGTTATTTCCCTTATATTTCCCAGATTATAAAACAGACAATATTATGACTATATGACAGCTGTTGTGGAGAAAAAAAAAAGGCGTACGAAAGATTATTTTAAATGATTTTGTGTGTACATTAAAGTTTTCTTTACAGTTGAAATAAAATCTTTTTCATTTATAATTTATTAGCAAAGTTAGTCGAAAACTCCACAAATAAACAGAAATAAACAAACACAAAAGCATTAATTGTAGACGAACTTATTTAATAAAAAGGGATTTTTTAAAAATACCAAAGCTTCTTGCGTTAAAAATATCTTTTCATTTTAGATTTCCGTATTTAATAGGAATTACATAAAAGATAAGTAAAAATAGATATTAGATAAAAATACTACAGAATAAAATGAATTATTTACAAATGTTATTTACTTTACAGATTGATACAGAATTTATGGATGTGTGTAAAAAATGGTTGTTATGAAATGTATTTAATCAACAATTTTGTTTTGATTAAATTGATATTTTTCTGGATAGTGCAAAAAATATTTTAGAATGAAAATCCAATAACATGTAGCAAATATGAGTTTATTAACATTTCTATGGAAATGGTGTCCATTATATTTAAAATAAAGAAGAACCCAAATGAGATAAATTAATAAATACCAATAAATGCTCTGAAAGTAATATTGTGCTGCATAGTTCAATACTGATAATGAAGTCACATTGTAAGAGACAAACTTTAATTTACTTTGCCCTGCTTCATTTGAATGTTCATTTATTATGTAAAATTTCATCCACTTTTTTTGCGGAGGGAGGAGGGGGTTAAAAACCATGCACTTCGAAATTACTACGCGTTCTTTTCTCACACCATTACAACAATTATCATATATTATCATAATGATATGTGAAAGTGAAAACGAGGCTACATCAAACTGTGGCCAGTCATTTATTCTTGTTCCGAGTTGCCAGATGATCTTTTATAAGCGAAAATTAGTGAATTTGGCATTTTTTTTTTTTTTTTTTTTTTTTTTTCACATTTTAGCCTTTAAAAGTTATTTGGCTTTTTCCAAAGCGTAAAGTATGAACTAATTAAGAAAGGAACAAGCAGAATATTATACAAATAGGATTTTGAAGGTTGAATCGTTTAGTCATTAAATCATTGGTTGAATAAAATCGTCACAAAACCATAACTAAGAAGGTTTAAATCTCTATAAAATATAAATACTTCAAATCTTGTAATAATTGTGAATTTGTCAAGTATTTCAAAAGCCAAAAAACGACCTATTTGACAGTTTAAATGCTTACAAGTCTTGTGTTCCATCTTTGTCCATATTATTCCATTAGCTTTATTTACTTTGTATTTTAGATCAAGTGACAGCAAGTGCAAATCTACATAATTATATTACTTGTAGTTATTTATTATGCGTTAGCAAGGCGTGATCATAAAAAGGCGTTTTTTTTTTGTTTTTTTTTTATTTCTCAAAAGAATATTTATAAGTTCGGGTTTTAATAGAAAAAAATAAAAACTGGAAAGGATGCGTGTGACGGGTTTGTTAAAGTCAATTTCGCTGAAAATATTTAAAAGTCATATAACTATGGAATTAAAAAAAAATACTCGCGGCTAATTGTATACAAGTTTTTACTTCCGTCGATGTATGCGCAAGTTTCATCGTGCGACAATTACAGATTCATGATGTCATTTGTGAACGGTGTAGCAGCATACGTTATAAGTATGAGATATTATTTAGTTAAGTTATAATCAGACGGTGAAAAATAAATATTTTATTGAGATATAAACAGTTTGTAGTGATGAGAGATGCGATTCGATCGAACGCCAAACAGTGATTGGTTTGAATAGCGACCATCTTTATTTCATTATTAAAATATTATTGAAATAATCAGCTTTCAGTTAATAATTTATTTCACAACTCATGACAGTGGGGAGACTTGCCACTTGAAATGGAGTAACAAAACTTGACTGCAAATTATAGGACGATGTTGAGCTGTTTCCACTTGATCAAATATGCAACATAAATAATTCCAAACAACTGAAATATGGAGAATGATGATTTTAATGTCACACGACCTCAAATAAAAAATGATTACAGATAATGTAACATGTGAAGTTCAATAACTCTGAATTAATTTAACTAAGTTATCTCCCTTGTATTAAAATTAAAATTGAGACAGTAAAAGTTTCATGAATACTTCCTCTCGCTGGAACTCTAATTTTAAAGTAGTTTTTAAATTGTTCTTAAATCACATGTACCATTTTAGATAAAATGCCTTTTTTCCAGGAATTCAAATCATTTTTATTAGAATAAATTATTTTATGACCAGATATATGTCGTCGAAAATGTTATTTAATTATTGAAATAAACAGCTTTCAGTCACAATGACATTTCAGAGTTCTAGTCAGTGGGGAGATTTTGCACTTAAACTGAAGTAACAACGATTGACTGCAAATTATAGGATGATGTTGGCTTGTTGCCACTTGATCATACATGCAAAATAATAACAACTAAAAGGTGGAGAATGATGATTTTAATGTCACTTGATCTCAAGTAAGAATGATTACATGTGAAGTCCGATCTCCCTTGTATTAATTATTCAACCTGAGACAGTAGTAACCTAAAGCAAAACTTGCTGTCGCATGATCTCTCATGAGAACTAAATAAGGAAATGTTATCAAAGTCAAGATAAGTTACTTTTCTACCTAAGTAGCGGTTTTTATTTAATGTAACATGTTTGTTCAGCTCGTAAAACATACAGTGTTTATGATGTATTGGAAAATTGAAAATGGCGACCGACTCCCTCTTTGATTCGATAAGTTTGGGAAAAAGAGTTAAAAATAAAATTATATACAAAATACTGTTATAAACTCACCAAAAATATATCAGCCTATGTCATGTTAACATATATCGAGCGAGTTTCTAATAGTATTTTGTGTAGTTTATTTTTATTTTTAACTCCTTTTCCCAAACTTATCGTGTCAAAGAGAGAGTCGGGCGCCATTTTAAATTTTCCAATACATCGGTAAACACTGTATGTTTTTCGAGCTGAATAAACATGTTACATGAAATAAAATAAAATAAAACATTAGAAAATTATCCACTTAGGTAGAAAAGTAACTTATCTCGCCTTTGATGAAATTTATTTGTTTTTTGGGTTATCCTTTACGGAGATATGGTCCCGACGTTTGCCTCGTTCTGAGTTCGGGGAGAGGCCGTCTGACGTAGGCGGTGTCGAGGCAGAAAATTACCCTAACCGCAGAATTTTACAGGGTTAACTAACCACGTGGAACTATTCTAATCATGTGGACTGTTTTTTTTTTTTTTTTTTTGCTTTTTATTTAATTCTAATTATTTGAACTGTCTATTTTGTAAAATTCCAATTATTTGAACTGTTGAATTATCAAAAATTCTAATTATTTGAACTGTCTATTTTGTAAAATTCCAATTATTTAAACTGTTGAATTATCAAAAATTCTAATTATTTGAACTGTTTATTTTTTTTATATATTCTAATTTTGTGAACTGTGTAATTATCAAAAATTCTAATTATTTTAACTGTTTACTTTGTGTAAAATTCTAATTATTTTAACTGTTTATTTTTTTTTTTTTAATTCTAATTATTTGAAGTGTTTAAAATAAAATAAAAAATAAAAATTCTAATTATTGGAACGGGTTTTTTAAAGTTAACAACTGTGCACTTTATTTTATGGAGGGGTAATTTTCTGCCTAAACACCGCCTACGTCAGACGGCCTCTCCCCGAACTCAGAACGAGGCGGACATTGGGACCATCTCCATAAAGGTTAACCTCATTGGTTTGTTTGTTAAAAAAAAAATAATAATAATAATTGATTCCCTACTAAATTATTTGCAACGCTGTTATTTGTTCACGAACTTTTTCCGATTAAACCACTTTAATCAATTGGTTTATCATTCAACTTCTGGATCTATTTTAAGTTAAAAAGAAATCGAAATGACCATTTATAATTATATTATAAATATGTCGATTAAAAGTCTGTATTTTCGTGTTTGCCATTGGAAACAGTTAATGCAAGCGCGTTATGGAGAAACACAACAAAAATCTCTTTAGACAGAATAAACGAAATCAAAACAAGATGGCGACTGACGGGTTTGTATTACTGTAAACATAGATTCGAAAAAGTTGTCAAAAAAACAAATATATAACAAATAAATGTTATCAAAGGCAAGATAAGTTACTTTTCTACCAAAGTGGATATATTTTTCGTGTTTTTATTCAATGTAACATATTTATTCAGCTCGAAAAACATAGTGTTTACCGATGTATTGGAAAATTCAAGATGGCGTCTGATTCTCTCTTTAACACGGTAAGTTTGGGAAAAGGTGTTATAAATAAAAACCCAGATAAAATAGTGTTAAAAACTCGCTCAATATATGTTACCGTGACATAGGTTGACATATATATTCGGCGGGGTTTCCCAAACTTACCGTGTTAAAGAGAGAATCAGACGCCATCTTGAATTTTCCAATACATCGGTAAACACTGTATGTTTTTCGAGCTGAATAAACATGTTACATTGAATAAAAACACGAAAAATATATCCACTTTGGTAGAAAAGTAACTTATCTTGCTTTTGATAACATATATTTGTTTTTTGACAACTTTTTCGAATCTTTGTGTACAGTAATACAAACCCAAATTTTATATTAAAATTTCTGAAGGTGCGTAAAACAATGAACGCAAAAAAAAAAAAAAAAAAAAAAAAAAAGAAAAGTAATATTTTATAAAGAATCACAAAGGTCAGAAATAAAAAATCGCATTAAGTAAGATTCACGAAAAACATTTCGAGAAAATGTGGCTGGCCCGAAATGACCATTTATAATTATATTATAAATATGATGTCGATTAAAAGTCTGTAGTTTCACGTTTGCCATTGGGAGCAGTTAATGCAAGTAGGTTATGGAGAAACCCAACAAAAAATCTCTTTAGACAGAATAAGCGAAATCAAAACAAGATGGCGACTGACTTTAACCGCATGTCGTATGACAAGACATTTCAATTTACTTCAAACGAAATTCAAATGATGGGGCTAAATTTTATATTAAATTTACTGAAAGAGCGTTAAATAATGAATGCAAAAAAAAACAAAAAAACAATAGTTTATAAATAATCACAAAAGTCAGAAAGAAAAATATCGCATTAAGTAAGATTGACAAAAAACATTTCGGGAAAATGTGAGTGGCCCTGAAAAGGGCCGTTTGTGTTGTGTCAAGGGAATAAGAGAATTTACTTGGCAGCTTTCTGGGTCTTCTTGGGAAGAAGTACAGCTTGGATGTTGGGAAGGACACCACCCTGGGCAATGGTCACTCCGGCCAAGAATTTGTTTAATTCTTCGTCATTACGGATGGCCAATTGCAAGTGACGGGGGATGATTCTGGATTTCTTGTTGTCTCTCGCAGCATTTCCAGCCAACTCGAGAACCTCAGCGGCCAAATATTCCATGACGGCAGCCAAATAGACGGGTGCACCGGCACCAATTCTCTCCGAATAGTTACCCTTGCGGAGGAGACGATGGATACGACCAACGGGGAATTGAAGTCCGGCACGGGATGAACGAGTCTTGCTCTTTCCCTTGGCTTTACCTCCTTTACCACGACCAGACATTTTTAGGTTTGTGTTTGCTGTTTCAAAAACTCAAAACGATTTACTTTACAAAACGCACGCAACTTGCCTTAAATACGCGCAGATCGGCTCCGGCCAACTGACTGCTGATTATTTTACCGCCGCTGCTTTCACACAACCGCTTTCTTTTTTTTGTCTGTTTTAAGTGCTTTCACAAGTTGTGTAGTTTTTGTTGCTAGTTTCTGACCAATCAAATACGAGAGATTTGAGAGAGAAAATTGTGATTGTTGCTGGGAGCCAGCGTGTTTCGTATAAAAAGGGAAGAGAATAAAGTTGCCTTCACATTCGTGTATCGTCGAAATGGCTCCCCCCACTGAAGTTAGCAAGAAAGGCGCTAAGAAAGCCGGTAAGGCTAAACCTGCTCGTGATGGCAAGAAAAAGAGAAAGAAGAGGAAGGAAAGTTATTCCATCTACATTTACAAAGTAATGAAACAAGTTCATCCTGACACTGGAATTTCTAGCAAAGCCATGTCTATTATGAACAGTTTTGTTAACGATCTTTTTGAGAGAATCGCTAATGAAGCCAGTCGTCTGTCCCATTACAGCAAGAAAAGAACACTTAGCAGCCGTGAGGTCCAGACCGCTGTCCGTCTCCTTCTCCCTGGTGAGTTGGCTAAACATGCTGTCTCTGAGGGAACCAAAGCTGTCACCAAATACACCAGCGCCAAGTAAAAAGCGTTTCCTTCCAAAGAAAACACATTCCCAAAACGGCCCTTTTCAGGGCCACACATTTTTTCACGAATGTTTCTTCACTTTCTATGTTTTAATGCGATTATTCACAGTTTAGATTTCATAAATATTCCCATCTCTTTCTATGGCGTAAATATTACTTATATTTGTTCACGATTAGGGAAAGAAAGTCTTAAATTATATTTGTATTTTTTTTATTTGTGAACTTGTAAATTTAAGTCAATCTTAATATAAATGTTAGCATTTCCGGGTTTCTATTACTGTACACAAAGATTCGGAAAAGTTGTCAAAAATACAAATATATAACAAATAAATGTTATCAAAGACAAGATAAGTTACTTTTCTACTAAACTGGAAATAATTTTCGTGTTTTTATTCAATGTAGCATGTTTATTCAGCTCGAAAAACATACAGTATTTACCGATGTATTGGAAAATTCAAAATGGCGTCCAACTCTCTCTTTAACACGATAAGTTCGGGAAAAGGTGTTATAAATAATAAATTAGATAAAATACTGTTAGAAATTCGCTCAATATATGTTACCGTGACATAAGTTGACATATATTCGGTGGGTTTTTAATAGTGTTTTGTCTAGTTTATTTTTTATAACACCTTTTCCCAAACTTACCGTGTTAAAGAGAGAGTCAGACGCCATCTTGAATTTTCCAATACATCGGTAAACACTGCATGTTTTTCGAGCTGAATAAACGTGTTACATTGAATAAAAACACAAAAAAGCGGGTTTGTATTACTGTACAAATAGATTCGAAAAAGTTGTCAAAAAACAAATATATAACAAATAAATGTTATCAAAGGCAAGATAAGTTACTTTTCTGCCAAACTGGATGTATTTTTTGTGTTTTTATTCAATGTAACATATTTATTCAGCTCGAAAAATATACAGTGTTTACCGATGTATTGGAAAATTCAAGATGGCGTCTCACACTCTCTTTAACACGGTAAGTTTGGGAAAAGGTGTTATAAATAAAAAACTAGACAAAATACTATTAAAAACCCGCCGAATATATGTCACGGTAACATTGAGCGAGTTTTTAACAGTATTTTATCCCGTTTTTTATTTATAACATCTTTTCCCACACTTACCGTGTTAAAGAGAGAATAAGACGCCATCTTGAATGTTCCAATACATCGGTAAACACTGTATGGTTTTCGAGCTGAATAAACATGTTACATTGAATAAAAACACGAAAAATATATCCACTTTGGTAGAAAAGTAACTTATCTTGCCTTTGATAACATTTATTTGTTATATATTTGTTTTTTTGACAACTTTTTCGAATCTATGTGTACAGTAATACAAACCCAACTAAGCTTCCCTTTGATAACATTTATTTGTTTTTTGACAACTTTTTCGAATCTATGTGTACAGTAATACAAACCTGCATTTCCTGTATTGTTTTTATTTGAATTTATAAATTTTTTCCAGCTTTCTTATTCGTTATCCGTACAATCACATTAAAAAAAAAAAAAAAAAAAAACAATCGCATTATAATATGCACTTAAATATTAACTGAAATATTTTTGTTTTGGATTTTAACGGGCATTCATTTAACGTCTGAAATTTTTAAAAAGTAAGCTTTTAAATAATTAAAGAAAAAATAGAGCTAATACGTAATCAATGCCAACCAAGCAAGTAACCAACATTAAAAGTTTTTAAAAGATAAATTCTACTCATTCTAAATTAATCGTTTCTTCTAATGTGCGAATATCTTTGAATTTTCTCTATTGTCTATCCGAACTTCAAATCTTAATTTCGGAGTTCAGTTCTTGCATATCATATAGAATCGAAACAGCATTTAAAAGATTACACCCCTTGTAAAATCGACAGAAAAAACTTAGTTTTTGTCCAAATAAATCGATTAATCTTTAACTCATCGTCGAAATTTCAAACATTCGCTGCAAGTTTTTGTTGTGTTCACCTTAATCTAGACAGTTTTTCGAACCGCATAAACGTTTTAAAGTGAGTAAAGCCACAAAAACTTTATCAGATAGGTAGAAGAGTAACTTGTCTTTAATAACATTTGTTATTTGAAATTTTTTCGTACCACGTGTATTGTAAAACAAATCCCCATTCTTTTATTTCTTATTTTGAAGTTTTTGTCGAGTCTTCAAAGACATCGCGCCAATTTTTTCATGTTCATCGGTAGCGTTCAATGCTTGCTTTTCGAACAGAATAAACATTTTACATTAAAAACAATATTGAAATCTTATCCAGTTATAGAGAAAACGAACTTATCTTACATTTTCTAACATTTATTTGTTATATATTTGTTTTCTGGCAACGTTTTTGTATCTGGATTGTAAAACAAAGCCAAATGGGGTTACAATACTTGACTTAAAAAAAAAATGTTTTTGATAGTTTGCTGCGGACGTCATGTTGCCTATACTTCTGCATCATCCTATGTAATATTGTATTACTAATATATGCACACAGACGTACATGTGCTGTGTCATACACAGGGGTCACAGAAAAATCATTTTATTTTTATTTCAATAGAATTTATTCATTTTACTTATTTTGTCTTTGTTTTTTTATTTACCTTATTAATTTTGTTCGGGGTTATTTTCTATGAAATTTGCTGCGTATTTGTTTATTAGAATCTTTCGATTTCGATTTGAGAGAGAATATATATATTAATTCCGTTTTCGAGAATCAGGAAAATCATTTCAAGGCACAATTTCCCGCCATTTTTGTAGCAAAATGTAAGGATATGTAGTAATTCTTTTTTGACTTTGCTTGCAAATATTTCGACATGAGTTTTAATAGCTTGTTTTTAAAATTTGAAGTTTACTACATATTTATTTAGAAAGAAACTCTCCAAAATTACGAAAAATAATCGGTTAAAAAATAATTATTGAAAGAAAATTTACCAAATTGAGTTGTTAGTTATCTCCCGTTAATAAACCTGTTTTATTACAAAACAATAACTTCACTATTACTATATTAAACAAAGGGACATAACTCTTGGGTCTTGTATAATAAGCCGTCAAATATTTTTTAACGATCTTTAAAAATTGTCGGGTGCTTATTTATATTGAGATATATGCAAAATATTACAGTTCGAAATAGGAAAACTTATCTGTTGAAAATGTTAGTTTACATTAAAACAAACAAAAAAAAAATGACGGAAAAGTTTCTAGTCGAATTTTAGCAATAAAAATGTCCGTAAATTAGTTTTTCAACTGACATATTTCGCATCTTTCTCAATAAAGTACCGATTTTATTTGTAAAAGTATTTTCCAGAGTGAACAATTTCAAAATGTGCACAAATCTCAGATCCATATTGTCACATTGACATTTACTGAGTGCTTACCAGTATTTTGTTAAATTTTGAGGACATCTATTGATTAAAAAAGGGGCATTTATTTAACAGAAACGAAAAAATAGTAAGAAACAAAAAAACAAAATGTAACCAAAGGCAAGATAAATTTTCTCCTTACCTGAATAGGATTTTGATGTTGTAACTTATTTTAAAGTATCTGTATTTAAAACATAAGTATTGCCTTGTTGATAAGTTGGAGCGAAAACAAGATGGCTGCATCTAATGGATGGATTTCTATCACTACTGTTCAATTGTTTTTTCCAAACATTTATTTATCAAATAAACTGAAATGTTTATTAAAATAATATTGCTACTCGGAATTATTATGAGTTGGGCAGTTATAATAGAGAACGTTTGGTTTTGTAAGTGTTTATTAAAATGAAATCTGTAGAATTCACTTGTCACGTGAGTCAAACCCCATCAATATAACCACCTAAATATCCTTTTAGTTAAAAATGAATTTACTTAATTGAATTACCACCTGATTAAAAGACACCAACGATGATCAAAAAACATGAATCGATTAGATATAAAGAAGAAATATATGCAATTTTATTATCATCACTTTCTTTTTTTTAAATTCCAGTCATTATCTTTGAGAACTGATAAAATTTCCCCACTTTATTTTGAATATTTCCCCAGATAATTTAACTAAAATTCTTGCCTAAAAACAATGTTATTTAAAATTATAGGATTTTTTTTCTTTTTGAGTGACATAAATAATTTCAAAACCTGGATACCATATTTGCTTAAGACAGAATTATAAATATTGAAAGTTAGTACATGGGGATTAATACTTTTGTTATAATTGGAAAATTATTTTTAAGTCTGAAGTTTTTAAACAGAATAGCTAATTATTCATGTCTGCAATGAAAAAAAAATAAAAAAGCGAATTATACAGAATAATGAAAAACGGATTTTATAAAAAAATCCATCAAATTAGACGTTATGAAAAGATAAACGCATAAAAGTTAGATTTGGAAAAATACTTTTCGGAAAAAGTTGGTGGCCCTGAAAAGGGCCGTTTGGTTTGGTTCGTTTTGTCTTGGGTCAAATAATGGTTTAACCTCCGAATCCGTAAAGGGTTCTTCCTTGTCTCTTCAGAGCATAGACGACATCCATGGCGGTGACAGTCTTCCTCTTGGCGTGTTCGGTGTAGGTGACGGCATCACGGATGACATTTTCAAGGAAAACTTTCAGGACACCACGAGTTTCTTCGTAGATCAGACCAGAGATACGTTTCACACCACCTCGACGGGCAAGACGACGGATAGCGGGTTTCGTGATACCCTGGATGTTATCACGAAGTACTTTACGATGACGCTTAGCGCCTCCTTTTCCTAAACCTTTTCCTCCCTTTCCGCGACCAGACATCTTGCAATTGAAGTAGTAGTATGAAAATACTAATGTACGGCGGACAACAAATCAAATTCACTATATATAGGTCTCCGCACAAAATCCGGCGGACCTAGTTGAAAGCACCCCACGTGATTCTTTATTACCAATGAGAATAAAGGGAAATATTTGAACATTTTGCGCGCATCTAACAAAGAAAAGTAGCAGCAGCAGCTGATAACAACCCATATAAAAAGGTGTAACGGTCGTGCTGGTGAAATTCATCATTTGAAGTAGTAGTTGTTTCATAATGGCTCGTACTAAGCAGACCGCTCGTAAATCCACCGGAGGTAAAGCTCCTCGTAAACAGTTGGCTACCAAAGCGGCGCGTAAAAGTGCTCCAGCCACTGGTGGAGTGAAGAAACCCCATCGTTACAGGCCCGGTACTGTAGCTCTCCGTGAGATCAGACGTTATCAAAAATCCACTGAGCTTCTCATCAGGAAACTTCCCTTCCAACGTTTGGTTCGTGAAATCGCCCAAGACTTCAAGACCGATCTCCGTTTCCAGAGTTCTTCTGTGATGGCTCTTCAGGAGGCCAGTGAAGCTTACTTGGTTGGTCTTTTCGAAGACACCAACTTGTGTGCCATCCACGCCAAACGTGTCACCATCATGCCGAAGGACATCCAATTGGCTCGTCGTATCCGAGGCGAGAGAGCTTAAATTTATTATCTCTCTTCATATTCAAACGGCCCTTTTCAGGGCCACAAATTTATTATGAAAGTTTTTCTTTACTCTTGTAATTTAATGCGATTTTTATGTTTTATAAGTTTTCTATATTCTGTCATTGACTTTTTTCAATGTGATTTTCCTCTTTAGGTGTATTTAATAGGTGAAACAACATTTTTCGACATCAATTGTTCTTAGGCAATTTATATTCATTCATGATGTTCGGCTCTAATTTCCGCATTTCCTAATAATCTTCGTAAACAATAAATTTATTTGTGTATTTGTATTACCGTACACAGATTCGAAAAAGTTGTCAAAACCAAATATATAACAAATAAATGTTATCAAAGGCAAGATAAATCACTGTTCTACCTAATTGGATGTGTTTTTAGTGTCTTTATTTAATGTAACATCTTTAATCAGCTCGAAAAACATAGTGTTTACCGATGTGTTTGGAAAATTGAAAATGGCGCCCAAGATAAAATAATGTTAAAAACCCATGGAATATATGTCACGGTAACATACTGAGCGAGTGTTTTTATTTTAATGCGATTTTTTTTTAAGTATTCTATATTCTGTTAATTTTCAATATGATTTTCCTCTTTAAGTGTATTTATAAGTGAAACATTTTTCGACATCAATTGTTTTTAGGCAATTTATATTCGAAAAGGTTGTCAAAAAACAAATATATAACAAATAGATGTTATCAAAGGCAAATGGCGCCCAAGACAAAATAATATTCAAAACCCACCGAAATATATGTCACGGTAACATATTGAGCGTGTTTCTAAGAGTATTTTGTCTGGTTTTAGAGTTTTAACTCCTTTCCCCAGACTTACCGTGTCAATGAGAGAGAAAGTCTGGTTTCATTTTAATTTTCCAGTACATCACATCGGTAAACACTTTTTTTGAGCTGAATTAACATATTACATTAAATAAAGACATTAAAAACGTGTCCAGTTAGGTAGAAAATTAGCTTATCTTGCTTTGATAACATTTATTTATATATTGGTTTGTTTTTTTTTTCGAATCTATGTGTACAGTAATACAAACCATTATTTATTAAATTTATTGAATATTTCCTATGAGGTTTCACCGAGCATTAGATTGAATAGATTAGTAATAAACTGCAATTTAAAGTAATTATTATAAATACCTACAAAAAATGTTGATGTACCGTAAAACAAAACAACAGAACCATACCGTTAAAAGAATCTTATCAAAACTTTAAAAAGAACTTATCACTCGTATGTCAGCTAGAGCATGAATTAATAACTCTAAATCCAAAGATAATCTGCATAAAATGACTCAAAGGGTTGATCTGCCGTACAATCCAACAAAGAAACCTCATCATTTTTGTCCACTGAGTGTCATTCGCAAATATTCTCTATTTATATACGTTATTACTATGTTTACTAAATTCAAATGTTATGTTTCTGTTCATTAGAAAACTATTATACTAATAAGAAAGATAAAATAAAGTATTTTAAAAATAATTTGATATAAACTGTGTAAAAAGAGTTTTCAAGCAAGAAAATAAAAAATATTCCAATTATAGAAGAAATTGTAAATAAAATATTTAAAATATAAAAAGTTTTAATCATCGTTTTTACAGTAAATTATTTTATGACCAGATATATATCGTTGTAAATGTGTTTCTAATTTTATTTAATTATTAAAATAAAACCAGCTTTCAATCAATAAAAATATTTAGAGTTCGACTCGTAAACTTGTCACTTGTACTGAAGTAACAAAAATGTTGGGTTGTTGTTACTTGATCTAATATACAAGATAATTACGAACAACTGAAATGTGGAGAATGATGACTTGAATATCACTTTATCTTAAATAAATATAAATGAATCTTTATTTGAAATAAAAGTTCGATAACTCAAAAATTAGTTTAACTGAATTATTTCCCTGTGTATTGTTTAGATTATGAAACAGAATTCGGGTCAAGATCAAAGTGTAGTATTTGTTCTTCAGATGCTGCATTTCAATTTCTTGTTCTCTGTCAGTGGAGGAGAAATCCTTTACGACTGAGACAATTTTTATTTTTGTTCCTTTTGTCTACACTAAAAAAACGACCTTGTCTCGTGGGGAGACATTGTAAATAGAAACCAACAATATTATGACTATATTGTGAAAAAAAATGAATAAATAAAATGAAGAGCACGAAAGATTATTTTAAATAATTTTGTGTGTACATCAAAGTTTTCTTTTCCGTTGAAACCAAATCTGTTTCATTTATAATTTATAAGTAAGTTGAAAGCTCGACAAATAAACAGAAATAAAACAAAAGCATTAATTGCAGACGAACTTATTGAATAAAAGGATTTTTAAAAATAGTTTTAGATACATGTATAAATCAAAGCGTCCTGCGTTAAAAACTTCTTTTCATTTGAGATTTTCGTATTCAATAGGAATTACATAAAAGGTATGTAAAATAAGATAGTAGATAAAATACTACAAAACAACATGAATTATTGACAAATGTTATTAACTTTACAAATTGATACAGAATTTGGGGATGTTAATGTATTTAATCAACAATTATGTTTTCATAAAATTGATATTTTTCTGGACAGTGCTAAAAGATTTTTAGATAGAAAATCCAATAACACGCAGCAAATATGAGTTTATTAATATTTCTATGGAAATAGTGTCCATTATATTTTAAATAAAAAACGAACCCAAACGAGATAAATTAATAAGTACTAATAAATGCTCCGAAAGTAATATTGTGCTACATAGTTCAATACTAAGATTGAAATCACATTGTAAGAGGCAAACTTTAATTTACTTTTCCCTGCTTCATTTGAATGTTCCCTTATTATGTAACCTTTCGTTAATTTTTTTTTTTTGGGGGGGGGGGTAAAAAAACATTCACTTCGAAATTACTTACGCGTTCTTTTCTAACACCATTACAACAATGATCATATATTATTTTAATGATGTGTAAAAAAAGTCATTAAATCATTGGTTGAATAAAATCGTTATAAGACCATAACCAAGATTACGGTAATGTTTTAATCTCTATAAAATATAGAAATACTTCCAAAGTGTGTTCCAATCTTATAATATTTGCAAATTCGATCAGTATTTCAAAAGTCAGAAATAATCTTTTTGACAGTTTACATCCTTACAATTTTTTATTATTATTTCTAAGGGTCACAAGATGATTTTTTTTTTATTTTATTTAAATTAGCAAATTATTAAAACTATTGTTTCTATTCATTTAGTTTGTAGATAAGATCAAGCGTCGACGAGTTTTGTGTTCCATCCTTGTCCTGTTGTATTGATGGTATCATAAAAGGGGTACCGTTGTATGATCGTCTAAATGTTGATGTCTATTTGTGATACATTCATATGTAATTGTTCATATGCAGTTGTGTGTGTGTGTGTGTGTGTGTGGTATTTTGAACATACCTTAACTTCATCATAGCTTTAACGCGTTTCCATAAGCACATGACTCCTACGAGATAAAAGATTTCCCTTATAACATTACGAGAGCGTTTTCCTATGTTGGTCCGGCCGAACTACGAATCCGGGGAAAAATCCCACGAAAAAACAAAACAAAAAAAATTCCACGACCATCCTGAAAACTAGAATAAATACCGACTGAACCCTTGACTCTTCCAAAACCTAAGAACTAGTTGACCCCTTACTCATAACCCAGTAGTGTGTCTTATTTTTTTATTTTTTTTTTTTGTATTTCTTACTTCGGTACACTGCTTAAATCTTCTTATTTCTTTCTTTTTCCCATCATCATCATCATCATCATCATCATCATCATTATTATTATTATTATTATTATTATCATTATCATTATCATCATCATCATCATCATCATCATCATCATTATTGGCTCACATGGAGCTTTCGCACAAGTCAAGAAACGATCTGATTGAAAACCTGTGGTGTTCTCTGGAAGCTGAGTGACAACAAGTCCCCCCAGACGTGCAGCTCTCTCCACCTTCGATAACATTTGCAAATGAATTTGCATCATCGCAACAGCCTCTTACCATTGATTTCTCAATGGCAGTGGCCATTGAATTATACTGGAATTTAAGTGGCACTCAGCCTCCCCAAGGTCCCAGTACTCTTTGCGCTTGTCCAGCCGAGGTCTGGCTAGTGCTCGCTCCTCGGCCTTTCAGTCTTTCTTGACCCTTCTCAGCTCTTTGGTATCACTTTTTTATTGGGAAGAACGGTGATAAAACAATGGGGGGATGAATGATGGGGGTGTAGAACTTGTAGATATGCAGCTTCGGTGTTCTTCATTCCTTGTAACGCTTATGCGTTATATTGTCTTCTTGTATTATTCTCCGCATTCAAGAGTTTTCCTTAATATTTCAGTCGTATTCATTATCGTTAGTCATTGTACTTTTGCAGTTATTCCTCTGATTCCAATTTCTGATATTCTTTTTTCAAAGTTTTTCGGAATTGTTCCTAGTGCTCCTACTATTATCGGTACTATTTTGATTTTCTTCATCATCCAAATCCCTTTTAACTCTCTGGCTAGCTCTGTGTATTTGCTTCGTTTCTCCTTTTCTTTCATACTCACCCTGTGGTCAGCTGAGACAGCAAAGTCTACGATTTGACAGGATTTTTCTTGTTAATTATTACGACATCTGGTCTTCTTGATTGGATGGGTGTGTCTATATTTTAATGTGATTATTCACATGTGGGTGATTCAAGATTATTTTTTGTAATGCGATTCTTAATTATTTAAAAAACTTTTACACTAAGACCTATGTTTGGATGCTGTAATTTTCTTTAAATACATTGCTGTAGTTTTCTTAGTTTTATAGCAAAATTTAACGATGTGTTGTAAATCATTTTATTTTTCTTGTACAAATATTTAGACATGACTTGATTTTCAAATTTTAAGTTCACTACATATTTATTTCGTATAAAGAAACAATATTTTAGAACGTAATGTCGCAATAATTAAACAAAAAAATACGGCCAGGGATTTGTTCTCAGGCGGTCTCCACTACACTATCGTGTCCGGCATTAGTTCTTTTGGGTTTTCTTTGAGGAAGCATCTCTCTTGCTTCCTTAGTCTGCTTGCCCCCCCTTTCTTGGGACCACTAACTGTCTCTTTTTTGGATTTTTTGCAGGTTTTAGGGTTCTCTTCTCGGACTGTCTTAAGCAGCTGGCCGAGCTAAGTAGAGTGTGGTTGTGGGTCAAACCCAAAGGAATCACCCTCTCGCTCAAATCGGCGGGTCTAGCTCTGGAAAGAGGATGAGGAAGAGGACAGTAGCTGGTCCAGGCTCCAGCGCAGCAATACCTAGCCTGGGGTCCGGTTCTCAGAGGGGGCCTTCACGGTCAAATCTGTGCGCTGGACCAGGGTCCACAACTGTTCCACCCTCTCCCTGCGGTCCGGGCTCTGCTACTCCGCCTAGCCCGGGTTCTGCCGCCCGTGTCCCTTAAGGCCAGCACGAGGGCTGCCCCCCGCACTCTAGAAGCAGAGTTTAGAGCATTAGGCTACTCTGATAATTTCGATGTTGCCGTCCCCAGCAGCAGAAGGACTAGGCCAGCTGGGAGAGGTGATCCGGCTTGGTGGGAGAGACCCAGGGCTTCAACTGTCAGCCTCCCGACCCACAGGAGGAGCGTACTCCCAGGGCCGGGATTAAAACATTCAGGTTCGCTCGAATTCTCGCATTTGAGAACCACCAACTTGGATCAGACAATCAAGAATGCGGTGCCTGACGACCAGGAGCAGGCTGTTAACAATATCATCAGCCTCGACCTAGACCTGTCGCAAACCCTAAAGAGGGATATGGAGCTGAGCAGCAGCGGCAGCAGCAACAACAACTATGACAGTTGCGATGATGATAGTAGGAGCAGGAAATCAGCCCAGGCGGGAGTTAGACGATCGCGCTCCAAGAGGAGGAAGGCGGGGGCCGCTCACCCTGAACGCGAGAGTGGGGCAGTTGGTGCCACTGTGATGTCACCAGCCGAGAAGCCTTCTGATTGGCCGGCGCTTCCGGGCACCCAGGAATCCCTGGATAACATGATTCCTCCCGGACAACGAATGCCACCACCGTCTATTAGGACACCCCCAAACACGCCGGCAACCCTCTAAACCAAAAGAGAAGCCCTGCAAGAACAACGTAAGCAGGCTCCCTCAGGGTCATCACGTGGCGCCTCCACCAAGAGAACGGAGCCGCAATCTCTGAACAAGAAAAAGAATCTGTAGTCGTCGTCCTTGAAAAGGGAGAATCCGGTCTCCTCATCAGATTCTGAAGGGGAGCAAGTAGTCAGCAACAGCCCGGCAGTCATTGTGGAATGCCGAAAACCTGAAGAAGGCCAAGGATGCTGGGTCCCGTTCTCCATCCCCTATGCATCTAGAGAAGACTGTCTCTATGGTTCAGCCCCCCACCCCCGAATCCCAGACCCCCTCTGCTGAACCGAAATCTCAACCCCTATTCGATACACCCCAGCTGGCGCCTGTTCTTTGTCAAGGGAGAGGCCAGCAACACCAATTAGCCGCAGAGCGGTGTTGGCCTCTCCTGTAAGAAAGAAAAGACCAGGAAGCTCCCCTTCACACAGTGGACGGCCTATCAACTGCGGATCCTACTCATTTCAATAACGCTCCTCTACTAATGACCTTTGTGCGTCACACGAGGGTGGGACACACCAGGGCCATGTGGAACATGATAGAGGCTGCAAAAACAGCAATCAAAGACACAAAGTTGGTGGAGGAGGGGCACGACTCCCTCAAACAGTCGGCGAATAGGTGTGAGGGGAGGGTTCCACTATATGTCCACCCTTTGTTCTATAGGGCCATAAAGTTAACTTTCCCGCTGGACGTCGGGGGAATTGTGCGAGACGGACGAGTCACGTCCGAGTTGCTTTCGGGTAACCTCGTCCAATCCTGCGGCATCCTGACTGCAAAAGACTTCAAGCCGGTGGTTGACACTGAATAGGCATAATGGCTACGTATTTGAGCCTCGCTAGTTTGAACGTGAGGGGTATGAGGTGCTGAAGCAAAGCCGCTAGGGTACTGAGGGATCTCATGTCCATGAATATAGATATGGCAGCGCTGCAGGAAACTCACTTTATTTCAGTAGACGATCATCAGGTGCTGGAGGGGCATTACAATGTCTTTTCAGCATTCGTTGACCACCTTAGTAGGGGGGTTACCTTGCTAGTTAGATGCACTATTTCTGCAGCAGTTAGTGTTGTACACGCGGATGCTGATGGCAGACTGGTCATGGCCGATGTTGCCGTTGAAAATAGATCGTTTCGAGTCGTCACGGTTTTTGCGCCTAATACCACATGAGAGCGGGTTTCCTTTTTTCGGCAGTTGGAGGTGTTTGTTTCTTGGGGATTAAGAACGGTTAGTCCTAGTGGGTGATGGGAATGCTATCCTTGATCCCAGGGTAGATAAGGTGGGCGGGACTAGCGGGACGGATGGGTGTGACACCAGCCTCTCTGATCCAATGGCTTCATGCGATCTGGTCGACAGGTTTCGGGTGGATCATCCAGGGCAGGAGATGTGGACGTGGCTCTCTAATAGGCCCTCTGGCCCGAGTACCTACTTGGATCGGTTGCTAGTAAGAAGAGGCACCCTCGATTATACTACCTGTCCCATGTTCCACTGATTAGGTCACTCCGATCACAAACTACTTGTGGTTCAGATTAACTTAGATAGGAAGCACAAACTGGCCGGGTACTGGAAGTTGAATACCTCGTTATTGAAGATGGCCGACTGCCAGGAAAAGCTGGTTGAACATATCAAGAAGTGGCTAGTGGGGGCGGTAACTGGGAATAAGTGGTGGGTTAGTGCCAAAGCTAGCATTAGAAACTTCTCTGTCAAGTACAGCCAACGCCTCGCTCTAAATAAGGCCAAGGCAGAGAAGCGTCTAAAAGATAGGTTGGCCCGTGCGATGGCGGGGGGGGGGCACCCTAGAGATAGACCTAGTTAAGGGGGACCTGAACCTCCCGGCTAGCGAGCGGTATCAGAGCCAGATAACTAGGGCTAGGCTATGTAAGATCTCCAACAAGGTCGTGAATATAGACGCTTCTGAGCGTAGAGCTTCACTCAGGCGCAAATCAATTAACTACATCAGAGAAATCCAGAGCCCGGAAGGGCGCTCATTAGTGTCGTCTTGGGAAATTTGCGAGTGGTTTCGTGTTCACTTCGAGGATCGCTTCGCACAGCTCTCCAGGCTCCGCATCCAGGAGTTTGACAACTATTTAGCTGGCTCGCCCCGCCTGGAGGCAGCCCGAGCGGCTAGTTGTGATGGTCGGGTTGCAGAGTGTGAGGTAATTTCTGCGTTGAAGCAGGTTGGCTACAACAAATCACCTGGACTCCATGGTCTGCCCTATGAATTGTACTTGAGGCTGCCGCACATATTCGTTCCCATTCTGATGAACGTTTTTAACGACTGGTTTGACACGAGATCCATCCCGAGTCAGGTTACCAAGGGAGTGGTCATGCTTCTTCAGAAGAAGGAGGAGTGTGTCGGGTAGCTAGATGAATATAGACCCATCATGCTCTTAAATGCAGATGTCAAAATTTTGGCCAGAGTTCTTGCGAATCGTTTGCAAGTCGTTATCACCGACTTGGTTGAACCGGATCAAAATTACGCTGTGAAGGGGAGATCAATTCAAAACAATCTGCAGTTGATCCGCACGATCATAGAAAACTTAGAAGACGACACTGAAGCCACGCTGATCAATTTGGATCAGCCCAAGGCGTTCAACAGGGTGGACCATCGCTTCTTGGGATCTGTATTGGAGGCTGGCGGTTTTGGGCCTGACTTCCGCTGATGGATCACCATTCTGTATGCTCGGCCAACGTCAGTCGTGCAGGTAAACGAGGTGCGGTCGGCGCCATTCGCTACTTCCTGGTCGGTGCGCCAGGGGTACCCGTTGTCTCCCCTGTTATATGTCCTCACGTTAGAACCTTTCTTGCGCAAGCTGAGGACTGGGGAGACTGGACTGGCCCTACGTGGTATTGAATTGCCTGGCGGTGCGCGGACTGGGGTATCCGCGTTTGCCAATGATGTCACTGTGTGTGTGTCGAGCCATTGTGACATTGTCGTGGTGATTAAGGCACTCAAGTCACAGAAGCAGTTGTCAATCTTAGCAAGTCCGTCAACTTGAGGTTGGCTGCCTGGCAGGGCTCTTTAGCACTGCCAGGCTCTTTTGGCTGGACTGACAGCCCGGTTCGCATACTTGGAGTTTGATTCGGACCGGCCCTCCAGCTCGACAAAAACTGGTCGGAGGTACAGGCAAAGGTCGGAGCGTCAGTGAGGACTTGGCTTCGGAGGGGGTTGTCCCTCAAAGGTAGAGAGGAGGTATGTACTACATACATCTTTCCGCTCATCCTTTACAAGCTGGCTGTACTTCCCCTGCCTGCGGTTCGTCTTGCGGCTTTGACCTGATTGCTCTTTTTCCTTTTGTCCGTAGACAGGTCTGTACTCAACGTCCAATTGATGGGGGCTTGGGGATGCCAGATTTGATGAGCCACAAACGTGTTGAGAGGCTGGCGTTCCTGAGTAGAACTCTGGCAGAAGAATCTGCGTGGGGGCTCTGTTGTCAGTAGAGCTTTTCCCGACCTCATCCCCGATCACTCAGTCGAAAGTAGACGCAAGACGAGAAAGCAGCTGCGGTTCTACAATGAATGCTGAGAGGCGCTCAGTGTTGCCAGGGTCCAGTGACCTCGCCCAGCCTATAATTATCCTCGGTGCGAGGAGGATCACAAATTATCCTCGGTGTGAGGAGGATCACAAGGAAACTGTGGAACATGCTTTTTTCGAGTGCTCAAAGCTATGAGAATACTGGGCGTATGTCAGCGAGGTCACGGCTCGCATTGTTCCCGACCAGGGGACGTGCCTGGATCTAGCAGCCGTTGTCTACAATGCAGATCTGCTGTGGCCTAGGGAAAAACGAATGGTGTTCCTAGCAATCTAAGGCGTAGCTAGACTAGTTGTGTGAACATCACGCATAGAGATAGGGCGAGGGGGGATCCAATCTCTCATTACTATCTGATTTCGCATTTTAAACATCAACTTAAAATCAAAATCAGATGTGATAGGAGGCTATCCTGCTCGGTATTCAGTCGTAGGTTGATACACACGGCTAGTTTGTGCGCGTTCACGCGAAACAGGCTCGAGTACGTGTTCCCTGCCTAGGCATGGCACACGCCGACTATAAGAACAAAAAGAGAAAAAATCCCATCATGGTGGATCAGTCCCTTAGCTAGTTGGTATGAATGAATCTCAGGGCCCCATTATTCATTTTTCAGGTGTTAGAATACCTCCAAGAAGCCCGCACCCAATAATTTATTTTTGACCCTGTCCATCCCCACGGTACACATCTTGGAGGTCACCGAACATCCCCGCAAACCCCACCCATTTGTTTTATCCGTAGACTGCCCACTCCCACTTAGGAAATGTCTCACTTGTTTTCGGTAGTGAATCGGAAAACAGGAAGCATTTCGGAATTAGATTAGGAAGGTAGGGTTCCTGCTAACACATCATCATTAGCATTTTATTTGGTTTCTTTATTTTGTATTACTGTTATTTTTCTTTTAATCATTTCATACACACCACAACTTCATATATCATGCACATCATCCAATTTTTGTATATAAAAAAAAATCCCTAATATATATATATATGTTAACATCTATATTTTTATAAAGTAATAGGGTTCGTGTGTTTCTGTCTGTGTGTACAGCTCTCCATCATCAACGAAATATAAAGGCGGTAAGAGGGTAGATCTCTCCTGGTAGAGAAACATTAGAACCCATTTTAGGATGTTTCTGTTATAGGAGACATAAGAATCTTTGCCTAATTTCTTTATATACTATTCTACAAACCACCCCCATATCGAATGACTTATGCTCATTTGCATATCACATTATATTAAATCTCTTTAACTAATTACCTCGACCTTATTACATATTGGAAATATTCTAATCATTTCAACTGTACTATTTACAAAATCTATTTAACATTTAATTATTTAATATATTTTCATTTAATTTTATATTCGATTTATTTCACTTTACGTATATTATCAAAACAATTCATTGGTGAGGAAAGCTTTATGTTTTGGGATTGTATTGAAAATGTAATGGAAATTTCAATTTCGTTCCGTTTTAATCTTTTATATTTTACTTGCCAATATAATTGAAAGAATACAATTCAACTATCGTAATTTTATATAAATAAACAAAAACAAATATTTTAAAATAAAACTTTATTAAAAAAGAAATAATTTTATTTTTAAATGAAAAAAATCAATTTAGTAAAATAATTGGGTAATCTCCAAAAATACCGTTAGGGCTTACAACATGGCCGCCAGAAGAGTCAACAAAAAACTGCGAATAAAATATATAAAACTCGTAATTTCTGTTTTTAAAGTGGGTTGTCAATTTTCTTTATGAAATATACTTCCAAAATAAACTATTACAGTCGTTTAAAACATAATAGAAGTATTATTTTTTATTTTTTAAAAACAATGTTTACAAAATGTCTACGAACATTTATTTTTTAAAAACAATGTTTACAAAATGTCTACGAACGTTCGTAGACATTTTGTAAACATTGTTTTTAAAAAATAAAAAATAATACTTCTATTATGTTTTAAACGACTGTAATAGTTTATTTTGGAAGTATATTTCATAAAGAAAATTGACAACCCACTTTAAAAACAGAAATTACGAGTTTTATATATTTTATTCGCAGTTTTTTGTTGACTCTTCTGGCGGCCATGTTGTAAGCCCTAACGGTATTTTTGGAGATTACCAATAATTGTATTAAACATCCCAACCTCCCCATGTTAAGTATGGCTTTCTAAATAAACACCCCCAGCCTTGTCAGCAAACCTGTAAACCTATAAAAGTTAACATTTCGAATGTGAACAGTGATTTTTCAATTTTGTTAGCGCTTGCCGCAATTAAAGACAATTAAAACGGAACTAACTTTATTTCCATTCTATTTTTTAAACAACCCCCAAAACATAACGCTCTCTTCCAGTTATAGCCAATTTTTTTTTTAATTAAATAAAACAGGTCAAAATAAACAGATAAGCGCATTTTCTTTTACATTTTTCTTACAACCAACGTTGTCATTTAACCAACTGCAGGATACCGTTACTTTTGTGGAGTTGTTTTGAAAATGGCACGGAGATTATAATTTCGTTCCAATATAATCTTTCTGGTCGAGCCTATTTCGAAAGCCTGTCTTATCATAGATTTGAACTACAAATAATTTATTACATTTTGATTATTACTATCTTAAGACTTAAAGCTTATATTTATTTCATTTTTCTATTTATATATTGAATTAGTTATTTCCAGTCTTATTTAAACTTAGTGCTTTCTTTAAACCGGATGAACCTTTTATAAAAATGAGTTTAACGTAAAGAACACGAACAAGGTTTTATTCAACTGAATTTCTTCCAGTTTACTAACAAAATATATAAATTTAAAAGAGATATAAATAATAAAATAAAAAGGTTATGTCATTTAAAAGAAATACACGTACTCACAAAAGCAGAATTTTTTTTACACATTTTTTTCTTTAAAACCATAACAATGAGACTAACAATTACCTAGATCTTAGTAATTATTTGTTTTAATAGAACTGTTTTAATTGTACTGTTTACATATATTAGTTAACCTAAGTTGGTATTACATTTATTTTACATTTACTTTTTTTTTTTTAATTATTACTTTTAGACTGTGACGTTTACACCCGGAAGTAATGAGTCACAAGTAGGTCGCTTTTATTCATTTTTGCTACAATATAATTGGTCAAGATCAAAGTGTAGCATCTGTTCTTCAGATGCTGCACTTCCATTTCTTGTTCTCTTTCGGTGGAGGAGAAATCCTTCACGACTGAGACAATTTTTATTTTTGTACCTTTTCTCCACGTTAAAAAACGACCCTGGTGTCTAACTCTGTCCCGTGGGGAGGCATAGTAAATAGGTACAATATAATTGTTTATAATTGTACTATTCAGAAATATTATTTATAGTTCGTCCATTTCAGTTAGTATACATTTCCTTTACGCTTAATTAATTTACAATCATTAATATCGTTAAACAATTCCGTTTAAAACCGAAATTATGCCACCCAAACGAAGTAGAACAAGTAGAAACGAAAGTGAGGAAGAAATAATGGAAAGATTGGAAGCTAATAGACTAAGAGTTGCTGCAATTCGCTCCAATGAAAACAATTCAGATAGAGAAAGACGTCTAGAACTTAACAGGATACGTCAAAGAGAAAGGAGAGCAAGACTGTCAGATTTGGAAAGAGAAACCCAACGTGAAGCTGACAGAACTAGACATGCTGTAAGGCGGTTAAATTCATCACAAGATGAAATTCAAGAAAGGCAAAGATATGCACTGGAAAGAGAAGCAATATTACGATCGAATGAATTATATGAGGTAAGTAGACGTACACAAGGTCAGTTGAGAGTGGCTCAACGACATCAGAATGAATCGGAAACCCAACGAAGCTTTCGCCTATACCAAGGGCAACAACGAGAGGCTGCATGGAGAGAGAGTATGACTTTGCCCCAGCAATTGACAGAAAACGAGGCAGCTAGACAACGAATGACTGCTTTGAGACACCATGAAATAGAACACTGCAATAGAAAAGGATTGCTCTACAACAAAAATGACTCTCTCACTACAGCTGATATAGGAAAAATGGACAAAGTATGTCAACATTGCTCAACTGTAAAATTTAAAGGAGAAACACCTGGTTGTTGTTGTTCTTCTGGCAAAGTTGTGCTTGATAGCTTTCCACCACTGCCTCAGTTGCTTCAAGATTTGCTCTCCGGCAATGGTCCCATCTCTAAAGATTTTCTGCAAAATCTACGCAGTTATAACAATTGTTTTGCAATGACATCATTTGGTCACAAAATTGCGTCAGTACATGGGTGGAATCCTTCTTTTAGAATTCGAGGCCAGGTTTGCCACCAGATTGGGAGTCTTTTACCACCTGAAGATGAAACAGCAAAGTTTATTCAAGTCTACTTCTTGGATAGTCTGGAAGAGGAACTACATAATCGGGGACGTGACAGTAGACTCAATAGAGACATTCTCCAAAGTCTGACTGAATTTTTACATGAGAACAACAGCTTCATTTGTCAGCTGAAAACAACAAAGGAGAGGATTGAAGAAGAACACTTGGTAGAACATAAAGTTGTCATAAAGGAAGACCGAAGGCCGCAAGAAGAGCATCCACGGCGATTCAATGCTCCAACAACAACGTATGAGATTGGAATATTAATGGAGAATGAACCAACAGCTAACCGGGATATTGTCTTGCGTTTTAGAAATGATACATTAAAACAGATCTCCGAACTACATCCCCTCTACGATACTTTAATGTACCCGTTAATGTACCCCTATGGTTCTCCATCTTACAACATCTACATGAAGGCATCCAATGGGCAAAAAGTTACCCAACAGCAATTTTATTCGTACCATTTAATGACTCGGCCTGGAAACTATTTTCTCTGGTACCGAAGGCTATTTCAACAATGGCTGGTGGATGTGTACTGCAAGATTGAAACAGAACGTTTACAGTTCCTGAGGCGTGAGCAACAGACCCTGAGAGCTGACAATTATAGCAACTTGAGAGATTCAATTCTTAGGGAGGATGGGAATCCAGAACAGTTTGGTCAACGAGTTGTACTTCCGGCAACTTATACAGGAGGCCCTCGATACATGTTTGAGCGTCAAAGTGATGCCATGGCATATGTTCGGCGAATGGGCCGAGCCAACCTCTTCATCACGTTCACAACAAATCCAAAGTGGACAGAAATTACAGAAAATTGTCTTCAAGGGCAAGACCCTCAGGATCGTCCAGATATTGTTGCCAGGGTTTTCAGGCAGAAGCTAAAAAAGTTACTTGAATTTATTAAAAAGGGAGGATTTGGCAGGTTGAGGGCTTTCCTGTACAGTATTGAATATCAAAAAAGAGGACTGCCGCATGCACACATCCTCACCTGGCAGGCCCCAGAGGACAAACTTCTACCAGAAAAAATGGATCTCTGCATATCTGCAGAGATCCCTGACAAAGAGGAAGATCCTGATCTTCATGCTAAAGTGATGGCACATATGGTGCATGGACCTTGTGGACCATTTAATCCAAATTGTCCATGTATGATTGACAACAAATGTTCCAAAAAATACCCAAAAGAATTTCTTCAGTGTACCGAGCAAGGCCAAGACTCTTACCCCAAGTACAGGCGAAGAAAACCAGAAGATGGAGGCCAGACTGGTACAATAAGGATGAAGAGAAATGGTCGGTATGTTAATCAAGAAATAACAAACCAGTGGATTGTTCCGTACAACAAGGTCCTCCTTCAGCAGTTCAACGCTCACATTAACGTAGAAATTTGCAGCTCGATCCAAAGCATCAAATATGTCCTCAAATACGTGAATAAAGGATGTGATCAAGCAGTGTTTGAACTACAAAGAACTGATGGAGCAGCTAACCAACAAGGCCAAGTACAAAGTCACATTGTGGATGAGATCCAGCAGTTCCAGAATGCAAGGTATGTCGGCAGTTCAGAGGCGGCCTGGAGGATATTGGAACATCCCATCCATGAACATTTCCCCCCAATTGTACAACTTTCTGTTCATCTTGAAAATGGGCAGCGTGTCATGTTCTCAGCTGATACTGCTCTGGAACAAGCCCAAGGTCCGCCGCCTGCCACAACTTTGACAGCATTTTTTCAACTCTGCCATGAGGATGACTTTGCAAGGGGTCTCAAATACGTAGAAGTCCCTGAGTTTTACACTTGGAACAAATCGACAAAGAAATGGATGAGAAGAATGCGTGGGGTACAAGTTGAAGGTCCTGAAAATGATGATGTATGGAAGGCACCATGCATTGGGAGAATCTACACGATTAGTCCAAAAGCAGGGGAGTGTTATTTCTTACGCCTGTTGCTCAATGAGGTTGCTGGTCCAACTTCATTTCAAGATTTGCGAGCATACAATGGTCAGGTGTTTGAAACATACAGAGCAGCGTGCCTTGCTCGAGGCCTTCTAGAAAATGACCATCACTTGCATCAAGCAGTAGGAGAGGCAAGTGCCACTCAATCACCTTCAAATTTGCGAAGCCTATTTGTGATAATTTTAACAGCCTGTGAGCCAAGAAATCCTCTTGAGATCTGGATGGCTTTTCGTGATGTAATATCTGAAGACATTCTTCACAGATACAGGCAAGAAGTTAACAATCCAGAAGCAGATTTTAATGAGGACATCTACAATAAAACTCTTTGTCTAATTGAAGAAAAAGTTCTCCTTATGTGCGGTCAACCATTGGCAAGCTATGGATTACCTGCACCAACGCAAGGGAGAGATGAAAGACTCGCGAGAGAGTATCAACGTGAAGTTACTTATAATCTTGACGAACATTCCCTACAAGCAGAAAATATGCAAGAAAAACTGACCGATTCTCAAAGAGAAGTTTACAATTCATTCATGGCAATGTTGGAAGCACAAGGTGAAATGAACAAAAACATGATGTTTCTTGATGCTCCAGGTGGTACGGGCAAGACTTTTGTAATCAATTTGATCCTTGCAAAGATTAGATCCATGAGAAAGATTGTGCTTGCAACAGCATCCAGTGGCATTGCTGCTACTCTACTACAAGGTGGCCGCACTCTTCACAGCACTTTTAAAGTACCCTTGGATACTCATCGAATGGATCAGCCAGTTTGCAAAATTACTGGTAACTCAGCCTTGGCAAATGTAATTAGAGACACCTCTGCAATCATTGTAGACGAAGCCCCAATGACGCACAAGAGTGCTTATGAAGCAATTGACCGAACACTGCAAGACATCACAGGAAACAAGAATCCCATGGGTGGCATTCCAACCTTATTTTGCGGTGATTTCCGTCAAATCCTCGCAGTGGTTAAAAATGGCACAAGGGCTAACATTGTCAATGCAAGTTTGAAACAATCCTATCTCTGGAGGCACGTTATAGTGAAGAGACTGACTACTAATATGAGAGCCTATATCTCTGATAACACAGCTGCAGCAGACTTCTCAAAATTGCTTCTCCAAATCGGTAATGGTCAGTTTCCTATCACTTCTTCACCTGACACAATTAAGATTCCAACTGCGCTTGGTAAATGTGTCGGTAATCAGAAGCAACTGAAAGACAAAGTGTACCCAGACCTGCAAAACAATGGAAAATCACCGGATTGGCTTGCTGAGAGGGCTATTATTTCGCCATTAAACAGCAATGTGAATCATTTGAACAATTCAATAATGGATGAATTTCCAGGAGACACAAAGCAATACAAGTCAGTTGATTCGGCTACTAATGAATATGAAGCTGTTCACTACCCTGTGGAGTTTTTAAACTCTTTGGAGATATCTGGAATACCTCCACACATTTTAAATCTCAAAATTGGATCGCCAATCATGATTCTTCGATCCTTGGAACCGCCAAAAACAACAAACGGAACCAGATGTGTTATCACCAGATTGCATACCAATGTACTTGAGGCCACCATTTCCTGTGGTCCCTACAAAGGCGAAACCGTTCTACTGCCAAGGATCCCCTTAGTTCCATCGGACTCAGAACTTCCATTTAAATTCCGGAGACTCCAATTTCCTGTGAAGGTGTGTTTTGCAATGAGCATAAACAAAAGTCAAGGTCAGACATTTAACACCATTGGCGTAGACTTGACATCAGACTGCTTCAGTCACGGTATGTTCTACGTCTCCATCAGCCGGACAGGAAGTTCAGAAAAACTCTACATTCTGGCTCCAAATCAAAGCAGCAGAAATGTAGTTTACCCTGAGGCTCTTCAGTGAAAAGTTCGAGAAATGGATATGAGGAAAAACTGACATGATCTGATTGTGGTAAGTTTTTAGTATTGAATGTGTGAGATAAAATTTAAGCAAGAGTTGAAAATTACTTCAATGAAAAATTTACTATGTAACATCAAGTAACCTTCCTTTTTGATGAAAATGTTTTGTGAAGTTTCTGATTGAATTTCAGTCACTACAAGAGGTAGTTAAAATGTTAATCACCTTATGCAATCGTTGCTCTTACAACATCAACTTACTGGAAAGGTGCCCACAGATTTTGGTACCCGAGTGCGCAACAAAGCTCCGTGCGAAGCACGGGTATCTTTGCTAGTATATATATATTAGCATTGTAAATATTGTAAATATATCATTTTCATCTCATCTGGGTAGATTTCAAATAGCTTAGGTTTATAGAGTGAATGCGGTATTGTAGTGATTGCAACTAGTTTTAGGGAATAGACCAGTGGACGACTCCCGACACCCCTTCCCCCCACCTATTCCTTTCGGGCTTCATGCCTAATCATTAAATTGAGCATTTTTTGTTATATTACACCTGCCTGGCACTTGTTGTATGTCTAAGAAATGTACACACAATTTTTATGATGAATAAACAACTCCTCGTTAAATGCAAAATATTTCGGTAAAAAAACAAAAAAAAAAAACTAGCTAGAAGAGTAACTCATCTCGCATTTGATAACATTTATTGATATTTTTTACGACCTGCCCTAGCGTAGTATAAACAGCCCCAACCTCCACATGTTATGAACGGCTTTCGGAATAAACACCCCCAACCTCACGTTTAAAGAACGGCTTTCGAGATGAGGGGTGTTTATTTCGAAAGCCGTTCTTAACATAAGGTTGGGGGTGTTTATACTACGCTTGGGTAGGTTCTAAAAAATATCGATTTTCTTTTACTTTATTTTATTTATTTATTCATTTTTGTTATATTGGCTTTTTTGACCAATTCGTATGTTATAAATAGTCGGAAAATTGGAAGACAAAAAAAAGAAAAAGATTTATGCAATAAATCTTTTTACGCCCCCCACCAAGAAATAAATTAAAAAAAAACACTCGATAGTATTTATTTTTAAAAAATTATTTTTATTCAAATTACATTAAATGAACGATTCTCCTTCAATAGCCGAAACACGTGTTTCGTTTCATATGCCCGACGTTTCATATTTTGCAATTTTGATTTTCCAAGTTATTTTGGCCATTATTTTTTTCGCACGCTATTAGTCAAAATAGTATATTTTCTTCATTTGAAGGCTACAAAAATTATTTTCATCATGATAAATTATTTTTGTTAATTAAAGTTTAATCATAAATATAGGGAAGTAGATATTATTTCCAATCATCTATTTTGCTTTAGATATGCTATATATATATCTATCTCTCTCTCTATCTATCTATCTATCTATCTATCTATCTATCTATCAGGTGTTTCGAAGCTTATAACTACTTGAAAAATGTTATTCAAAACCTGATTTTTTTTCAATTAAAGGAGCAAAGACCAAATTTAAAAAAGTAACAGGCTTAATGGCAAATTATGCAATCTTTGTTTTTAAAATCGGTTTTCTTTAAAAAAGATTATAAAAAATCAACGAAATTTACTTACTTCGATTATAAAAAATATACATAATTCCAAAAAATCACTTACCTATAAAAAATACTATTCAATGAGTACTTCAATTTTTCATTGTTAAAAATTTATCCATATTTATATTTTATATT
This sequence comes from Euprymna scolopes, assembly GCF_053919585.1. NCBI lineage: Eukaryota > Metazoa > Mollusca > Cephalopoda > Sepiida > Sepiolidae > Euprymna > Euprymna scolopes. Next base: position 59,503,973 of record NC_136500.1, read on the forward strand.
CCATGTCCTTTTTAAATAAATTACTTTTTAAAGCAAGTATTCAAAAGAACGCGCGATCAAATGTTTTTCACAGTTGAAATAAAAGGAGATAAATATCTGCTTTTTTCGTGTTGAATCTTCGGTCGCACTAAGCGTCACAATTAATCTCTCTTTCTATTGCGTGCTGTAAGCCAAAATTAGTATTTGGGGGCCACCGTCACTGAAAACTGAACACATTCACTTAATAGTTTTGTAGGGGACTAAAAATTAGAGGACACTGGGGAGGAGTAATTTGTCCCTGCTCTAAGCTGGTTGGTTTTTCCCTTTAGTCAAGGGCAGACGTGTGGCCTTTCCCTCTCAAGAAGAGGAGAACCTTCATTCCATCACGAGGTGAGCTCTGAGAACTTTTTCCACCAGTCGGTGAGTCTTATCGAACTGTCGCTATTGTATTGTGTTTTGTTGTTGTTTAAATGTTTGTCAGTGTATTATAAATGTGTAAACGTGATTGGGCAATTGTGTTTATCCATATATTTTTTGTTTGGTTAAAACTAACAAATTGGTGACTCCGAGAAAATATATATGTACACGCACATACATAAGTTCTGTTAAAAAAAAAAGTAAAATAATATTGTTATGAACAATAAGAAAAAGTTAAGATGTAAATTTTATTTCTAGAATTCTAATTATTATTCCCTAAATAAAAATTCGTAGGGTAGCGTAATTAAGATAGCAACACGATTTTTCTTCTATTTTTTACATATTTTTGTCGATAGAATAAGGATGGAACTAGGGTTTTGTTTTAATCGTGCACAACAAATGCAACAAGTTTTTTTTTCGAAACTAAATTATCCCTTATAGGAAAATTTCGTTCCTGAAACGGCTGTCGGTATTCCTGTCAAATTCGGCGCCTGATACAGGATTGGCTGATATGGGCGAGTATGTTGCGTTCGGTCTCTGTGCCCCCTTACCCTCCATGTTGTATTACTACTATTCATTTCTTTCCATGCCCTGTTGCTAGACTGTTGTAGTTTCCAGTGCGGTAAAATAAATAAATAAATAAATAAATATATATATTTTTTAAATGGTGACAACTTGTAAAATTAATGCCTCGTTAGTTCGCGACGACCCTGCTTTGTTTTTTGCTCAACTCGATTTATTTTTCAAAGAAAAATCGATTGACAACCAGGCAGAGAAATTCTGTTACGTCGCATCCGTTTTACCTCAGGATACAATTACTGAGGTAAGAGAGTTAATAATCTCTCCACCTACAGAAAAGCCGTACGATGTACTGAAGGATAAAGTCACGACTGCTGTGACTGTTTCTACACATAAGTGTATTTCGCAGTTGTTGGAACAAGAGACCCTGGGAGATAGCAAGCCGTCCCAATTTCTAAAACGGTTACAAAAATTAGATGAAGGTGCGATGGATAAAAGCATCATTAAGCATATTTTCCTCCAACGGATCCCGACGGAGTATAAGGTGGCTATCACTGCTCAGGACGAGTCCACGCCGGTGGAACAACTCGTCGTCATAGCAGATCACATTGCAGACATATTATCCACACAATCGTCTGCAGTATCCAGCGTGAAGACCTCTGGAAGAGACGAGCTTCTGGAAAAATTAATGGAGGGCCAAAAACGGTTGGAAGCCCGTATGGACAGAATGGCGGAAGACATCTTCAGATTATCATTAAAACAGGAGCAGGGACATGGCAGCAGAGGAGGTCGCAGCCAGTCCCGGGAACGCAAGCAAGAAGCTATTTGTTGGAAGCACAAGAGATTTGGCGAAAATGCCAACTCTTGTATTCCACCTTGCAACTATAAGAGGCAGGGAAAAGCCTAAACCGACAGACGAGAGCGGCATCAACTGTCGGTGCATCCTGCTCTGGCCGCCTACTTTATGTTGTTTAGTAAAAATACAGGCATCTCATTTTTAGTGGACAGTGGGGCACAAGTTTCCCTTATCTCAGCAACATCAGTGGACAAAAGGTCTCCTCCCTGTAAATTTACACTGCGAGCTGTAAACGGTTCGATAATACGGACTTATGGGGAGAGGTGCATGGACCTTAACTTGGGTTTACGCAGATAGTTTATCCACATTTTCATAGTGGCTGACGTAAGCAGTGCTATACTGGGTACTGACTTTCTGCAAGCATTTGACCTGGTAGTAGATATGTCAGGCCAGTGTCTCCGAGATCCAAGCACACAACTTGCAGCATGTGGGGTGGTGGGGACTGACACACCATTAGGTCCACAGATAGCACATGCAGACCAGGACGAAGCCTTCCTGAGTCTGTTGAAGGAATATCCTTCAATATCGGTCCCCTCCTTTCACAAGGAAGTGTTACCACACACTGTAACTCATTACATTGAAACAAAAGGCCCACCTGTCCATTGTAAAGCCAGACGTTTAACACCTGAAAAAATAAAGGCTGCAAAAGCAGAATTTCAGCAGATGATGCAGCTTGGCATAGTTCGTCCTTCAAATAGCGAATGGGCCTCGTCTCTTCATCTTATTAGTAAGGGTCCAAATGCATGGCGGGCATGTGGGGACTACCGAGGTTTAAATGCCGCTATGAAACCGGATAGGTACCCACTACCACATATCCAAGCTATAACAGCAGTGTACCTCATGTTGCCCAAGTACTTTTGCCATTGACAGGTATGCTGACAAATGTGAAGAACTGCAACATTACACTATCGGAGGAAGCAATAGCAGCATTCAACAAAGTAATGGCCATGTTAGAAGACACCGCAAAGCTGTCCCATATTCAACCCGATAGTGAACTTTGCCTGGCAATAGATGCATCTGCAACTGGAACTGGAGCGGTCCTGCAGCAAAAATGTAATGGGAACTGGCGACCTATTTCTTTCTTCTCCAGGAAATTGACTGACGCAGAAACACGCTATAGCACATTTTCCAGAGAGTTGTTGGCCTCGTTTTCCGCAATAAGACATTATCGGCAGCTCATAGAGGGACAACCATTCTACTTGGTGACTGATCACAAGCCTCTATTAGGCGCTCTGCACTCCTCCTCAGACAAATACTCTCCCCGAGAGGTTCGTCAGTTGGACTATATCCTACAGTTTACGTCGGATGTTAGACACGTGAAGGGAGCTGACAATATACCAGCAGATACACTGTCACGAGGAATAAACTCCTTCACATTGGGACCTTCCGTCGAAGCCAACACCTTAGCTATGGAGCAAGAAAAAGACGAGCACCTGCAGAAGCTTCTGCAGAATAATGGAACATCACTGCAGCTGGTGAAAATGGCACACCCCAACAGCCCTAGAAAAATAGTGTTTGATATCAGCACTAACAAACTGTGCCCATATGTTCTAGCATCCTTAAGGAAAGACATATTCAATGCGGTACACGGGTTATCACACCCAGGGGCCAATGCGTCGATACATTTGATGACAGACAGGTATGTCTGGCCGAGGATGAAAGCAGACGTGCGAGAATGGACAAAGGAGGGCGTGCAGTGTCAAAAGGCCAAGGTTGGTCGACATACACGTGCGTCACTAGGCACATTTCCAGTACCTGATGAGAGGTTCAAGCACATACACCTCGACATCACCGGTCCATTTCCGACATGTGAAGGCCAATGCTATCTTTTGACATGTGTCGACAGATTTTCAAGGTGGTTTGAAGCCTTACCAATGCCGGATATGACAGCATACACAACAGCCAGAACTTTCCTCGCTGGATGGGTAGCAAGATTCGGTGTTCCGGAAAATGTGACAACTGACAGAGGTAGACAGTTCGAGTCCGAACTGTTTCATAAACTCTCAGGACTTTTGGGCACCAGAAGTATACACACGACAGCATACCATCCACAAGCAAACGGAGCAGTTGAACGTCTACATTGCAGCCTAAAGGCCTCTTTATGCGCAGTGTTTACCAGCAATACAAAGTGGTTAGAACACCTTCCTCTAATTTTGCTGGGATTGTGCACAGCAGTGAAGAAGGATATGAATTGCTTAGCAGCAGAAGCGCTGTATGGTATCACACTACGCCTGCCAGCACAATACTTTTCTGATACACCAAATAAAGTTTGGGACCCTGCATCATTTGTTGACAGACTGACAAGAACCATGGCCAAAATGGCATATTCTCCATCAGGAATAAACAAGTGCGCTAACACATATGTGCCAAAGGCACTAGAGACATGCACACATGTGTTTGTTCGCGATACAGCTAGGTCGCATACCCAGCAACAACCGTACCGCGGACCTTTTAAAGTCAACAAGAAAAACAAGAAGTATTTCAGCGTCCTCATTAAGGACGAAGAACAAAATATCTCAATTGACAGGTTGAAACCCGCAACACTCGAGGATGCATATTTAGAAGTTGATCCCTCACAAAGGATGCCAGTTGAAGTGACATTAGAAAAACGCCCTTATAAAAAAACACTTTCGGGCAGACAGATAAAATGGCCTGCACATTTAAGAGACTTCGTCTCTACATAAAAAAAAGAACAATCCTCTCACAACATTCAATTAAAAGTACTCTGTATTTGGGGGGGGGGTTGTAGGGGACTAAAAATTAGAGGACACTGGGGAGGAGTAATCTGTCCCTGCTCTAAGCTGGTTGGTTTTTCCCTTTGGTCAAGGGCAGACGTGTGGCCTTTTCCTCTCAAGAAGAGGAGAACCTTCGTTCCACCACGAGGTTAGCTCTGAGAACTTTTTCCACCAGTTGGTGAGTCTTATCGAACTGTCACTATTGTATTGTGTTTTGTTGTTGTTTAAATGTTTGTCAGTGTATAATAAATGTGTAAACGAAATTGGGCAATTGTGTTTATTCATATATTTTTTGTTTAGTTAAAACTAACAGTTTTTATCGTTTAAAAACAAACTCATTCTGCCGATTTTTTATTCTCTTAATGAAATACATGAGTTTTTAAATAATATATTTTATTCCTACTTTATTGAGTGAATTATTTTTTTAATATCTAAAAAAAGAAAACATTGAATGAAATAGGAAAAATTCAGTAAACACTGTTTGATTTTTTAAAGAAAACATTAAATGAAATAGAAAAAATTGTCGTCAGCATCCGATATTTACTTGACTATGTAAGCATCACATGAGCTTTCACTTAAAAAAAAATCAACGTAGGTTAAAAAAAGGTTTTACACTTTGGACTTTACGTTTAAATTTCCAAAAAAAACACTTCTTTTTTTGTTGTTTTAAATTAGATTATTTTATTTATTGATCTTTTATCTTCAATTTGTGATATATAAAACTTTGGTGCGTAAATTAATTATTTACTTTTTAATAGACATTTCAAAATGGGCGGGGGGTTAAAAAAATATTTCTGTCTAAAATGTTATATTCGATTTATTGAAAGGAGCATAAAATTTCACATTGACCCTGAAAATATCGTAAAAATTTAACCATTAGAAAAATTTTGATAGATTTTTAAATTTTAAAAATTGAAAAAAAAAAAAAGTAACTCATAAAATGCAATTGATTTCATTACGTAAAAAACATGGCTGCATAAATGCGCGCAGGCACTTTGTAAACCGTGTTTTTTTTTTTTAAATAAAAAATAATATTTCTATTATTTTTTAAACAACTTTAATAGTTTATTTTGGAAGAATATTCCATAAAGAAAATAAACAACCCACTTTTAAAAGAGAAATGACGAGTTTTTTTTTAATATTTTATTCGCAGTTTTGTGTTAGGGGTGTCAAAAATTCCACAAAAATTCTGATACATCTATCTATCTATCTAGTTTGCTAAATCTCCTTCTATCACAGAACCCGTGGAAATTCCATGGAATGAGGAATATATTTAATCAACAAATATGTTTTGATAAAGCTGACATTTTTTTGAATAGCGCAAAAAATGTCGTTAATTAGCCAGAAAAAACAAATAACATGCAACAAATATGAGTTTATTAACATTTCTTTGAAAATAGTGTTCCTTGTATTTTAAATATAGAACTGACCCAAATGGAATAAGTTAATAAGTACTAATAAATACTCAGAAACTAATATTGTGCTACACAATTCAATACAGATAATAACATCACACTGTAAGAGACAATCTTTAGTTTACTCCTTCAGTTTAGATCAAGTGGCCCAAGTCCAAATCTACATAATTATATTATTTATAGTTATTTATTTATTAGCAAATCATGATAATAAAATGAACATGTGTTCGTTTTGTTTTTTTTGAATTTCTGAAAAGAGATTCCAAATAAAATAACTTTTACGGGCACTTTAAAATATGGTGTGACGAGTTTGTTAGAAGTCAATGTCGCTTAATATATTAAATATGTATTAAAAATCATATATAATTATGGAATAAAAAAAAATTACTAGCGGCTTGTTGGCCACTTGCATACCACAAGCGATGTATGCGCGAGTTTCATCGTGCGACAATTACAGATTCATGAAGTCATTTGTGAACGGTGTGACATACGTTATAAGTATGAGATATTATTTAGTTAAGTTAGAATCAGACGGTGAAAAATAAATATTATATTGAGATATAAAGTCTGTAGCGAAAAGAGATGCGATTCGATGAATATCTTTATTTCCCTTGATCGTTTAGGTGCCCACTGCTCTTCAGTTTCCAAATAAAGCAAGAATTTTCAAAAATGCATGTTCACATTTTTCAACCAGTAAAAATAATTCGTGTTTTAAATACCACAGGTATGAACACATCATTTTTCACACATCCCGTTTTTAAGTATCCTCATGCCAGGTTGTTCTGACAAACCCCTGTACAGAGAGACTTTAAACACTCGAGGATAGTGTCTAGTAGGCATTTAAGTTCTCTCCACATTGAACGAATTACTTTCTTACCAGATATATGTCGTTGAATATGATTTTGAATTATTGAAATAAAGAGCTTTCAGTTAATGACAATTTATTTCTGAGCTCGCGTCAGTGGTGAGACTTTTTACTTTAACTGAAGTAACAAATATTAATTGCAAATTATAGGATGATGTTGGCTTGTTGACACTTGATCAAATATGCAAAATTACAACTGAAATGTGGAGAATGATGATTTTAATGTCACGCGATCTCATGTAAACATGATTACAGGTAAACTTCGATAACTAATTTAACTAAGTTATCTCCCTTGCATTAACTTAGACAGTAGTAGCCTAAAAAGATTTGCTGTCGCCTGATCTCTATTGTAAAATTAAAAAAAAAATGAACAAAAGAGTGTTTTAGAGATAACTTCACATGTATATATCAAAGTTCAAATAAAAGCATTACAAATGTTTATAGATTGATTCATTCGTTTGGCAGAATAAGGAAAAAGAATCAACAGATCAAATACACACAACATATCTATCTTATTAAATGAAATGGATTTGTATATTTATATGTTGATTGACCTATTGAATATCATCGCGGCCTGTGAATCGGCGATATAGATATGTCCTGATCGTTTACTCACTAGCACTGTTGGTAAAGGCATTAACCAGCAACATCGGACATTTTTTTTTTTTTTTACTATAGACAACAAAACGGAAGTTTTCAAAAAACAAGTATATTACAAAAAAATGTTAACATGACAGCAGTTGGTGGGTTTCTACCAGTATTCTATTTGAATTCACTTCTGTTTTTGTTGTCTAAAATTAAAAAAGGTTTACATTGTTTCAAATTATAAAATGTTCTATTTATATTGTTTATAAATATAAAAAGAAATCTGTATATATTATTTAAAATAAACAATTGTTTTTATTATTTAAAGAAAAAGATCTGTTTCTGCTTATTTAAAACTGTCACCTTCTGTAATACCGATATTACTGTTTACATGGTAACTACAGCCGTTTTTATGATAGAGAGGTTAAGATTATCTTTCCACCTAAACTCCAGTCTTGCCGGAGAATAACTTATCTTACCTTTGGTGCTTCTTATATAATTGTTACTTTTACTACTTGTTCGTTTTGTTATTTCAAGTAAAAAAAAAAAAAAAAAAAAAAAAAAAAAAAAATGGAGCGGTTGTATTACTATACACATAGATTCGATAAAGTGGTCAAAAATCAAATATATACCAAATAAATGTTATCAAACGCAAGATAAGTTATTCTTCTACCTATTTGGAAAGGTGGTACTGGTCGCGATTAGAGTTCCCTGCCGAACACCCTAAAAAAAAACACTGACCTCTCCATACGCAGGAGCAAAGGACATGTTTTAGTTGCCATAGTAACTAAACGATCATGAATTTTTATCGACTTTGTTTTACTGTTTATGAATATTGAAATAAAAGGCATTACTACACATTTATCAATAATATCTCACTTTTAATTACTTTTATCGACCTTACGGTGTTAAAGAGGGTGTGAGACGCCATCTTGAATTTTCCAATACATCGGTAAACACTGTATGTTTTTCGGGGTTTGTATTACTGTACACATAGATTCCAAAAAGTTGTCAAAAAAACAAATAAATGTTATCAAAGGCAAGAGAAGTTACTTTTCTACCAAACTGGATATATTTTTCGTGTTTTTATTAAATGTAACAAGTTTATTCAGCTCGAAAACGATACAGTGTTTACGGAAAATTCAAGATGGCGTCTCACACCCTCTTTAACACCGTAAGTTTGGAAAAAGGTGTTATAAATAAAAAACCATACAAAATACTATTAAAAACACGCCGAATATATGTCAACCTATGTCACGGTAACATATATTGAGCGAGTTTTTAACAGTATTTTATCCGGTTTTTTTATTTATAACATCTTTTCCCACATTTACCGTGTTAAAGAGAGAATAAGACGCCATCTTGAATGTTCCAATACATCGGTAAACACTATGCTTTTTGAGCTTAATAAACATGTTACATTGAATAAAAACACGAAAAATATATCCAGTCTGGTAGAAAAGTAACTTATCTTGCCTTTGATAACATTTATTTGTTATATATTTGTTTTTTGACAACTTTTTCGAATCTGTGTACAGTAATACAAACCCGATTTATCGTTTTAAAATTTAAAATGTTGCCTATTTCTTCAATATAATTTTATTTTGAATTTTAAAAAACGAAAATGTATTAATCCCGTTTTCCAAAATCGGTAAAAAATCATTTTAAAAAATCACCATTTAGTTTACAGCAAAATCAATGATTTAGTTTACGTGTTGAAAAGACACACACATACGTTTTTTTTTTGTTTTTGATTTTTTTTTTTTTACACATAAGTTTTGTTTAGGTGTTGAAAGAGTCGGTGCCCGCCATTAGGATTAACGGGATTAACGGTCGTGCGACCGAGCACCTGCTGATATCTTAGCGCTCTTTTCGTATTTCAAATTTTCTTTTGTGTTAATTTTTAAACAACCAATGAAAATGTAGCAAATACAACGCTCGCTGGGAGCCGGTTTTACTAATATATAAAGCATTCGAGCGAGTGGTTCCCTTCAGTATTGAACATTACAATGCCTCCTAAACCCGAAGTTAGCTCTAAAGGCGCTAAGAAAGCCGGTAAGGCTAAACCTGCCCGTGATGGCAAGAAAAGGAAAAAGAAGAGGAAGGAAAGTTATTCCATCTACATTTACAAAGTAATGAAACAAGTTCATCCTGACACTGGAATTTCTAGCAAAGCCATGTCTATTATGAACAGTTTTGTTAACGATCTTTTTGAGAGAATCGCTAATGAAGCCAGTCGTCTGTCCCATTACAGCAAGAAAAGAACACTTAGCAGCCGTGAGGTCCAGACCGCTGTCCGTCTCCTTCTCCCTGGTGAGTTGGCTAAACATGCTGTCTCTGAGGGAACCAAAGCTGTCACCAAATACACCAGCGCCAAGTAAAAAGCGTTTTCTCCCAAAGAAAACAAAATCCCAAAACGGCCCTTTTCAGGGCCACTCATTTTTTCACGAATGTTTCTTCACTTTCTATATTTTAATGCACTTACTCACACTAGATTTCATAAATATTTCCATCTCTTTTTATGGCGTAGTTCTTTATAATATATATTTGTAGAAGATTAGGAAAATACAGTGTTATATTGTATTTGCAATTTTTATTTGAACTTGTAAATTGGTTTAAGTCAATCTTAATACAAATGTTAGCATTTCTTTTAATGTCTTTATTTTGATTTATAATTTCATCCCTCTTTCTTATTCGTTATCCGTACAATCACATTAAAAAGCCATTCGCATACTAATGTGCATTTAAATATTACCTGGAATATTTTTGTTTTGTTTTTTAACGGGCATTCATTTAACGTCTAAAAGAAAAAAAATTGAATGCTTTTAAATAATAAAAAGATTGATTTCGTAATTAACGCAATGCAAGTGACCAATTTAGTTATTAGATGATAAATTGTACAAATTCTAAATGAATCGTTTCTTCTAATGTGCGAATATCTTTGAATTTTCTCTATTGTCTATCCGAACGTCAAATCTTAATTTCGGAGTTCAGTTCTTGCATATCAAATAGAATCGAAACCGCATTTAAAATCGACAGAAAAACTTAGTTTTTGTCCAAATAAATCGATTACAATTTTTAACTCGTCGAGATTTCAAACATTCGCTGCAAGTTTTTCTTTTGTTCTCCTGAATCTAGACAGTTTTTCGAACCGAGTGTGTTATCTTGTCTTTAATAACATTTATGGGTTTGTAATACTGTACACACAGATTTGAAAAAGTTGTCAAAAAACAAATAAATGTTATCAAAGGCAAGATAAGTTACTTTTCTACCAAACTGGATATATTTTTCATGTTTTTATTCAATGTAACATGTTTATTAAGCTCGAAAAGCATACAGTGTTTACCGATGTATTGGAAAATTCAAGATGGCATCTGACTTCCTCTTTAACACGTTAAGTTTGGGAAAAGGTGTTATAAATAAAAAACTGGATAAAATACTGTTAAAAAACTCGCTCAATATATGTTACCGTGACATAAGTTGACATATATTCGGCGGGTTTTTAATAGTATTTTGTCTAGTTTTTTATTAATAACAACTTTTCCCAAACTTACGGTGTTAAAGAGGGAGTGAGGCGCCATCTTGAATTTTTCAATACATCGGTAAACACTGTATGTTTTTCGAGCTGAATAAACATGTTACATTGAATAAAAACACGAAAAAATATATCCAGTTTGGTAGAAAAGTAACTTATCTTACCTTTAATAACATTTATTTATTATATATTTGTTTTTTTTGACAACTTTTTCGAATCTATGTACAGTAATACAAATCCACATTTATTTGTTGTTTGAAGTTTTGACCATTTTTTTTTTCGTACAATGTGTATTGTAAAACAAATCCCCATTCTTTTATTTCTTATTTTGAAGTTTTTGTCGATTCTTCAAAGACATCGCGGCTGTTTTTTTTTGTTTTTTTTTCTTATTCATTGGTAGCGTTTAATATTGCTTATCTTTTGAATCGAATAAACATGTTACATTAAATAAAAATAGTAAAATATTTTCTTATTAACTAAGGCAGAAAACTAACTTATATACATTTGCTATCATTTATTTGTTATATATTTGCTTTCTGACAACTTGTTTTTTATAGTTTGCAGCGGACGTCGTGTCGCCTATACTTCTGCATTTTTTTTTATCCTACTTTACACACGTTGCCGCTGACTTTCAAATTCGGGTTTATTTTCTATGAAATTTAATTTCATTGAGACAGAGACAATCGGGAAAATCATTTCAAGGCATTACCCAAAATAGTTAGTGCCCGCCATTTAGTGTAGCAAAATATAAGGATATGTAGTAATTCTTTTTTTTTTAATAGGAATTACATAAAAGATAAGTAAAAATAGATATTAGATAAAATACTAAAGAATAACATGAATTATTTACAAATGTTATTTACTTTACAGATTAATACAGAATTTTGGGATGTGTGTAAAAAATGGTTGTTATGAAATGTATTTAATCAACAATAGTAACAAAACTTGACTGCAAATTGTAGGACGATGTTGAGCTGTTTCCACTTGATCAAATATGCAACATAAATAATTACAAACAACTGAAATATGGAGAATGATGATTTTAATGTCACACGATCTCAAAAAATGATACAGATAATGTAACATGTGAAGTTCAAGAACTCTGAATTAATTTAACTAAGTTATCTCCCTTGTATTAAAATTGAGACAGTAAAAGTTTCATGAATACTTCCTCTCGCTTGATCTCTAATTTTAAAGTAGTTTTGAAATTGTTCTTAAATCACATGTACCATTTTAGATAAAAATGCCTTTTTTCCAGGAATTCAAATCATTTGTATTAGGATAAATTATTTTATGACCAAATATATGTCGTTGAAAATGTTATTTAATTATTGAAATAAACAACTTTCAGTCAATGACAATTTATTTCAGAGCTCTAGTCAGTGGGGAGAGTTTGTACTCAAACTGAAGTAACAATAATTGACTGCAAATTATAGGATGATGTTGGCTTGTTGCCACTTGATCATACATGCAAAATAATGACAACTAAAATGTGGAGAATGATGATTTTAATGTCACTTGATTTCAAGTAAAAATGATTACATGGAAGTCCTATCTCCCTTGTATTAATTATTCAACCTGAGACAGTAGTAACCTAAAGCAAAACTTGCTGTCGCATGACCTCTCATGAGAACTAAATAAAGAAATGTTATCAAAACAAAGATAAGTTACTTTTCTAACTAAGTAGAGTTTTTATTTAATGTAACATGTTTATTCAGCTCGTAAAACATAGTGTTTATTGATATATTGGAAAATTGAAACTGGCGCCAGACTCTCTCTTTGGCCCGGTAAGTTTGGGAAAAAGACCTAAAAATAACAAAATACTGTTATAAACTCACCAAAACTGTCACGTTAAGATATACCGAGCAAGTTTCTAACAGTATTGTGTAGATTTTATTTTTAACTCTTTTTCCCAAACTTATCGTGTCAAAGAGAGAGTCGGGCGCCAATTTTTAATTTTTCAATACATCGGTAAACACTATGCTTTTCGAGCTGAATAAACATGTTACAAAATATATCCAGTTTGGTAGACAAGTAACTTATCATGACTTTTATAACATTTATTTGTTATATATTTGTATTTTGACAACTTTTTGAATCTATGTGTATAGTAATACAAACCCCAATTGGTTTATCATTCAACTTCTGGATATATTTCAAGTTAAAAAGAAATCGAAATGACTATTTATAATATTATAAATACCATTTATAACTATATTATAAATATGATGTCGATTGGTGTTTTCACGTTTGCCATTGGAAACAGTTAATGCAAGCGAGTTATGGAGAAACACAACAAAAAATCTCTTTAGATAGAATAAGCGAAATCAAAACAAGATGGCGACAAACTTTCACCGCATGTTGTATGACAAGACATTTCAATTTAATTCAAACGAAATTCAAATGATGAGGCTAAATTTTATATTTAATATACTGAAGGTGCGTAAAATAATAAATGCAAAAAAAAAAAAAATTATAAAGAATCACAACGGTCAGAAATAAAAAATCGCATTAATTAAGATTGACGAAAAACATTTCGGGAAAATGTTGGTGGCCCTGAAAAGGGCCGTTTGTGTTGTGTCAAGGAAATAAGAGAATTTACTTGGCAGCTTTCTGGGTCTTCTTGGGAAGAAGTACAGCTTGGATGTTGGGAAGGACACCGCCCTGGGCAATGGTCACTCCGGCCAAGAATTTGTTTAATTCTTCGTCATTACGGATGGCCAATTGCAAGTGACGGGGAATGATTCTGGATTTCTTGTTGTCTCTCGCAGCATTTCCAGCCAACTCGAGAACCTCAGCGGCCAAATATTCCATGACGGCAGCCAAATAGACGGGTGCACCTGCACCAATTCTCTCCGAATAGTTACCCTTGCGGAGGAGACGATGGATACGACCAACGGGGAATTGAAGTCCGGCACGGGATGAACGAGTCTTGCTCTTTCCCTTGGCTTTACCTCCTTTACCACGACCAGACATCTTTAGGTTTTGCTGTTCTTTCAAAAAAGCTCAAACGACTTTAATTTACAAAACGCACGCAACTTGCCTTAAATACGCGTAGATCGGCTCCGGCCAACTGCTGATTATTTTACCGCTCACACAACGGCGTTCTTTTGTCTGTTTTAAGTGCTTTCACAAGTTGTGTAGTTTTGTTGCTAGTTTCTGACCAATCAAATACGAGAGATTTGAGAGAGAAAATTTTGATTGTTGCTGGGAGCCGGCGTGTTTCGTATAAAAAGGAAAGGGAAGACGTTGCCTTTATCATTTCTAATTTGTCGAAATGGCTCCCCCCACTGAAGTTAGCAAGAAAGGCGCTAAGAAAGCCGGTAAGGCTAAACCTGCCCGTGATGGCAAGAAAAAGAGAAAGAAGAGGAAGGAAAGTTATTCCATCTACATTTACAAAGTAATGAAACAAGTTCATCCTGACACTGGAATTTCTAGCAAAGCCATGTCTATTATGAACAGTTTTGTTAACGATCTTTTTGAGAGAATCGCTAATGAAGCCAGCCGTCTGTCCCATTACAGCAAGAAAAGAACACTTAGCAGCCGTGAGGTCCAGACCGCTGTCCGTCTCCTTCTCCCTGGTGAGTTGGCTAAACATGCTGTCTCTGAGGGAACCAAAGCTGTCACCAAGTACACCAGCGCCAAGTAAAAAGCGTTTTCTTCAAAAGAAAAAAATTCCCAAAACGGCCCTTTTCAGGGCCAAACATTTTTTCACGAATGTTTCTTCACTTTCTATATTTTAATGCGATTATTCACTGTTTAGATTTCATAGATATCCCCATCTCTTTCTATGGCGTAAATATTACTTATTTCTATATAATGTATATTTGTAGAAGATTAGGGAAAGACAGTCTTAAATTATATTTGTAATTTTTATTTGTGAACTTGTAAATTTGTTTAAGTCAATCTTAATACAAATTTTTGCATTTCTTTCAATGTTTTTATTTAAATTTATATTTTTTTCCAGCTTTCTTATTCCTTATCCGTACAATCACATTATGATATGCATCTAAATATTACCTGAAATATTTTTGTTTTGTTTTTTAACGTGCATTCATTTAACGTCTGAAATTTTAAAAAATAAAGCTCTTAAATAATTTAAATAATAAAAAAAAAGCTATTACGTAATCAATACCAAGCAAGTAACCAACTTTAAAAGTTTTTAAAAGATAAATTATACAAATTCTAAATGAATTGTTTTTTCCGGTTTGTATTACTGTACACATAGATTCGAAAAAGTTGTCAGAAAACAAATATATAACAAATAAATGTTATCAAAGGAAGATAAGTTACTTTTCTGCCAAACTGTTTTTATTCAATGAAAACATATTTATTCAGCTCGAAAAACATACAGTCTTTACCGATGTATTCGAAAATTCAAGATGGCGTCTCGCACCCTCTTTAACACCGTAAGTATGGAAAAAGGTGTTATAAATAAAAAAAACTATGCAAAATACTATTAAAAACCCACCGAACCTATGTCACGGTAACATATATTGAGCGAGTTTTTAACAGTATTTTATCCGGTTTTTTATTTATAACATCTTTTTCCACACTTACCGTGTTAAAGAGAGAATAAGACGCCATCTTGAATGTTCCAATACATTGGTAAACACTGTATGGTTTTCGAGCTGAATAAACATGTTACATTGAATAAAAACACGAAAAATATATCCAGTTTGGTAGAAAAGTAACTTATCTTGCCTTTGATAACATTTATTTGTTATATATTTGTTTTTTGACAACTTTTTCGAATCTATGTGTACAGTAATACAAATCCATTTTTTCTAATGTGCGAATGTATTTTGATTGTCTTACCGAAGTTCAAATCTTAATTTCGGAGTTCAATTCTTGCATATCAAATATAATCGAAACAGACTTTAAAAAATTACACCCCTTGTAAAATCGACAGAAAAACTTAGTTTTTGTCCAAATAAATCGATTACAATTTTTAACTCATCGTCGAAATTTCAAACATTCGCTGCAAGTTTTTCTTGTGTTCACCTGAATCTAGACAGTTTTTCGAACCGCATAAACGTTTTAAAGTGAGTAAAGCCACAAAAACTTTATCAGATAGGTAGAAGAGTAACTTGTCTTTAATAACATTTATTTGTTATTTGAAAATTTTTCGTACCACGTGTATTGTAAAACAAATCCCCATTCTTTTATTTCTTATTTTGAAGTTTTTGTCGAGTCTTTAAAGAAATCGCGGCCATTTTTTCTTGTTCATCGGTAGCGTTCAATGTAGCTTGCTTTTCGAACAGAATAAACATTTTACAAAAACAATATTGAAATCTTATCCAGTTATAGAGAAAACGAACTTATCTTACATTTTCTAACATTTATTTGTTATATTTGTTTTCTGGCAACTTTTTTGTATCTGTGGATCGTAAAACAAATCCAAATGGGGTTACAATACTTGACTTAAAAAAAAAAAATGTTTTTGATAGTTTGTTGCGGACGTCATGTTGCCTATACTTCTGCATCATCCTATGTAATATTATATTACTAATATATACTTCATATATATATACATACGTACATGTGCTGTGTCATGCACACACAGGGGTCACAGAAAAATCATTTTATTTTTATTTCAATAGAATTTATTCATTTTAGTAGAAAGAAACGATATGTTAGAACGTAATGTCGCCGTAATTAAACTCTCCAAAATTACGAAAAATAATCGGTTAAAAAATAATTATCGATGAAAACAATTATTGAAAGAAAATTTACCTAATTGAGTTTTTAGTTATCTCCCGTCGATAAACCGGTTTAATTACAAAACAATGACTTCACTAATTATAATACTTACTATATTAAACAAAGGGACATAACTCTTGGGTCGTGTATAATAAACCGTCAAATTTTCTTTTAACGATCTTTAAAAATTGTCGGGTGCTTATTTATATTGAGATATATGCAAAATATTACAGTTCAAAATAGGAAAACGGTATACGAGGAAAACTTATCGGCAGGATTGCAGTTTACAGGGAAATCAAGGGACGCAACTCCTGCCAAACTAAAAAGGACGCAAACAGAATCACCGGGGGGCACCTGTTTCAATTTTTAAATTACGAATTTTAACCGAACCTACTACACGTGGAATAATATAACAAGTTTTAAGATTTCTTTTGAATAGTTCATTTCTTTCTAATTCCTTTGTTTTTTATTCGTTTTACTTCTAAATTATTTTCTTCTTTAATTTTTTGTTTTTACAATCTTTTATTATACTTTTATTCTTTACGTTTTTATTTTTTTTACCAAAATGAGAACTACTATCGTTGACCACGTTATGTCTACGACTGAAGTGGAAGAGCAGAAGTGGACCTATGAGCATTTGTATAATTTGCTGCCACCAAATAACGAGGTACAGTTACAAACAGCGGCCTCATTGGGACTCATACCGAATAGGAGTTTCTGCAGCTCGTGTGAGAGAGATCGAATTCTCTATAAAAACGGAGCCAAAGGGGATGGTTTTGCGTGGAAGTGTCCTGTCTGTAAGAAGGGTGGTTTGCCAAGGATGGGTTCCTTCTTACAGAGAAGTCATCTGACAATAAAGCAGATTTTAGTTATTTTGCTCAGTTGGAGCATGGAGATGCCGCAGATTAAAATTAAACAGGAAGCAAGTGTAAGTAACCATACAATCGTAGATTGGATGTCATTCATAAGAGAAGTCTGTGAACAGGACATGCTGGACCATCCCATCATGTTAGGTGGGAGAGACGAACATTCGACACCTAAAGAAGTGGAGGTGGATGAGTCATATTTTTTCCGACGAAAGTATAATAGGGGACGTGTGAGGAAGGGCGTTTGGCTTTTTGGCGCAGTGGAAAGAGGCTCGAATTTGTGCAATTTCGCAATAGTGGGAAATAGGGATCGAGATACCCTGTTTCCAATCATAAATTCATGGTGCCTGCCAGGAACAAGAATTATTTCTGACGGTTGGGCGGCTTACCAAGGACTTGATCGACTCGCTCAAGGAATTTATGAGCACGACACTGTCGTCCACGAAGACAACTTCGTTGATCCGTTGGACCCTTCAGTGCACACACAGACTATTGAAGGACTATGGTCACACGCCAAAAAACATATACGAAAGTTTGGGAATCGACAAAATATGTTCGGCTTGCATCTGATGGAATTTTTATGGCGAAAAAGAGAGAAGGGTGAATGTTTTCCATGAATCATCAGATGCATCCGCGAACAGTATTCGTTTTAAAAATTAACTGTTTAATAAAGTTCTATGTTCTTAAAATAATTCTATGTTCTTCAAATAATTCTTTCTTAAAATAATTCATAACTGTTTTTCGTTTTAAAAATTAACTGTTTAATAAAATTCTATGTTCTTCAAATAATTCTATGTTATTAAAATAATTCTTTCTTAAAATAATTTATAACTGTTTTATAAAGTTCTATGTTCTTCCTTTGTTAAAAAAATAACTTATTCAAACAGTTCATTTAAATTAACAAGAAAAAGAAAAATTGAAACAGGTGCCCCCCGGTGATTCTGTTTGCGTCCTTTTTAGTTTGGCAGGAGTTGCGTCCCTTGATTTCCCTGTAAACTGCAATCCTGCCAACTTATCTGTTGAAAATGTTAGTTTACATTAAAAAAAAAAAAAAATGACGGAAAAGTTTCTAGTCGAATTTTAGCAATAAAGATGTCCGTAAATTAGTTTTTCAACTGACATATTTCGCATCTTTCTCAATAAAGTACCGATTTTATTTGTAAAAGTATTTTCCAGAGTGAACAATTTCAAAATGTGCATAAATCTCAGATCCATATTGTCACATTGACATTTACTGAGTGCTTCTCTACCAGTGTTTTGTTAAATGTTGAGGACTGATTTAAAAAAGGGCATTTATTTAACAGAAACGAAAAAATAGTAAGAAACAAAAAACAAAATGTTACCAAAGGCAAGATAAATTTTTTCCTTACCTGAATAGGATTTTGATGTTTTAACTTATTTTAAAGTATCTTTATTTAAAACATAAGTATTGCCTTGTTGATAAGTTGGAGCGAAAACAAGATGGCTGCATCTAATGGGTGGATTTCTATCACTACTGTTTAATTTTTTTTTTTTTCCAAACATTCATTTACCAAATAAACTCAGTGTTTATTAAAATAATATTGCTACTCGGAATTATTATGAGTTGGGCAGTTATAATAGAGAACGTTTGGTTTTGTAAGTGTTTATTAAAATGAAATCTGTAGAATTCACTTGTCACGTGAACCAAACTCCCATCAATATAACCACCTAAATATACTTTTAGTTAAAAATGAATTTACTTAATTGAATTCCCACCCCATTAAAAGACACCAACGATGATCAAAAAACATTAATCGATTAGATATAAAGAAATATATGCAATTTTATTATCATCATTCCTTTGTATTTTTTTTCAATTGCAGTCATTATCTTTGAGAACTGACAAAATTCCCCCACTTTGTTTTGAATATTTCACAGATAATTTAACTTAAATTCTTGCCTAAAAACAAAGTTATTTAAAATTATAGGATTTTTTTTCTTTTTGAGTGATATACCATATTTGCTCAAATATTGGAAGTTAGTACATGGGATTAATACTTTTGTTATAATTGTAAAATTATTTTTAAGTCTGAGGTTTTTAAACAGAATAGCTAATTATTCATGTCCGCAATGAAAACAAAATAAGCGAATTATACAGAATAATGAAAAACGGATTTAAAAAAAAAAATCCATCAAATTAGACGTTATGAAAAGATAAACGCATAAAAGTTAGATTTGGAAAAATACTCTTCGGAAAATGTTGGTGGCCCTGAAAAGGGCCGTTTGGTTTGGTTCGTTTTGTCTTGGGTCAAATAATGGTTTAACCTCCGAATCCGTAAAGGGTTCTTCCTTGTCTCTTCAGAGCGTAGACGACATCCATGGCGGTGACAGTCTTCCTCTTGGCGTGCTCGGTGTACGTGACGGCATCACGGATGACATTTTCAAGGAAAACCTTCAGGACACCACGAGTTTCTTCGTAGATCAGACCAGATATACGTTTCACACCACCTCGACGGGCAAGACGACGGATAGCGGGTTTCGTGATACCCTGGATGTTATCACGAAGTACTTTACGATGACGCTTAGCGCCTCCTTTTCCTAAACCTTTTCCTCCCTTTCCGCGACCAGACATGTTGTTGTCAATTGAAGTAGTAGTATGAAAATACTAATGTACGGCGGACAACAAATCAAATTTACTATATATAGGTCTCCGCACAAAATCCGGCGGACCTAGTTGAAAGCACCCCACGTGATGCTTTATCACCAATGAGAATAAAGGGAAATATTTGAACATTTTGCGAGCACCGAACAAAGGAAAACTGAACGAGCACTTCAGAAAGTAGCAGCAGCAGCTGATAACAGCTCATATAAAAGCTGTAACGGTCGTCGGCTCGTGCGTAAAATTCATTTGGAAATCATTTGAATAATAAGTTCGTCGTAATGGCCCGTACTAAGCAGACCGCTCGTAAATCCACCGGAGGAAAAGCTCCTCGTAAACAGTTGGCTACCAAAGCGGCGCGTAAAAGTGCTCCAGCCACTGGTGGAGTGAAGAAACCCCATCGTTACAGGCCCGGTACTGTAGCTCTCCGTGAGATCAGACGTTATCAAAAATCCACTGAGCTTCTCATCAGGAAACTTCCCTTCCAACGTTTGGTTCGTGAAATCGCCCAAGACTTCAAGACCGATCTCCGTTTCCAGAGTTCTTCTGTGATGGCTCTTCAGGAGGCCAGTGAAGCTTACTTGGTTGGTCTTTTCGAAGACACCAACTTGTGTGCCATCCACGCCAAACGTGTCACCATCATGCCGAAGGACATCCAATTGGCTCGTCGTATCCGAGGCGAGAGAGCTTAAATTTATTATCTCTCTTCATATTCAAACGGCCCTTTTCAGGGCCACAAATTTATTATGAAAGTTTTTTCTTACTGTTGTAATTTAATGCGATTTTTATGTTTTATAAGTTTTCTATATTCTGTCATTGACTTTTTTTCAATGTGATTTTCCTCTTTAGGTGCGTTTATAAGTGAAACGACATTTTTCGACATCAATTGTTTTTAGGCAATTTATATCCGAAAAAGTTGTAAAAAAACAAAAAAACAAATAAATGTTATCAAAGGCAAATGGCGCCCAAGACAAAATAATATTAAAAATCCACCGAATAACATATATTGAGCGAGTTTCTAACAGTATTTTGTCTGCTTTTATAATTTTAACTCCCTTTCCCAGACATACCGTATCAATGAGAAAGTCGGGTGCCATTTTAATTTTCCAATACATCGGTAAACACTGTTTTTTTCGAGCTGAATTAACATATTACATTAAATAAAGACATCAAAAACATATCCAGTTAGGTAGAAAAGTAGCTTATCTTGCTTTGATAACATTTATTTGTTATATATTTGTTTTTTGACAACTTTTTCGAATCTGTGTACAGTAATACACACCATTATTTATTATTAAATTTATTGAATATTTCCTATGAGGTTTCACCGAGCATTAGATTGAATAGATTAGTAATAAACTGCAATTTAAAGTCATTATTATAAATACCTACAAAAAATGTTGATGTACAGTAAAACAAAACAACAGAACCATACCGTTAAAAGAATCTTATCAAAACTTTAAAAAGAACATATCACTCGAATGTCAGCTAGAGCATGAATTAATAACTCTCTAAATCCAAAGATAATCTGCATAAAATGACTCAAAGGGTTGATCTGCCGTACAATCCAACAAACGAACCTCATCATTTTTGTCCACTGAGATTCATTCGCAAATATTCTCTATTTATATACGTTATTACTATGTTTACTAAATTCAAATTTTATGTTTCTGTTCATTAGAAAACTATTATACTAATAAGAAAGATAAAGTATTTTAAAAATATTTTAATATAAACTGTGTAAAAAGAGTTTTCAAGCAAGAAAATAAAAATATTCCAATTATAGAAGAAATTGTAAATAAACTATTTAAAATATATTATCCCACCCAAAAAAAAGACATTTAAATAATAAAAAAAAAGTTTTATTTTATTATTTGTAATACAAACAAATATAAATTGCCAATTATCGTTTTTACAGTAAATTATTTTATGGCGAGATATATATCGTTGGAAATGTGTTTCTAATGTTATTTAATTATTAAAATAAAATCAACTTTCAATCAATAAAAATATTTAGAGTTCGACTCGAACACTTGTACTGAAGTAACAAAAATGTTGGCTTGTTGTTACTTGATCTAATATACAGGATAATTACGAACAACTGAAATGTGGAGAATGATGACTTGAATATCACTTTACCTTAAATAAAAATAAATGAATCTTTACTTGCAATAAAAGTTCGATAACTCCAAAATTATTTAACTAAGTTATTTCCCTTATATTTCCCAGATTATAAAACAGACAATATTATGACTATATTAGAGTTGTTGTGAAAAAAGAGTACGAAAGAATAATTTTGTGTGTATATTAAAGTTTTCTTTTCCGTTGAAATAAAATCTTTTTCATTTATAATTTATGAATAAAGTTAGTTGAAAGCTCGACAAATAAACAGAAATAAACATAAACGCATTAATTATAGACGAACTTATTGAATAAAAAGGATTTTAAAAAAATAATATTATCAAAGCTTCTTGCGCTAAAAAAAAATCTCTTCATTTTAGATTTCCGTATTCAATAAGAATTACATAAAAGATAAGTAAAAATAGATATTAGATAAAATACTACAGAATAACATGAATTATTTACAAATGTTATTTACTTTACAGATTGATATAGAATTTGGGGATGTGTAAAAAATGGTGCCCGAAAAACTCGTCCCGGGAAAACTTGTCTCCGGAAAGCCCGTGCCCGGAAAAATCCCCCCTTTTTGCTAGGTAAGAAAAATGATCCCTTATTGAATAAATATCGATTGAAAACACATTTTATTATCGTTATTGAAGGAGATATTGTTTCTAAAAGAGACTATGCACCCCCATAATATTTTTAAAAATTATTTTTAACTCTTGTTTAAAAAAAAAATAAGATACGAAAAACGAAACCAAATATTTATTTTAAAAAATACTCTAGTTTTAACACTTTTTGTGTCATTAAGAAACAAAAATAAAGAAAGAAAACACGTATTATCAAAGTAAGCAATTATTTTATTTAGAAGAATTAATTCAGTTAAATAATTCTTGTGTTATTACAAAATAACAAAAAAAGAAAACACGGTCTTATTTTGGTACGGCGTTGAAATAATAACGTTACTATTTCGAAAGCAATTCTTAACATGGGGAGGAGGGGGTATCGTTTGAAAGTCATTTCGGGGTCACTTGTGCAGTACTTAAAAATATACATATTTATATTCTTTTGTGGGTGGGGGAGGCTCGTTTTAAAACTACATCTACCTCAGTATTTTCTTTAATTTTCAGACATTTTTTTGTTAAAAATTATTTACTAAGTAATGTCGAGTGAGTGCGACATTACTTGTTATTTCTTTTTAACTAAATAAACTCTTTAAAATAAGTTTAAACACCAAAAACTTACAAAGCTAGGTAGAAAACGAAAACTAAAAAAAATCAATTAAATTTTTTTTAAAACAATAAACATGTAAAAATATTTTTAAAAATATTATGGGTTGTGCATTATTACCTAAAAATATACAAATTTCTTTTTTTTTTATTGGGGGGGGGTCTCGTTTTAACACCTTAATATTTTCTTTAATTTGCTATTTTTGAGCAATTATCCCCCTAAGACGTGATCCTCTTCTGTCGGGCATTATTGTTCATAAGTAACACCCGACATTACTTTTTTTTTAAACTAAATAAACTCTTTAAAATAAGTTGAAAGACCAAAAACTTTCAAAGCTAGGTAGAAAACGAAAACTTAGAAAAATTGATTTAATTTTTTTAAAACAACAATAAACAAGTAAAAATATTTTAAAAAAATATTATGGGATGTGTATTCTCTTTTAAAGACAATATCTTCTTCAAGAACGGTTATAAAATGTGTTTTAAATCTATGTTTATTCAATAAGGGACCAGTTTTCCTACTTAGCAAAAGGGGGCGAGTTTTCCGAAATTCGAAAAAAATGGTTGCTATGAAATGTATTTAATCAACAATTATGTTTTGATAAAATTGATATTTTTCTGGATAGTGCAAAAAATATTTTAGAATGAAAATCCAATAACATGCAGCAAATATGAGTTTATTAATATTTCTATGGAAATAGTGTCCATTATATTTAAAATAAAAAAGAACCCAAATGAGATAAATTAATAAGTACCAATAAATGCTCTGAAAGTAATATTGTGCTACATAGTTCAATAATAATAATGTAAGAGACAAACTTTAATTTACTTTGTCCTGCTTCATTTGAATGCTCCTTTACTATGTAAAATTTCATTCACTTTTTTTTGTGGAGGGAGGAATGGGTTAAAAACCATTCACTTCGAAATTACTACGCGTTCTTTTCTCACACCATTACAACAATAATCATATATTATTATAATAATATGTGAAAACGATGCTACATCAAACTGTGGCCAGTCATATATTCTTTTCCGAGTTGCCAGATGGTTTTTTTTATAAGCGAGAATTAATGAATTTGGCTTCTTTTTTTTTTTACATTTTAACCTCTAAAAGTTATTTGGCCTTTTCCATTAATTAAGAAAGGAACAAGCAGAATATTATATAAATAGGATTTTGAAGATTGAATCGTTTAGTCATTAAATCATTGGTTGAATAAAATCGTCATAAAACCATTATTTAAGCCATTAAGATTAATGTAATGTTTTAATCTCTATAAAATATATAAATACTTGAAATCTTGTAATATTTGCGAATTTGTCAAGTATTTCAAAAGCCAAAAAACGACCTATTTAACTGTTTAAATGCTTACAAGTCTTGTATTCCATCTTTGTCCATATTATTCCATTAGCTTTATTTACTTTGTATTTTAGATCAAGTGACAGCAATTAATTATATTATTTGTAGTTATTTATTATGCGTTAGCCAGTCGTGATAATAAAAAAGCGTTTTTTTTTGTTTTGTTTTTTTTTCTCAAAAGAATATTTATGCGAAATTAGTTTTTACCGGTACTTCAAAATGTAATCGTAACAATCTATTGTATAATTAATATTTCTGATGAAACTTAAGTAAAAAAAAAAAAAAAAAAAAAAAAAAAGACGATGTTATAAGTGATAAAACACATAATTCCATACTTTTAATCTACCACTAACCCTAAGTTCGGGTTTTAATAGAAAAATAAAATCTGGAAAGGATGCGTGTGACGGGTTTGTTAAAGTGAATTTCGCTTAAAATATTTAAAAGTCATATATAACTATGGAATTAAAAAAAAAAAAATACTAGCGGATAATTGTATACAAGTTTTTACTTCAGTCGATGTATGCGCGAGTTTCATCATGCGACAATTACAGATTCATGAAGTCATTTGTGAACGGTGTGACATACGTTATAAGTATGAGATATTATTTAGTTAAGTTAGAATCAAACGGTGAAAAATAAATGTTATATTGAGATATAAACAGTTTGTAGTGAAGAGAGATGCGATTCGATCGAACGCCTAACAGTGATTGGTTTGAATAGCGACCATCTTTATTTCATTATTAAAATATTATTGAAATAATCAGCTTTCAGTTAATCATTTATTTCACAACTCAGGACAGTGGGGAGACTTGTCACTTAAAATGGCGTAACAAAACTTGACTGCAAATTATAGGACGATATTGTGTTGTTTCCACTTGATCAAATATGCTGCATAAATAATTCCAAACAACTGAAATATGGAGAATGATGATTTTAATGTCACACGATCT
This sequence comes from Euprymna scolopes, assembly GCF_053919585.1. Classification (NCBI taxonomy): domain Eukaryota; kingdom Metazoa; phylum Mollusca; class Cephalopoda; order Sepiida; family Sepiolidae; genus Euprymna; species Euprymna scolopes. The sequence continues at coordinate 59,529,725 of NC_136500.1, forward strand.
CAAGTAAAAAATGATTACAGATAATGTAACATGTAAAGTTCAAGTTCAATAACTCTAAATTAATTTAACTAAGTTATCTCCCTTGTATTAAAATTAAAATTGAGACAGTAAAAGTTTAAAGAAGACTTCCCCTCGCTTGATCTCTTTTTCCAGAAATTCAAATCATTTTTATTAGAATAAATTATTTTATGACCAGTCGTTGAAAATGTTATTTAATTATTGAAATAAACAGCAATTTATTTCAGAGCTCTAGTCAGTGGGGAGATTTTGTACTCAAACTGAAGTAACAATAATTGACTGCAAATTATAGAATGATGTTTGCTTGTTGCCACTTGATCATAACATGCAAAATAATGACAACTAAAATGTGGAGAATGATGATTTTAATGTCACTTGATCTCAAGTAAAAATGATTACATGTGAAGTCCGATCTCCCTTGTATTAATTATTCAAACTGAGACAGTAGTAGCCTAAAAAAACTTGCTGTCACATGATCTCTCATGAGAAATAAATAAAAAAAGAGTATTTTTTAACAATAACTACAGGTGTATGTATCAAAGTTTAAATAAAATTATTTGAAAATGTTAACTTTACAGATTGATACGTTCGTTTGACAGAATTCGGGGAAAAACATCAATAGATCAAATAAACACCGCATATATATCCTATTTCATGAAATAGGTTTGTATGTGTATGTATATTTACGTATTGAGGTGTGTGATTGACCTATTGGATACCATCGTGGCCTTTGAATCGTCAATATAGACATGCCCTGATCGTTTACTGACTAACACTTGGTAAAAGTATGAACCAGCAATATCGGTCATTTTTTTACTAAAGACAACAAAAGGAAAACGTTTTCAAAAAACTAGATTACAAATAAATGTTAACGTGAAATTTATTGGGTGGGTTTCTATCAGTATTTTGTTGAATTCACTACTGAGCAATTATACAGACTTCAAAAGATATGACACTCTCGTTTCGGCCATTTTTCTTTTCTAGTTCTCCCGTAACATTGAACACTTTTTTTCCGAAATTTTTAATCGCTTCAAAATAAATTAAGCCACAATCAAAATAGGTAGAAGAATAACAAGGTTTTACTGTACACATAGATTCGATTAAAAAACAAATATATAACAAATAAATGTTATCAAAGGCAAGAAGTGGATAATTTTCTAGCGTGTTTATTTAATGTAACATGTTTATTCGGCTCGTAAAACATACAGTGGTTACCGATGTATTGGAAAATTAAAAATGGCGCTTGATTCTCTTTGACACGGTAAGTTTAGGAAAAAGAGTTGAAAATAAAATAATATACAAAATACTGTTATAAACCCACCAAAAATATGCCAGCCTATGTCACGTTAACACATATTGAGCGAGTTTCTAACCGTATTTTGTGTAGTTTTTTTTTTTAATTCCTTTTCCCAAACTTATCGTGTCAAAGAGAGAGAGAGTCGGGCGCCATTTGCAATTTTCTAATACATCGGTAAACACTATGTTTCTCGAGCTGAATAAACATGTTACATTAAATAAAAACATTAGAAAACTATCCACTTAGGTAGAAAAGTAACTTATCTCGCCTTTGATAACATTTATTTATGTATTTGTTTTTTGACAACTTTTTCGAATCTATGTGTACAGTAATACAAGCTCTAATAACTTATCTTGCCTTTGATAATATTTATTTGATTTATCATTGTTTTTTTTTTTGTTTTTTTTTACCACGTTTCCGTTTTGTTATTTCTAGTGAAAAAAAAATAAATAAAAATTGATTCCCGCTTCAAATATTTATAATATTGCTTAAAAACAGTGTGGTATTTATTTACGTAGTTTGTCTCAAAGAAAACTAAATTATTTGCAACGCTGTTATTTGTTCACGAACTTTTTTGCGATTAAACCACTTTAATCAATTGGTTGGTACTGGTCGCGATTTGAGTTCCCTGCCGAACACCATAAAAAACACTAACTTCTCCCTACGCATTAGCAAAGGACATGTTTTAGTTGCCATAGTAACTCAACGATCATGAATTTTTATCGACTTTTTATAAGTTTTACTGTTTATGAATATTGAAATAAAAGAAATTACTACACATTTATTAATAATATCTCACTTTTATCGACTTTTTTTTTTACTGTTTTACTGTTTATGTGTCACTTTTATCGACTTTTTCTTTTCTTTTTTAAATAGTATTTTCTTTTTAAATGACGACGTTTTTACTGTTTATGAATATTGAAAGAAAAATAATTACTAAACATTTATTAATAAAAAAATGGGTGCTAGTGCACTTATGATCCGCGCTGTATTTTAAATCGTATTTCTAAGTTTAATTAATGTTTTTTTTTTATTCAATTGTAAGGTTAAAGTAGAGAATAGGTACAAAACACCCTCCCCATGTTAAGAATGGCTTTTTAAATAATAAAAAAACATTAAACCTTAATTAAACTTAGAAAAACGATTTAAAATATAGCGCGGATCATAAGTGCACTAGCACCCATTTTTTTTTTTTTAGTAGTAATTATTTTTCTTTTAATATTCATAAACAGTAAAAACGTCGTCATTTAAAAAGAAAATGCTATTTAAAAAAGAAAAGAAAAAGTCGATAAAAGTGATTAAAAACAAAGGCGATAAAAGTGAGATATTATTAATAAATGTGTAGTAATTTCTTTTATTTCAATATTCATAAACAGTAAAACTTATAAAAAGTCGATAAAAATTCATGATCGTTTATTTACTATGGCAACTAACACATGTCCTTTGCTAATGCGTAGGGAGAAGTCAGTGTTTTTTATGGTGTCCGGCAGGGAACTCAAATCGCGACCAGTACCAATTGGTTTATCGTTCAACTTCTGGGACTATTTTAAGTTAAAAAGAAATCGAAATGAGTATTTATAATTATATTATAAATATGATGTTGATTAAAAGTCTGTAGTTTCACGTTTGCCACTGGGAGCAGTTAATGCAAGTAGGTTATGGAGAAACACAACAAAAAATCTCTTTAGACAGAATAAGCGAAATCAAAACAAGATGGCGACTGACTTTAACCGCGTCGTATGACAAGACATTTCAATTTACTTCAAACGAAATTCAAATGATGGGGCTAAATTTTATATTAAATCTACTGAAGGTGCGTAAAATAATAAATGCAAAAAAAAAAAATAATAATACTTCATAAATAATCGCAGAAGTCAGAAATAAAAAATCGCATTAAGTAAGATTGACGAAAAACATTTCGGGAAAATGTTGGTGGCCCTGAAAAGGGCCGTTTGTGTTGTGTCAAGGAAATAAGAGAATTTACTTGGCAGCTTTCTGGGTCTTCTTGGGAAGAAGTACAGCTTGGATGTTGGGAAGGACACCGCCCTGGGCAATGGTCACTCCGGCCAAGAATTTGTTTAATTCTTCGTCATTACGGATGGCCAATTGCAAGTGACGGGGAATGATTCTGGATTTCTTGTTGTCTCTCGCAGCATTTCCAGCCAACTCGAGAACCTCAGCGGCCAAATATTCCATGACGGCAGCCAAATAGACGGGTGCACCTGCACCAATTCTCTCCGAATAGTTACCCTTGCGGAGGAGACGATGGATACGACCAACGGGGAATTGAAGTCCGGCACGGGATGAACGAGTCTTGCTCTTTCCCTTGGCTTTACCTCCTTTACCACGACCAGACATCTTTAGGTTTTGCTGTTCTTTCAAAAAAGCTCAAACGACTTTAATTTACAAAACGCACGCAACTTGCCTTAAATACGCGTAGATCGGCTCCGGCCAACTGCTGATTATTTTACCGCTCACACAACGGCGTTCTTTTGTCTGTTTTAAGTGCTTTCACAAGTTGTGTAGTTTTGTTGCTAGTTTCTGACCAATCAAATACGAGAGATTTGAGAGAGAAAATTTTGATTGTTGCTGGGAGCCGGCGTGTTTCGTATAAAAAGGAAAGGGAAGACGTTGCCTTTATCATTTCTAATTTGTCGAAATGGCTCCCCCCACTGAAGTTAGCAAGAAAGGCGCTAAGAAAGCCGGTAAGGCTAAACCTGCCCGTGATGGCAAGAAAAAGAGAAAGAAGAGGAAGGAAAGTTATTCCATCTACATTTACAAAGTAATGAAACAAGTTCATCCTGACACTGGAATTTCTAGCAAAGCCATGTCTATTATGAACAGTTTTGTTAACGATCTTTTTGAGAGAATCGCTAATGAAGCCAGCCGTCTGTCCCATTACAGCAAGAAAAGAACACTTAGCAGCCGTGAGGTCCAGACCGCTGTCCGTCTCCTTCTCCCTGGTGAGTTGGCTAAACATGCTGTCTCTGAGGGAACCAAAGCTGTCACCAAGTACACCAGCGCCAAGTAAAAAGCGTTTTCTTCAAAAGAAAAAAATTCCCAAAACGGCCCTTTTCAGGGCCAAACATTTTTTCACGAATGTTTCTTCACTTTCTATATTTTAATGCGATTATTCACTGTTTAGATTTCATAGATATCCCCATCTCTTTCTATGGCGTAAATATTACTTATTTCTATATAATGTATATTTGTAGAAGATTAGGGAAAGACAGTCTTAAATTATATTTGTAATTTTTATTTGTGAACTTGTAAATTTGTTTAAGTCAATCTTAATACAAATTTTTGCATTTCTTTCAATGTTTTTATTTAAATTTATATTTTTTTCCAGCTTTCTTATTCCTTATCCGTACAATCACATTATGATATGCATCTAAATATTACCTGAAATATTTTTGTTTTGTTTTTTAACGTGCATTCATTTAACGTCTGAAATTTTAAAAAATAAAGCTCTTAAATAATTTAAATAATAAAAAAAAAGCTATTACGTAATCAATACCAAGCAAGTAACCAACTTTAAAAGTTTTTAAAAGATAAATTATACAAATTCTAAATGAATTGTTTTTTCCGGTTTGTATTACTGTACACATAGATTCGAAAAAGTTGTCAGAAAACAAATATATAACAAATAAATGTTATCAAAGGAAGATAAGTTACTTTTCTGCCAAACTGTTTTTATTCAATGAAAACATATTTATTCAGCTCGAAAAACATACAGTCTTTACCGATGTATTCGAAAATTCAAGATGGCGTCTCGCACCCTCTTTAACACCGTAAGTATGGAAAAAGGTGTTATAAATAAAAAAAACTATGCAAAATACTATTAAAAACCCACCGAACCTATGTCACGGTAACATATATTGAGCGAGTTTTTAACAGTATTTTATCCGGTTTTTTATTTATAACATCTTTTTCCACACTTACCGTGTTAAAGAGAGAATAAGACGCCATCTTGAATGTTCCAATACATTGGTAAACACTGTATGGTTTTCGAGCTGAATAAACATGTTACATTGAATAAAAACACGAAAAATATATCCAGTTTGGTAGAAAAGTAACTTATCTTGCCTTTGATAACATTTATTTGTTATATATTTGTTTTTTGACAACTTTTTCGAATCTATGTGTACAGTAATACAAATCCATTTTTTCTAATGTGCGAATGTATTTTGATTGTCTTACCGAAGTTCAAATCTTAATTTCGGAGTTCAATTCTTGCATATCAAATATAATCGAAACAGACTTTAAAAAATTACACCCCTTGTAAAATCGACAGAAAAACTTAGTTTTTGTCCAAATAAATCGATTACAATTTTTAACTCATCGTCGAAATTTCAAACATTCGCTGCAAGTTTTTCTTGTGTTCACCTGAATCTAGACAGTTTTTCGAACCGCATAAACGTTTTAAAGTGAGTAAAGCCACAAAAACTTTATCAGATAGGTAGAAGAGTAACTTGTCTTTAATAACATTTATTTGTTATTTGAAAATTTTTCGTACCACGTGTATTGTAAAACAAATCCCCATTCTTTTATTTCTTATTTTGAAGTTTTTGTCGAGTCTTCAAAGAAATCGCGGCCATTTTTTCTTGTTCATCGGTAGCGTTCAATGTAGCTTGCTTTTCGAACAGAATAAACATTTTACAAAAACAATATTGAAATCTTATCCAGTTATAGAGAAAACGAACTTATCTTACATTTTCTAACATTTATTTGTTATATTTGTTTTCTGGCAACTTTTTTGTATCTGTGGATCGTAAAACAAATCCAAATGGGGTTACAATACTTGACTTAAAAAAAAAAAATGTTTTTGATAGTTTGTTGCGGACGTCATGTTGCCTATACTTCTGCATCATCCTATGTAATATTATATTACTAATATATACTTCATATATATATACATACGTACATGTGCTGTGTCATGCACACACAGGGGTCACAGAAAAATCATTTTATTTTTATTTCAATAGAATTTATTCATTTTAGTAGAAAGAAACGATATGTTAGAACGTAATGTCGCCGTAATTAAACTCTCCAAAATTACGAAAAATAATCGGTTAAAAAATAATTATCGATGAAAACAATTATTGAAAGAAAATTTACCTAATTGAGTTTTTAGTTATCTCCCGTCGATAAACCGGTTTAATTACAAAACAATGACTTCACTAATTATAATACTTACTATATTAAACAAAGGGACATAACTCTTGGGTCGTGTATAATAAACCGTCAAATTTTCTTTTAACGATCTTTAAAAATTGTCGGGTGCTTATTTATATTGAGATATATGCAAAATATTACAGTTCAAAATAGGAAAACGGTATACGAGGAAAACTTATCGGCAGGATTGCAGTTTACAGGGAAATCAAGGGACGCAACTCCTGCCAAACTAAAAAGGACGCAAACAGAATCACCGGGGGGCACCTGTTTCAATTTTTAAATTACGAATTTTAACCGAACCTACTACACGTGGAATAATATAACAAGTTTTAAGATTTCTTTTGAATAGTTCATTTCTTTCTAATTCCTTTGTTTTTTATTCGTTTTACTTCTAAATTATTTTCTTCTTTAATTTTTTGTTTTTACAATCTTTTATTATACTTTTATTCTTTACGTTTTTATTTTTTTTACCAAAATGAGAACTACTATCGTTGACCACGTTATGTCTACGACTGAAGTGGAAGAGCAGAAGTGGACCTATGAGCATTTGTATAATTTGCTGCCACCAAATAACGAGGTACAGTTACAAACAGCGGCCTCATTGGGACTCATACCGAATAGGAGTTTCTGCAGCTCGTGTGAGAGAGATCGAATTCTCTATAAAAACGGAGCCAAAGGGGATGGTTTTGCGTGGAAGTGTCCTGTCTGTAAGAAGGGTGGTTTGCCAAGGATGGGTTCCTTCTTACAGAGAAGTCATCTGACAATAAAGCAGATTTTAGTTATTTTGCTCAGTTGGAGCATGGAGATGCCGCAGATTAAAATTAAACAGGAAGCAAGTGTAAGTAACCATACAATCGTAGATTGGATGTCATTCATAAGAGAAGTCTGTGAACAGGACATGCTGGACCATCCCATCATGTTAGGTGGGAGAGACGAACATTCGACACCTAAAGAAGTGGAGGTGGATGAGTCATATTTTTTCCGACGAAAGTATAATAGGGGACGTGTGAGGAAGGGCGTTTGGCTTTTTGGCGCAGTGGAAAGAGGCTCGAATTTGTGCAATTTCGCAATAGTGGGAAATAGGGATCGAGATACCCTGTTTCCAATCATAAATTCATGGTGCCTGCCAGGAACAAGAATTATTTCTGACGGTTGGGCGGCTTACCAAGGACTTGATCGACTCGCTCAAGGAATTTATGAGCACGACACTGTCGTCCACGAAGACAACTTCGTTGATCCGTTGGACCCTTCAGTGCACACACAGACTATTGAAGGACTATGGTCACACGCCAAAAAACATATACGAAAGTTTGGGAATCGACAAAATATGTTCGGCTTGCATCTGATGGAATTTTTATGGCGAAAAAGAGAGAAGGGTGAATGTTTTCCATGAATCATCAGATGCATCCGCGAACAGTATTCGTTTTAAAAATTAACTGTTTAATAAAGTTCTATGTTCTTAAAATAATTCTATGTTCTTCAAATAATTCTTTCTTAAAATAATTCATAACTGTTTTTCGTTTTAAAAATTAACTGTTTAATAAAATTCTATGTTCTTCAAATAATTCTATGTTATTAAAATAATTCTTTCTTAAAATAATTTATAACTGTTTTATAAAGTTCTATGTTCTTCCTTTGTTAAAAAAATAACTTATTCAAACAGTTCATTTAAATTAACAAGAAAAAGAAAAATTGAAACAGGTGCCCCCCGGTGATTCTGTTTGCGTCCTTTTTAGTTTGGCAGGAGTTGCGTCCCTTGATTTCCCTGTAAACTGCAATCCTGCCAACTTATCTGTTGAAAATGTTAGTTTACATTAAAAAAAAAAAAAAATGACGGAAAAGTTTCTAGTCGAATTTTAGCAATAAAGATGTCCGTAAATTAGTTTTTCAACTGACATATTTCGCATCTTTCTCAATAAAGTACCGATTTTATTTGTAAAAGTATTTTCCAGAGTGAACAATTTCAAAATGTGCATAAATCTCAGATCCATATTGTCACATTGACATTTACTGAGTGCTTCTCTACCAGTGTTTTGTTAAATGTTGAGGACTGATTTAAAAAAGGGCATTTATTTAACAGAAACGAAAAAATAGTAAGAAACAAAAAACAAAATGTTACCAAAGGCAAGATAAATTTTTTCCTTACCTGAATAGGATTTTGATGTTTTAACTTATTTTAAAGTATCTTTATTTAAAACATAAGTATTGCCTTGTTGATAAGTTGGAGCGAAAACAAGATGGCTGCATCTAATGGGTGGATTTCTATCACTACTGTTTAATTTTTTTTTTTTTCCAAACATTCATTTACCAAATAAACTCAGTGTTTATTAAAATAATATTGCTACTCGGAATTATTATGAGTTGGGCAGTTATAATAGAGAACGTTTGGTTTTGTAAGTGTTTATTAAAATGAAATCTGTAGAATTCACTTGTCACGTGAACCAAACTCCCATCAATATAACCACCTAAATATACTTTTAGTTAAAAATGAATTTACTTAATTGAATTCCCACCCCATTAAAAGACACCAACGATGATCAAAAAACATTAATCGATTAGATATAAAGAAATATATGCAATTTTATTATCATCATTCCTTTGTATTTTTTTTCAATTGCAGTCATTATCTTTGAGAACTGACAAAATTCCCCCACTTTGTTTTGAATATTTCACAGATAATTTAACTTAAATTCTTGCCTAAAAACAAAGTTATTTAAAATTATAGGATTTTTTTTCTTTTTGAGTGATATACCATATTTGCTCAAATATTGGAAGTTAGTACATGGGATTAATACTTTTGTTATAATTGTAAAATTATTTTTAAGTCTGAGGTTTTTAAACAGAATAGCTAATTATTCATGTCCGCAATGAAAACAAAATAAGCGAATTATACAGAATAATGAAAAACGGATTTAAAAAAAAAAATCCATCAAATTAGACGTTATGAAAAGATAAACGCATAAAAGTTAGATTTGGAAAAATACTCTTCGGAAAATGTTGGTGGCCCTGAAAAGGGCCGTTTGGTTTGGTTCGTTTTGTCTTGGGTCAAATAATGGTTTAACCTCCGAATCCGTAAAGGGTTCTTCCTTGTCTCTTCAGAGCGTAGACGACATCCATGGCGGTGACAGTCTTCCTCTTGGCGTGCTCGGTGTACGTGACGGCATCACGGATGACATTTTCAAGGAAAACCTTCAGGACACCACGAGTTTCTTCGTAGATCAGACCAGATATACGTTTCACACCACCTCGACGGGCAAGACGACGGATAGCGGGTTTCGTGATACCCTGGATGTTATCACGAAGTACTTTACGATGACGCTTAGCGCCTCCTTTTCCTAAACCTTTTCCTCCCTTTCCGCGACCAGACATGTTGTTGTCAATTGAAGTAGTAGTATGAAAATACTAATGTACGGCGGACAACAAATCAAATTTACTATATATAGGTCTCCGCACAAAATCCGGCGGACCTAGTTGAAAGCACCCCACGTGATGCTTTATCACCAATGAGAATAAAGGGAAATATTTGAACATTTTGCGAGCACCGAACAAAGGAAAACTGAACGAGCACTTCAGAAAGTAGCAGCAGCAGCTGATAACAGCTCATATAAAAGCTGTAACGGTCGTCGGCTCGTGCGTAAAATTCATTTGGAAATCATTTGAATAATAAGTTCGTCGTAATGGCCCGTACTAAGCAGACCGCTCGTAAATCCACCGGAGGAAAAGCTCCTCGTAAACAGTTGGCTACCAAAGCGGCGCGTAAAAGTGCTCCAGCCACTGGTGGAGTGAAGAAACCCCATCGTTACAGGCCCGGTACTGTAGCTCTCCGTGAGATCAGACGTTATCAAAAATCCACTGAGCTTCTCATCAGGAAACTTCCCTTCCAACGTTTGGTTCGTGAAATCGCCCAAGACTTCAAGACCGATCTCCGTTTCCAGAGTTCTTCTGTGATGGCTCTTCAGGAGGCCAGTGAAGCTTACTTGGTTGGTCTTTTCGAAGACACCAACTTGTGTGCCATCCACGCCAAACGTGTCACCATCATGCCGAAGGACATCCAATTGGCTCGTCGTATCCGAGGCGAGAGAGCTTAAATTTATTATCTCTCTTCATATTCAAACGGCCCTTTTCAGGGCCACAAATTTATTATGAAAGTTTTTTCTTACTGTTGTAATTTAATGCGATTTTTATGTTTTATAAGTTTTCTATATTCTGTCATTGACTTTTTTTCAATGTGATTTTCCTCTTTAGGTGCGTTTATAAGTGAAACGACATTTTTCGACATCAATTGTTTTTAGGCAATTTATATCCGAAAAAGTTGTAAAAAAACAAAAAAACAAATAAATGTTATCAAAGGCAAATGGCGCCCAAGACAAAATAATATTAAAAATCCACCGAATAACATATATTGAGCGAGTTTCTAACAGTATTTTGTCTGCTTTTATAATTTTAACTCCCTTTCCCAGACATACCGTATCAATGAGAAAGTCGGGTGCCATTTTAATTTTCCAATACATCGGTAAACACTGTTTTTTTCGAGCTGAATTAACATATTACATTAAATAAAGACATCAAAAACATATCCAGTTAGGTAGAAAAGTAGCTTATCTTGCTTTGATAACATTTATTTGTTATATATTTGTTTTTTGACAACTTTTTCGAATCTGTGTACAGTAATACACACCATTATTTATTATTAAATTTATTGAATATTTCCTATGAGGTTTCACCGAGCATTAGATTGAATAGATTAGTAATAAACTGCAATTTAAAGTCATTATTATAAATACCTACAAAAAATGTTGATGTACAGTAAAACAAAACAACAGAACCATACCGTTAAAAGAATCTTATCAAAACTTTAAAAAGAACATATCACTCGAATGTCAGCTAGAGCATGAATTAATAACTCTCTAAATCCAAAGATAATCTGCATAAAATGACTCAAAGGGTTGATCTGCCGTACAATCCAACAAACGAACCTCATCATTTTTGTCCACTGAGATTCATTCGCAAATATTCTCTATTTATATACGTTATTACTATGTTTACTAAATTCAAATTTTATGTTTCTGTTCATTAGAAAACTATTATACTAATAAGAAAGATAAAGTATTTTAAAAATATTTTAATATAAACTGTGTAAAAAGAGTTTTCAAGCAAGAAAATAAAAATATTCCAATTATAGAAGAAATTGTAAATAAACTATTTAAAATATATTATCCCACCCAAAAAAAAGACATTTAAATAATAAAAAAAAAGTTTTATTTTATTATTTGTAATACAAACAAATATAAATTGCCAATTATCGTTTTTACAGTAAATTATTTTATGGCGAGATATATATCGTTGGAAATGTGTTTCTAATGTTATTTAATTATTAAAATAAAATCAACTTTCAATCAATAAAAATATTTAGAGTTCGACTCGAACACTTGTACTGAAGTAACAAAAATGTTGGCTTGTTGTTACTTGATCTAATATACAGGATAATTACGAACAACTGAAATGTGGAGAATGATGACTTGAATATCACTTTACCTTAAATAAAAATAAATGAATCTTTACTTGCAATAAAAGTTCGATAACTCCAAAATTATTTAACTAAGTTATTTCCCTTATATTTCCCAGATTATAAAACAGACAATATTATGACTATATTAGAGTTGTTGTGAAAAAAGAGTACGAAAGAATAATTTTGTGTGTATATTAAAGTTTTCTTTTCCGTTGAAATAAAATCTTTTTCATTTATAATTTATGAATAAAGTTAGTTGAAAGCTCGACAAATAAACAGAAATAAACATAAACGCATTAATTATAGACGAACTTATTGAATAAAAAGGATTTTAAAAAAATAATATTATCAAAGCTTCTTGCGCTAAAAAAAAATCTCTTCATTTTAGATTTCCGTATTCAATAAGAATTACATAAAAGATAAGTAAAAATAGATATTAGATAAAATACTACAGAATAACATGAATTATTTACAAATGTTATTTACTTTACAGATTGATATAGAATTTGGGGATGTGTAAAAAATGGTGCCCGAAAAACTCGTCCCGGGAAAACTTGTCTCCGGAAAGCCCGTGCCCGGAAAAATCCCCCCTTTTTGCTAGGTAAGAAAAATGATCCCTTATTGAATAAATATCGATTGAAAACACATTTTATTATCGTTATTGAAGGAGATATTGTTTCTAAAAGAGACTATGCACCCCCATAATATTTTTAAAAATTATTTTTAACTCTTGTTTAAAAAAAAAATAAGATACGAAAAACGAAACCAAATATTTATTTTAAAAAATACTCTAGTTTTAACACTTTTTGTGTCATTAAGAAACAAAAATAAAGAAAGAAAACACGTATTATCAAAGTAAGCAATTATTTTATTTAGAAGAATTAATTCAGTTAAATAATTCTTGTGTTATTACAAAATAACAAAAAAAGAAAACACGGTCTTATTTTGGTACGGCGTTGAAATAATAACGTTACTATTTCGAAAGCAATTCTTAACATGGGGAGGAGGGGGTATCGTTTGAAAGTCATTTCGGGGTCACTTGTGCAGTACTTAAAAATATACATATTTATATTCTTTTGTGGGTGGGGGAGGCTCGTTTTAAAACTACATCTACCTCAGTATTTTCTTTAATTTTCAGACATTTTTTTGTTAAAAATTATTTACTAAGTAATGTCGAGTGAGTGCGACATTACTTGTTATTTTTTTTTAACTAAATAAACTCTTTAAAATAAGTTTAAACACCAAAAACTTACAAAGCTAGGTAGAAAACGAAAACTAAAAAAAATCAATTAAATTTTTTTTAAAACAATAAACATGTAAAAATATTTTTAAAAATATTATGGGTTGTGCATTATTACCTAAAAATATACAAATTTCTTTTTTTTTTATTGGGGGGGGGGTCTCGTTTTAACACCTTAATATTTTCTTTAATTTGCTATTTTTGAGCAATTATCCCCCTAAGACGTGATCCTCTTCTGTCGGGCATTATTGTTCATAAGTAACACCCGACATTACTTTTTTTTTAAACTAAATAAACTCTTTAAAATAAGTTGAAAGACCAAAAACTTTCAAAGCTAGGTAGAAAACGAAAACTTAGAAAAATTGATTTAATTTTTTTAAAACAACAATAAACAAGTAAAAATATTTTAAAAAAATATTATGGGATGTGTATTCTCTTTTAAAGACAATATCTTCTTCAAGAACGGTTATAAAATGTGTTTTAAATCTATGTTTATTCAATAAGGGACCAGTTTTCCTACTTAGCAAAAGGGGGCGAGTTTTCCGAAATTCGAAAAAAATGGTTGCTATGAAATGTATTTAATCAACAATTATGTTTTGATAAAATTGATATTTTTCTGGATAGTGCAAAAAATATTTTAGAATGAAAATCCAATAACATGCAGCAAATATGAGTTTATTAATATTTCTATGGAAATAGTGTCCATTATATTTAAAATAAAAAAGAACCCAAATGAGATAAATTAATAAGTACCAATAAATGCTCTGAAAGTAATATTGTGCTACATAGTTCAATAATAATAATGTAAGAGACAAACTTTAATTTACTTTGTCCTGCTTCATTTGAATGCTCCTTTACTATGTAAAATTTCATTCACTTTTTTTTGTGGAGGGAGGAATGGGTTAAAAACCATTCACTTCGAAATTACTACGCGTTCTTTTCTCACACCATTACAACAATAATCATATATTATTATAATAATATGTGAAAACGATGCTACATCAAACTGTGGCCAGTCATATATTCTTTTCCGAGTTGCCAGATGGTTTTTTTTATAAGCGAGAATTAATGAATTTGGCTTCTTTTTTTTTTTACATTTTAACCTCTAAAAGTTATTTGGCCTTTTCCATTAATTAAGAAAGGAACAAGCAGAATATTATATAAATAGGATTTTGAAGATTGAATCGTTTAGTCATTAAATCATTGGTTGAATAAAATCGTCATAAAACCATTATTTAAGCCATTAAGATTAATGTAATGTTTTAATCTCTATAAAATATATAAATACTTGAAATCTTGTAATATTTGCGAATTTGTCAAGTATTTCAAAAGCCAAAAAACGACCTATTTAACTGTTTAAATGCTTACAAGTCTTGTATTCCATCTTTGTCCATATTATTCCATTAGCTTTATTTACTTTGTATTTTAGATCAAGTGACAGCAATTAATTATATTATTTGTAGTTATTTATTATGCGTTAGCCAGTCGTGATAATAAAAAAGCGTTTTTTTTTGTTTTGTTTTTTTTTCTCAAAAGAATATTTATGCGAAATTAGTTTTTACCGGTACTTCAAAATGTAATCGTAACAATCTATTGTATAATTAATATTTCTGATGAAACTTTAGTAAAAAAAAAAAAAAAAAAAAAAAAAAAGACGATGTTATAAGTGATAAAACACATAATTCCATACTTTTAATCTACCACTAACCCTAAGTTCGGGTTTTAATAGAAAAATAAAATCTGGAAAGGATGCGTGTGACGGGTTTGTTAAAGTGAATTTCGCTTAAAATATTTAAAAGTCATATATAACTATGGAATTAAAAAAAAAAAAATACTAGCGGATAATTGTATACAAGTTTTTACTTCAGTCGATGTATGCGCGAGTTTCATCATGCGACAATTACAGATTCATGAAGTCATTTGTGAACGGTGTGACATACGTTATAAGTATGAGATATTATTTAGTTAAGTTAGAATCAAACGGTGAAAAATAAATGTTATATTGAGATATAAACAGTTTGTAGTGAAGAGAGATGCGATTCGATCGAACGCCTAACAGTGATTGGTTTGAATAGCGACCATCTTTATTTCATTATTAAAATATTATTGAAATAATCAGCTTTCAGTTAATCATTTATTTCACAACTCAGGACAGTGGGGAGACTTGTCACTTAAAATGGCGTAACAAAACTTGACTGCAAATTATAGGACGATATTGTGTTGTTTCCACTTGATCAAATATGCTGCATAAATAATTCCAAACAACTGAAATATGGAGAATGATGATTTTAATGTCACACGATCTCAAGTAAAAAATGATTACAGATAATGTAACATGTAAAGTTCAAGTTCAATAACTCTAAATTAATTTAACTAAGTTATCTCCCTTGTATTAAAATTAAAATTGAGACAGTAAAAGTTTAAAGAAGACTTCCCCTCGCTTGATCTCTTTTTCCAGAAATTCAAATCATTTTTATTAGAATAAATTATTTTATGACCAGTCGTTGAAAATGTTATTTAATTATTGAAATAAACAGCAATTTATTTCAGAGCTCTAGTCAGTGGGGAGATTTTGTACTCAAACTGAAGTAACAATAATTGACTGCAAATTATAGAATGATGTTTGCTTGTTGCCACTTGATCATAACATGCAAAATAATGACAACTAAAATGTGGAGAATGATGATTTTAATGTCACTTGATCTCAAGTAAAAATGATTACATGTGAAGTCCGATCTCCCTTGTATTAATTATTCAAACTGAGACAGTAGTAGCCTAAAAAAACTTGCTGTCACATGATCTCTCATGAGAAATAAATAAAAAAAGAGTATTTTTTAACAATAACTACAGGTGTATGTATCAAAGTTTAAATAAAATTATTTGAAAATGTTAACTTTACAGATTGATACGTTCGTTTGACAGAATTCGGGGAAAAACATCAATAGATCAAATAAACACCGCATATATATCCTATTTCATGAAATAGGTTTGTATGTGTATGTATATTTACGTATTGAGGTGTGTGATTGACCTATTGGATACCATCGTGGCCTTTGAATCGTCAATATAGACATGCCCTGATCGTTTACTGACTAACACTTGGTAAAAGTATGAACCAGCAATATCGGTCATTTTTTTACTAAAGACAACAAAAGGAAAACGTTTTCAAAAAACTAGATTACAAATAAATGTTAACGTGAAATTTATTGGGTGGGTTTCTATCAGTATTTTGTTGAATTCACTACTGAGCAATTATACAGACTTCAAAAGATATGACACTCTCGTTTCGGCCATTTTTCTTTTCTAGTTCTCCCGTAACATTGAACACTTTTTTTCCGAAATTTTTAATCGCTTCAAAATAAATTAAGCCACAATCAAAATAGGTAGAAGAATAACAAGGTTTTACTGTACACATAGATTCGATTAAAAAACAAATATATAACAAATAAATGTTATCAAAGGCAAGAAGTGGATAATTTTCTAGCGTGTTTATTTAATGTAACATGTTTATTCGGCTCGTAAAACATACAGTGGTTACCGATGTATTGGAAAATTAAAAATGGCGCTTGATTCTCTTTGACACGGTAAGTTTAGGAAAAAGAGTTGAAAATAAAATAATATACAAAATACTGTTATAAACCCACCAAAAATATGCCAGCCTATGTCACGTTAACACATATTGAGCGAGTTTCTAACCGTATTTTGTGTAGTTTTTTTTTTTAATTCCTTTTCCCAAACTTATCGTGTCAAAGAGAGAGAGAGTCGGGCGCCATTTGCAATTTTCTAATACATCGGTAAACACTATGTTTCTCGAGCTGAATAAACATGTTACATTAAATAAAAACATTAGAAAACTATCCACTTAGGTAGAAAAGTAACTTATCTCGCCTTTGATAACATTTATTTATGTATTTGTTTTTTGACAACTTTTTCGAATCTATGTGTACAGTAATACAAGCTCTAATAACTTATCTTGCCTTTGATAATATTTATTTGATTTATCATTGTTTTTTTTTTTGTTTTTTTTTACCACGTTTCCGTTTTGTTATTTCTAGTGAAAAAAAAATAAATAAAAATTGATTCCCGCTTCAAATATTTATAATATTGCTTAAAAACAGTGTGGTATTTATTTACGTAGTTTGTCTCAAAGAAAACTAAATTATTTGCAACGCTGTTATTTGTTCACGAACTTTTTTGCGATTAAACCACTTTAATCAATTGGTTGGTACTGGTCGCGATTTGAGTTCCCTGCCGAACACCATAAAAAACACTAACTTCTCCCTACGCATTAGCAAAGGACATGTTTTAGTTGCCATAGTAACTCAACGATCATGAATTTTTATCGACTTTTTATAAGTTTTACTGTTTATGAATATTGAAATAAAAGAAATTACTACACATTTATTAATAATATCTCACTTTTATCGACTTTTTTTTTTACTGTTTTACTGTTTATGTGTCACTTTTATCGACTTTTTCTTTTCTTTTTTAAATAGTATTTTCTTTTTAAATGACGACGTTTTTACTGTTTATGAATATTGAAAGAAAAATAATTACTAAACATTTATTAATAAAAAAATGGGTGCTAGTGCACTTATGATCCGCGCTGTATTTTAAATCGTATTTCTAAGTTTAATTAATGTTTTTTTTTATTCAATTGTAAGGTTAAAGTAGAGAATAGGTACAAAACACCCTCCCCATGTTAAGAATGGCTTTTTAAATAATAAAAAAACATTAAACCTTAATTAAACTTAGAAAAACGATTTAAAATATAGCGCGGATCATAAGTGCACTAGCACCCATTTTTTTTTTTTTAGTAGTAATTATTTTTCTTTTAATATTCATAAACAGTAAAAACGTCGTCATTTAAAAAGAAAATGCTATTTAAAAAAGAAAAGAAAAAGTCGATAAAAGTGATTAAAAACAAAGGCGATAAAAGTGAGATATTATTAATAAATGTGTAGTAATTTCTTTTATTTCAATATTCATAAACAGTAAAACTTATAAAAAGTCGATAAAAATTCATGACCGTTTATTTACTATGGCAACTAACACATGTCCTTTGCTAATGCGTAGGGAGAAGTCAGTGTTTTTTATGGTGTCCGGCAGGGAACTCAAATCGCGACCAGTACCAATTGGTTTATCGTTCAACTTCTGGGACTATTTTAAGTTAAAAAGAAATCGAAATGAGTATTTATAATTATATTATAAATATGATGTTGATTAAAAGTCTGTAGTTTCACGTTTGCCACTGGGAGCAGTTAATGCAAGTAGGTTATGGAGAAACACAACAAAAAATCTCTTTAGACAGAATAAGCGAAATCAAAACAAGATGGCGACTGACTTTAACCGCGTCGTATGACAAGACATTTCAATTTACTTCAAACGAAATTCAAATGATGGGGCTAAATTTTATATTAAATCTACTGAAGGTGCGTAAAATAATAAATGCAAAAAAAAAAAATAATAATACTTCATAAATAATCGCAGAAGTCAGAAATAAAAAATCGCATTAAGTAAGATTGACGAAAAACATTTCGGGAAAATGTTGGTGGCCCTGAAAAGGGCCGTTTGTGTTGTGTCAAGGAAATAAGAGAATTTACTTGGCAGCTTTCTGGGTCTTCTTGGGAAGAAGTACAGCTTGGATGTTGGGAAGGACACCGCCCTGGGCAATGGTCACTCCGGCCAAGAATTTGTTTAATTCTTCGTCATTACGGATGGCCAATTGCAAGTGACGGGGAATGATTCTGGATTTCTTGTTGTCTCTCGCAGCATTTCCAGCCAACTCGAGAACCTCAGCGGCCAAATATTCCATGACGGCAGCCAAATAGACGGGTGCACCTGCACCAATTCTCTCCGAATAGTTACCCTTGCGGAGGAGACGATGGATACGACCAACGGGGAATTGAAGTCCGGCACGGGATGAACGAGTCTTGCTCTTTCCCTTGGCTTTACCTCCTTTACCACGACCAGACATCTTTAGGTTTTGCTGTTCTTTCAAAAAAGCTCAAACGACTTTAATTTACAAAACGCACGCAACTTGCCTTAAATACGCGTAGATCGGCTCCGGCCAACTGCTGATTATTTTACCGCTCACACAACGGCGTTCTTTTGTCTGTTTTAAGTGCTTTCACAAGTTGTGTAGTTTTGTTGCTAGTTTCTGACCAATCAAATACGAGAGATTTGAGAGAGAAAATTTTGATTGTTGCTGGGAGCCGGCGTGTTTCGTATAAAAAGGAAAGGGAAGACGTTGCCTTTATCATTTCTAATTTGTCGAAATGGCTCCCCCCACTGAAGTTAGCAAGAAAGGCGCTAAGAAAGCTGGTAAGGCTAAACCTGCCCGTGATGGCAAGAAAAAGAGAAAGAAGAGGAAGGAAAGTTATTCCATCTACATTTACAAAGTAATGAAACAAGTTCATCCTGACACTGGAATTTCTAGCAAAGCCATGTCTATTATGAACAGTTTTGTTAACGATCTTTTTGAGAGAATCGCTAATGAAGCCAGCCGTCTGTCCCATTACAGCAAGAAAAGAACACTTAGCAGCCGTGAGGTCCAGACCGCTGTCCGTCTCCTTCTCCCTGGTGAGTTGGCTAAACATGCTGTCTCTGAGGGAACCAAAGCTGTCACCAAGTACACCAGCGCCAAGTAAAAAGCGTTTTCTTCAAAAGAAAAAAATTCCCAAAACGGCCCTTTTCAGGGCCAAACATTTTTTCACGAATGTTTCTTCACTTTCTATATTTTAATGCGATTATTCACTGTTTAGATTTCATAGATATCCCCATCTCTTTCTATGGCGTAAATATTACTTATTTCTATATAATGTATATTTGTAGAAGATTAGGGAAAGACAGTCTTAAATTATATTTGTAATTTTTATTTGTGAACTTGTAAATTTGTTTAAGTCAATCTTAATACAAATTTTTGCATTTCTTTCAATGTTTTTATTTAAATTTATATTTTTTTCCAGCTTTCTTATTCCTTATCCGTACAATCACATTATGATATGCATCTAAATATTACCTGAAATATTTTTGTTTTGTTTTTTAACGTGCATTCATTTAACGTCTGAAATTTTAAAAAATAAAGCTCTTAAATAATTTAAATAATAAAAAAAAAGCTATTACGTAATCAATACCAAGCAAGTAACCAACTTTAAAAGTTTTTAAAAGATAAATTATACAAATTCTAAATGAATTGTTTTTTCCGGTTTGTATTACTGTACACATAGATTCGAAAAAGTTGTCAGAAAACAAATATATAACAAATAAATGTTATCAAAGGAAGATAAGTTACTTTTCTGCCAAACTGTTTTTATTCAATGAAAACATATTTATTCAGCTCGAAAAACATACAGTCTTTACCGATGTATTCGAAAATTCAAGATGGCGTCTCGCACCCTCTTTAACACCGTAAGTATGGAAAAAGGTGTTATAAATAAAAAAAACTATGCAAAATACTATTAAAAACCCACCGAACCTATGTCACGGTAACATATATTGAGCGAGTTTTTAACAGTATTTTATCCGGTTTTTTATTTATAACATCTTTTTCCACACTTACCGTGTTAAAGAGAGAATAAGACGCCATCTTGAATGTTCCAATACATTGGTAAACACTGTATGGTTTTCGAGCTGAATAAACATGTTACATTGAATAAAAACACGAAAAATATATCCAGTTTGGTAGAAAAGTAACTTATCTTGCCTTTGATAACATTTATTTGTTATATATTTGTTTTTTGACAACTTTTTCGAATCTATGTGTACAGTAATACAAATCCATTTTTTCTAATGTGCGAATGTATTTTGATTGTCTTACCGAAGTTCAAATCTTAATTTCGGAGTTCAATTCTTGCATATCAAATATAATCGAAACAGACTTTAAAAAATTACACCCCTTGTAAAATCGACAGAAAAACTTAGTTTTTGTCCAAATAAATCGATTACAATTTTTAACTCATCGTCGAAATTTCAAACATTCGCTGCAAGTTTTTCTTGTGTTCACCTGACAGACAGTTTTTCGAACCGCATAAACGTTTTAAAGTGAGTAAAGCCACAAAAACTTTATCAGATAGGTAGAAGAGTAACTTGTCTTTAATAACATTTATTTGTTATTTGAAAATTTTTCGTACCACGTGTATTGTAAAACAAATCCCCATTCTTTTATTTCTTATTTTGAAGTTTTTGTCGAGTCTTCAAAGAAATCGCGGCCATTTTTTCTTGTTCATCGGTAGCGTTCAATGTAGCTTGCTTTTCGAACAGAATAAACATTTTACAAAAACAATATTGAAATCTTATCCAGTTATAGAGAAAACGAACTTATCTTACATTTTCTAACATTTATTTGTTATATTTGTTTTCTGGCAACTTTTTTGTATCTGTGGATCGTAAAACAAATCCAAATGGGGTTACAATACTTGACTTTAAAAAAAAAATGTTTTTGATAGTTTGTTGCGGACGTCATGTTGCCTATACTTCTGCATCATCCTATGTAATATTATATTACTAATATATACTTCATATATATATACATACGTACATGTGCTGTGTCATGCACACACAGGGGTCACAGAAAAATCATTTTATTTTTATTTCAATAGAATTTATTCATTTTACATTTTTTTTTTTTTTACCTTATTAATTTTGTTCGGGTTTATTTTCTATGAAATTTAAATGTATGCTGCGTATTTGTTTATTAGAATTTCATTTTTTCGATGTGAGAGAGAATATATATATATATATATATATATATATATATATATATATATATATATATATATATATATTCCGTTTTCGAGAATCAGGAAAATCATTTCAAGGCACAATTTCCCGTCATTTTTGTAGCAAAATGTAAGGATATGTAGTAATTCTTTTTTTGACTTTGCTTGCAAATATTTCGACACGAGTTTTTCATGGTTTGTTTTTAAAATTTGAAGTTTACTACATATTTATTTAGTAGAAAGAAACGATATGTTAGAACGTAATGTCGCCGTAATTAAACTCTCCAAAATTACGAAAAATAATCGGTTAAAAAATAATTATCGATGAAAACAATTATTGAAAGAAAATTTACCTAATTGAGTTTTTAGTTATCTCCCGTCGATAAACCGGTTTAATTACAAAACAATGACTTCACTAATTATAATACTTACTATATTAAACAAAGGGACATAACTCTTGGGTCGTGTATAATAAACCGTCAAATTTTCTTTTAACGATCTTTAAAAATTGTCGGGTGCTTATTTATATTGAGATATATGCAAAATATTACAGTTCAAAATAGGAAAACGGTATACGAGGAAAACTTATCGGCAGGATTGCAGTTTACAGGGAAATCAAGGGACGCAACTCCTGCCAAACTAAAAAGGACGCAAACAGAATCACCGGGGGGCACCTGTTTCAATTTTTAAATTACGAATTTTAACCGAACCTACTACACGTGGAATAATATAACAAGTTTTAAGATTTCTTTTGAATAGTTCATTTCTTTCTAATTCCTTTGTTTTTTATTCGTTTTACTTCTAAATTATTTTCTTCTTTAATTTTTTGTTTTTACAATCTTTTATTATACTTTTATTCTTTACGTTTTTATTTTTTTTACCAAAATGAGAACTACTATCGTTGACCACGTTATGTCTACGACTGAAGTGGAAGAGCAGAAGTGGACCTATGAGCATTTGTATAATTTGCTGCCACCAAATAACGAGGTACAGTTACAAACAGCGGCCTCATTGGGACTCATACCGAATAGGAGTTTCTGCAGCTCGTGTGAGAGAGATCGAATTCTCTATAAAAACGGAGCCAAAGGGGATGGTTTTGCGTGGAAGTGTCCTGTCTGTAAGAAGGGTTGTTTGCCAAGGATGGGTTCCTTCTTACAGAGAAGTCATCTGACAATAAAGCAGATTTTAGTTATTTTGCTCAGTTGGAGCATGGAGATGCCGCAGATTAAAATTAAACAGGAAGCAAGTGTAAGTAACCATACAATCGTAGATTGGATGTCATTCATAAGAGAAGTCTGTGAACAGGACATGCTGGACCATCCCATCATGTTAGGTGGGAGAGACGAACATTCGACACCTAAAGAAGTGGAGGTGGATGAGTCATATTTTTTCCGACGAAAGTATAATAGGGGACGTGTGAGGAAGGGCGTTTGGCTTTTTGGCGCAGTGGAAAGAGGCTCGAATTTGTGCAATTTCGCAATAGTGGGAAATAGGGATCGAGATACCCTGTTTCCAATCATAAATTCATGGTGCCTGCCAGGAACAAGAATTATTTCTGACGGTTGGGCGGCTTACCAAGGACTTGATCGACTCGCTCAAGGAATTTATGAGCACGACACTGTCGTCCACGAAGACAACTTCGTTGATCCGTTGGACCCTTCAGTGCACACACAGACTATTGAAGGACTATGGTCACACGCCAAAAAACATATACGAAAGTTTGGGAATCGACAAAATATGTTCGGCTTGCATCTGATGGAATTTTTATGGCGAAAAAGAGAGAAGGGTGAATGTTTTCCATGAATCATCAGATGCATCCGCGAACAGTATTCGTTTTAAAAATTAACTGTTTAATAAAGTTCTATGTTCTTAAAATAATTCTATGTTCTTCAAATAATTCTTTCTTAAAATAATTCATAACTGTTTTTCGTTTTAAAAATTAACTGTTTAATAAAATTCTATGTTCTTCAAATAATTCTATGTTATTAAAATAATTCTTTCTTAAAATAATTTATAACTGTTTTATAAAGTTCTATGTTCTTCCTTTGTTAAAAAAATAACTTATTCAAACAGTTCATTTAAATTAACAAGAAAAAGAAAAATTGAAACAGGTGCCCCCCGGTGATTCTGTTTGCGTCCTTTTTAGTTTGGCAGGAGTTGCGTCCCTTGATTTCCCTGTAAACTGCAATCCTGCCAACTTATCTGTTGAAAATGTTAGTTTACATTAAAAAAAAAAAAAAAATGACGGAAAAGTTTCTAGTCGAATTTTAGCAATAAAAATGTCCGTAAATTAGTTTTTCAACTGACATATTTCGCATCTTTCTCAATAAAGTACCGATTTTATTTGTAAAAGTATTTTCCAGAGTGAACAATTTCAAAATGTGCATAAATCTCAGATCCATATTGTCACATTGACATTTACTGAGTGCTTCTCTACCAGTGTTTTGTTAAATGTTGAGGACTGATTTAAAAAAGGGCATTTATTTAACAGAAACGAAAAAATAGTAAGAAACAAAAAACAAAATGTTACCAAAGGCAAGATAAATTTTTTCCTTACCTGAATAGGATTTTGATGTTTTAACTTATTTTAAAGTATCTTTATTTAAAACATAAGTATTGCCTTGTTGATAAGTTGGAGCGAAAACAAGATGGCTGCATCTAATGGGTGGATTTCTATCACTACTGTTTAATTTTTTTTTTTTTCCAAACATTCATTTACCAAATAAACTCAGTGTTTATTAAAATAATATTGCTACTCGGAATTATTATGAGTTGGGCAGTTATAATAGAGAACGTTTGGTTTTGTAAGTGTTTATTAAAATGAAATCTGTAGAATTCACTTGTCACGTGAACCAAACTCCCATCAATATAACCACCTAAATATACTTTTAGTTAAAAATGAATTTACTTAATTGAATTCCCACCCCATTAAAAGACACCAACGATGATCAAAAAACATTAATCGATTAGATATAAAGAAATATATGCAATTTTATTATCATCATTCCTTTGTATTTTTTTTCAATTGCAGTCATTATCTTTGAGAACTGACAAAATTCCCCCACTTTGTTTTGAATATTTCACAGATAATTTAACTTAAATTCTTGCCTAAAAACAAAGTTATTTAAAATTATAGGATTTTTTTTCTTTTTGAGTGATATACCATATTTGCTCAAATATTGGAAGTTAGTACATGGGATTAATACTTTTGTTATAATTGTAAAATTATTTTTAAGTCTGAGGTTTTTAAACAGAATAGCTAATTATTCATGTCCGCAATGAAAACAAAATAAGCGAATTATACAGAATAATGAAAAACGGATTTAAAAAAAAAAATCCATCAAATTAGACGTTATGAAAAGATAAACGCATAAAAGTTAGATTTGGAAAAATACTCTTCGGAAAATGTTGGTGGCCCTGAAAAGGGCCGTTTGGTTTGGTTCGTTTTGTCTTGGGTCAAATAATGGTTTAACCTCCGAATCCGTAAAGGGTTCTTCCTTGTCTCTTCAGAGCGTAGACGACATCCATGGCGGTGACAGTCTTCCTCTTGGCGTGCTCGGTGTACGTGACGGCATCACGGATGACATTTTCAAGGAAAACCTTCAGGACACCACGAGTTTCTTCGTAGATCAGACCAGATATACGTTTCACACCACCTCGACGGGCAAGACGACGGATAGCGGGTTTCGTGATACCCTGGATGTTATCACGAAGTACTTTACGATGACGCTTAGCGCCTCCTTTTCCTAAACCTTTTCCTCCCTTTCCGCGACCAGACATGTTGTTGTCAATTGAAGTAGTAGTATGAAAATACTAATGTACGGCGGACAACAAATCAAATTTACTATATATAGGTCTCCGCACAAAATCCGGCGGACCTAGTTGAAAGCACCCCACGTGATGCTTTATCACCAATGAGAATAAAGGGAAATATTTGAACATTTTGCGAGCACCGAACAAAGGAAAACTGAACGAGCACTTCAGAAAGTAGCAGCAGCAGCTGATAACAGCTCATATAAAAGCTGTAACGGTCGTCGGCTCGTGCGTAAAATTCATTTGGAAATCATTTGAATAATAAGTTCGTCGTAATGGCCCGTACTAAGCAGACCGCTCGTAAATCCACCGGAGGAAAAGCTCCTCGTAAACAGTTGGCTACCAAAGCGGCGCGTAAAAGTGCTCCAGCCACTGGTGGAGTGAAGAAACCCCATCGTTACAGGCCCGGTACTGTAGCTCTCCGTGAGATCAGACGTTATCAAAAATCCACTGAGCTTCTCATCAGGAAACTTCCCTTCCAACGTTTGGTTCGTGAAATCGCCCAAGACTTCAAGACCGATCTCCGTTTCCAGAGTTCTTCTGTGATGGCTCTTCAGGAGGCCAGTGAAGCTTACTTGGTTGGTCTTTTCGAAGACACCAACTTGTGTGCCATCCACGCCAAACGTGTCACCATCATGCCGAAGGACATCCAATTGGCTCGTCGTATCCGAGGCGAGAGAGCTTAAATTTATTATCTCTCTTCATATTCAAACGGCCCTTTTCAGGGCCACAAATTTATTATGAAAGTTTTTTCTTACTGTTGTAATTTAATGCGATTTTTATGTTTTATAAGTTTTCTATATTCTGTCATTGACTTTTTTTCAATGTGATTTTCCTCTTTAGGTGCGTTTATAAGTGAAACGACATTTTTCGACATCAATTGTTTTTAGGCAATTTATATCCGAAAAAGTTGTAAAAAAACAAAAAAACAAATAAATGTTATCAAAGGCAAATGGCGCCCAAGACAAAATAATATTAAAAATCCACCGAATAACATATATTGAGCGAGTTTCTAACAGTATTTTGTCTGCTTTTATAATTTTAACTCCCTTTCCCAGACATACCGTATCAATGAGAAAGTCGGGTGCCATTTTAATTTTCCAATACATCGGTAAACACTGTTTTTTTCGAGCTGAATTAACATATTACATTAAATAAAGACATCAAAAACATATCCAGTTAGGTAGAAAAGTAGCTTATCTTGCTTTGATAACATTTATTTGTTATATATTTGTTTTTTGACAACTTTTTCGAATCTGTGTACAGTAATACACACCATTATTTATTATTAAATTTATTGAATATTTCCTATGAGGTTTCACCGAGCATTAGATTGAATAGATTAGTAATAAACTGCAATTTAAAGTCATTATTATAAATACCTACAAAAAATGTTGATGTACAGTAAAACAAAACAACAGAACCATACCGTTAAAAGAATCTTATCAAAACTTTAAAAAGAACATATCACTCGAATGTCAGCTA
This sequence comes from Euprymna scolopes, assembly GCF_053919585.1. Lineage (NCBI taxonomy): Eukaryota > Metazoa > Mollusca > Cephalopoda > Sepiida > Sepiolidae > Euprymna > Euprymna scolopes. The sequence goes on from NC_136500.1 coordinate 59,556,982, forward strand.
GAGCATGAATTAATAACTCTCTAAATCCAAAGATAATCTGCATAAAATGACTCAAAGGGTTGATCTGCCGTACAATCCAACAAACGAACCTCATCATTTTTGTCCACTGAGATTCATTCGCAAATATTCTCTATTTATATACGTTATTACTATGTTTACTAAATTCAAATTTTATGTTTCTGTTCATTAGAAAACTATTATACTAATAAGAAAGATAAAGTATTTTAAAAATATTTTAATATAAACTGTGTAAAAAGAGTTTTCAAGCAAGAAAATAAAAATATTCCAATTATAGAAGAAATTGTAAATAAACTATTTAAAATATATTATCCCACCCAAAAAAAAAGACATTTAAATAATAAAAAAAAAGTTTTATTTTATTATTTGTAATACAAACAAATATAAATTGCCAATTATCGTTTTTACAGTAAATTATTTTATGGCGAGATATATATCGTTGGAAATGTGTTTCTAATGTTATTTAATTATTAAAATAAAATCAACTTTCAATCAATAAAAATATTTAGAGTTCGACTCGAACACTTGTACTGAAGTAACAAAAATGTTGGCTTGTTGTTACTTGATCTAATATACAGGATAATTACGAACAACTGAAATGTGGAGAATGATGACTTGAATATCACTTTACCTTAAATAAAAATAAATGAATCTTTACTTGCAATAAAAGTTCGATAACTCCAAAATTATTTAACTAAGTTATTTCCCTTATATTTCCCAGATTATAAAACAGACAATATTATGACTATATTAGAGTTGTGAAAAAAGAGTACGAAAGAATAATTTTGTGTGTATATTAAAGTTTTCTTTTCCGTTGAAATAAAATCTTTTTCATTTATAATTTATGAATAAAGTTAGTTGAAAGCTCGACAAATAAACAGAAATAAACATAAACGCATTAATTATAGACGAACTTATTGAATAAAAAGGATTTTAAAAAAATAATATTATCAAAGCTTCTTGCGCTAAAAAAAAATCTCTTCATTTTAGATTTCCGTATTCAATAAGAATTACATAAAAGATAAGTAAAAATAGATATTAGATAAAATACTACAGAATAACATGAATTATTTACAAATGTTATTTACTTTACAGATTGATATAGAATTTGGGGATGTGTAAAAAATGGTGCCCGAAAAACTCGTCCCGGGAAAACTTGTCTCCGGAAAGCCCGTGCCCGGAAAAATCCCCCCTTTTTGCTAGGTAAGAAAAATGATCCCTTATTGAATAAATATCGATTGAAAACACATTTTATTATCGTTATTGAAGGAGATATTGTTTCTAAAAGAGACTATGCACCCCCATAATATTTTTAAAAATTATTTTTAACTCTTGTTTAAAAAAAAAATAAGATACGAAAAACGAAACCAAATATTTATTTTAAAAAATACTCTAGTTTTAACACTTTTTGTGTCATTAAGAAACAAAAATAAAGAAAGAAAACACGTATTATCAAAGTAAGCAATTATTTTATTTAGAAGAATTAATTCAGTTAAATAATTCTTGTGTTATTACAAAATAACAAAAAAAGAAAACACGGTCTTATTTTGGTACGGCGTTGAAATAATAACGTTACTATTTCGAAAGCAATTCTTAACATGGGGAGGAGGGGGTATCGTTTGAAAGTCATTTCGGGGTCACTTGTGCAGTACTTAAAAATATACATATTTATATTCTTTTGTGGGTGGGGGAGGCTCGTTTTAAAACTACATCTACCTCAGTATTTTCTTTAATTTTCAGACATTTTTTTGTTAAAAATTATTTACTAAGTAATGTCGAGTGAGTGCGACATTACTTGTTATTTCTTTTTAACTAAATAAACTCTTTAAAATAAGTTTAAACACCAAAAACTTACAAAGCTAGGTAGAAAACGAAAACTAAAAAAAATCAATTAAATTTTTTTTAAAACAATAAACATGTAAAAATATTTTTAAAAATATTATGGGTTGTGCATTATTACCTAAAAATATACAAATTTCTTTTTTTTTTATTGGGGGGGGTCTCGTTTTAACACCTTAATATTTTCTTTAATTTGCTATTTTTGAGCAATTATCCCCCTAAGACGTGATCCTCTTCTGTCGGGCATTATTGTTCATAAGTAACACCCGACATTACTTTTTTTTTTAAACTAAATAAACTCTTTAAAATAAGTTGAAAGACCAAAAACTTTCAAAGCTAGGTAGAAAACGAAAACTTAGAAAAATTGATTTAATTTTTTTAAAACAACAATAAACAAGTAAAAATATTTTAAAAAAATATTATGGGATGTGTATTCTCTTTTAAAGACAATATCTTCTTCAAGAACGGTTATAAAATGTGTTTTAAATCTATGTTTATTCAATAAGGGACCAGTTTTCCTACTTAGCAAAAGGGGGCGAGTTTTCCGAAATTCGAAAAAAATGGTTGCTATGAAATGTATTTAATCAACAATTATGTTTTGATAAAATTGATATTTTTCTGGATAGTGCAAAAAATATTTTAGAATGAAAATCCAATAACATGCAGCAAATATGAGTTTATTAATATTTCTATGGAAATAGTGTCCATTATATTTAAAATAAAAAAGAACCCAAATGAGATAAATTAATAAGTACCAATAAATGCTCTGAAAGTAATATTGTGCTACATAGTTCAATAATAATAATGTAAGAGACAAACTTTAATTTACTTTGTCCTGCTTCATTTGAATGCTCCTTTACTATGTAAAATTTCATTCACTTTTTTTTGTGGAGGGAGGAATGGGTTAAAAACCATTCACTTCGAAATTACTACGCGTTCTTTTCTCACACCATTACAACAATAATCATATATTATTATAATAATATGTGAAAACGATGCTACATCAAACTGTGGCCAGTCATATATTCTTTTCCGAGTTGCCAGATGGTTTTTTTTATAAGCGAGAATTAATGAATTTGGCTTCTTTTTTTTTTTACATTTTAACCTCTAAAAGTTATTTGGCCTTTTCCATTAATTAAGAAAGGAACAAGCAGAATATTATATAAATAGGATTTTGAAGATTGAATCGTTTAGTCATTAAATCATTGGTTGAATAAAATCGTCATAAAACCATTATTTAAGCCATTAAGATTAATGTAATGTTTTAATCTCTATAAAATATATAAATACTTGAAATCTTGTAATATTTGCGAATTTGTCAAGTATTTCAAAAGCCAAAAAACGACCTATTTAACTGTTTAAATGCTTACAAGTCTTGTATTCCATCTTTGTCCATATTATTCCATTAGCTTTATTTACTTTGTATTTTAGATCAAGTGACAGCAATTAATTATATTATTTGTAGTTATTTATTATGCGTTAGCCAGTCGTGATAATAAAAAAGCGTTTTTTTTTGTTTTGTTTTTTTTTCTCAAAAGAATATTTATGCGAAATTAGTTTTTACCGGTACTTCAAAATGTAATCGTAACAATCTATTGTATAATTAATATTTCTGATGAAACTTTAGTAAAAAAAAAAAAAAAAAAAAAAAAAAAGACGATGTTATAAGTGATAAAACACATAATTCCATACTTTTAATCTACCACTAACCCTAAGTTCGGGTTTTAATAGAAAAATAAAATCTGGAAAGGATGCGTGTGACGGGTTTGTTAAAGTGAATTTCGCTTAAAATATTTAAAAGTCATATATAACTATGGAATTAAAAAAAAAAAATACTAGCGGATAATTGTATACAAGTTTTTACTTCAGTCGATGTATGCGCGAGTTTCATCATGCGACAATTACAGATTCATGAAGTCATTTGTGAACGGTGTGACATACGTTATAAGTATGAGATATTATTTAGTTAAGTTAGAATCAAACGGTGAAAAATAAATGTTATATTGAGATATAAACAGTTTGTAGTGAAGAGAGATGCGATTCGATCGAACGCCTAACAGTGATTGGTTTGAATAGCGACCATCTTTATTTCATTATTAAAATATTATTGAAATAATCAGCTTTCAGTTAATCATTTATTTCACAACTCAGGACAGTGGGGAGACTTGTCACTTAAAATGGCGTAACAAAACTTGACTGCAAATTATAGGACGATATTGTGTTGTTTCCACTTGATCAAATATGCTGCATAAATAATTCCAAACAACTGAAATATGGAGAATGATGATTTTAATGTCACACGATCTCAAGTAAAAAATGATTACAGATAATGTAACATGTAAAGTTCAAGTTCAATAACTCTAAATTAATTTAACTAAGTTATCTCCCTTGTATTAAAATTAAAATTGAGACAGTAAAAGTTTAAAGAAGACTTCCCCTCGCTTGATCTCTTTTTCCAGAAATTCAAATCATTTTTATTAGAATAAATTATTTTATGACCAGTCGTTGAAAATGTTATTTAATTATTGAAATAAACAGCAATTTATTTCAGAGCTCTAGTCAGTGGGGAGATTTTGTACTCAAACTGAAGTAACAATAATTGACTGCAAATTATAGAATGATGTTTGCTTGTTGCCACTTGATCATAACATGCAAAATAATGACAACTAAAATGTGGAGAATGATGATTTTAATGTCACTTGATCTCAAGTAAAAATGATTACATGTGAAGTCCGATCTCCCTTGTATTAATTATTCAAACTGAGACAGTAGTAGCCTAAAAAAACTTGCTGTCACATGATCTCTCATGAGAAATAAATAAAAAAAGAGTATTTTTTTAACAATAACTACAGGTGTATGTATCAAAGTTTAAATAAAATTATTTGAAAATGTTAACTTTACAGATTGATACGTTCGTTTGACAGAATTCGGGGAAAAACATCAATAGATCAAATAAACACCGCATATATATCCTATTTCATGAAATAGGTTTGTATGTGTATGTATATTTACGTATTGAGGTGTGTGATTGACCTATTGGATACCATCGTGGCCTTTGAATCGTCAATATAGACATGCCCTGATCGTTTACTGACTAACACTTGGTAAAAGTATGAACCAGCAATATCGGTCATTTTTTTACTAAAGACAACAAAAGGAAAACGTTTTCAAAAAACTAGATTACAAATAAATGTTAACGTGAAATTTATTGGGTGGGTTTCTATCAGTATTTTGTTGAATTCACTACTGAGCAATTATACAGACTTCAAAAGATATGACACTCTCGTTTCGGCCATTTTTCTTTTCTAGTTCTCCCGTAACATTGAACACTTTTTTTCCGAAATTTTTAATCGCTTCAAAATAAATTAAGCCACAATCAAAATAGGTAGAAGAATAACAAGGTTTTACTGTACACATAGATTCGATTAAAAAACAAATATATAACAAATAAATGTTATCAAAGGCAAGAAGTGGATAATTTTCTAGCGTGTTTATTTAATGTAACATGTTTATTCGGCTCGTAAAACATACAGTGGTTACCGATGTATTGGAAAATTAAAAATGGCGCTTGATTCTCTTTGACACGGTAAGTTTAGGAAAAAGAGTTGAAAATAAAATAATATACAAAATACTGTTATAAACCCACCAAAAATATGCCAGCCTATGTCACGTTAACACATATTGAGCGAGTTTCTAACCGTATTTTGTGTAGTTTTTTTTTTTAATTCCTTTTCCCAAACTTATCGTGTCAAAGAGAGAGAGAGTCGGGCGCCATTTGCAATTTTCTAATACATCGGTAAACACTATGTTTCTCGAGCTGAATAAACATGTTACATTAAATAAAAACATTAGAAAACTATCCACTTAGGTAGAAAAGTAACTTATCTCGCCTTTGATAACATTTATTTATGTATTTGTTTTTTGACAACTTTTTCGAATCTATGTGTACAGTAATACAAGCTCTAATAACTTATCTTGCCTTTGATAATATTTATTTGATTTATCATTGTTTTTTTTTTTTGTTTTTTTTTACCACGTTTCCGTTTTGTTATTTCTAGTGAAAAAAAAATAAATAAAAATTGATTCCCGCTTCAAATATTTATAATATTGCTTAAAAACAGTGTGGTATTTATTTACGTAGTTTGTCTCAAAGAAAACTAAATTATTTGCAACGCTGTTATTTGTTCACGAACTTTTTTGCGATTAAACCACTTTAATCAATTGGTTGGTACTGGTCGCGATTTGAGTTCCCTGCCGAACACCATAAAAAACACTAACTTCTCCCTACGCATTAGCAAAGGACATGTTTTAGTTGCCATAGTAACTCAACGATCATGAATTTTTATCGACTTTTTATAAGTTTTACTGTTTATGAATATTGAAATAAAAGAAATTACTACACATTTATTAATAATATCTCACTTTTATCGACTTTTTTTTTTACTGTTTTACTGTTTATGTGTCACTTTTATCGACTTTTTCTTTTCTTTTTTAAATAGTATTTTCTTTTTAAATGACGACGTTTTTACTGTTTATGAATATTGAAAGAAAAATAATTACTAAACATTTATTAATAAAAAAATGGGTGCTAGTGCACTTATGATCCGCGCTGTATTTTAAATCGTATTTCTAAGTTTAATTAATGTTTTTTTTTTATTCAATTGTAAGGTTAAAGTAGAGAATAGGTACAAAACACCCTCCCCATGTTAAGAATGGCTTTTTAAATAATAAAAAAACATTAAACCTTAATTAAACTTAGAAAAACGATTTAAAATATAGCGCGGATCATAAGTGCACTAGCACCCATTTTTTTTTTTTTAGTAGTAATTATTTTTCTTTTAATATTCATAAACAGTAAAAACGTCGTCATTTAAAAAGAAAATGCTATTTAAAAAAGAAAAGAAAAAGTCGATAAAAGTGATTAAAAACAAAGGCGATAAAAGTGAGATATTATTAATAAATGTGTAGTAATTTCTTTTATTTCAATATTCATAAACAGTAAAACTTATAAAAAGTCGATAAAAATTCATGATCGTTTATTTACTATGGCAACTAACACATGTCCTTTGCTAATGCGTAGGGAGAAGTCAGTGTTTTTTATGGTGTCCGGCAGGGAACTCAAATCGCGACCAGTACCAATTGGTTTATCGTTCAACTTCTGGGACTATTTTAAGTTAAAAAGAAATCGAAATGAGTATTTATAATTATATTATAAATATGATGTTGATTAAAAGTCTGTAGTTTCACGTTTGCCACTGGGAGCAGTTAATGCAAGTAGGTTATGGAGAAACACAACAAAAAATCTCTTTAGACAGAATAAGCGAAATCAAAACAAGATGGCGACTGACTTTAACCGCGTCGTATGACAAGACATTTCAATTTACTTCAAACGAAATTCAAATGATGGGGCTAAATTTTATATTAAATCTACTGAAGGTGCGTAAAATAATAAATGCAAAAAAAAAAAATAATAATACTTCATAAATAATCGCAGAAGTCAGAAATAAAAAATCGCATTAAGTAAGATTGACGAAAAACATTTCGGGAAAATGTTGGTGGCCCTGAAAAGGGCCGTTTGTGTTGTGTCAAGGAAATAAGAGAATTTACTTGGCAGCTTTCTGGGTCTTCTTGGGAAGAAGTACAGCTTGGATGTTGGGAAGGACACCGCCCTGGGCAATGGTCACTCCGGCCAAGAATTTGTTTAATTCTTCGTCATTACGGATGGCCAATTGCAAGTGACGGGGAATGATTCTGGATTTCTTGTTGTCTCTCGCAGCATTTCCAGCCAACTCGAGAACCTCAGCGGCCAAATATTCCATGACGGCAGCCAAATAGACGGGTGCACCTGCACCAATTCTCTCCGAATAGTTACCCTTGCGGAGGAGACGATGGATACGACCAACGGGGAATTGAAGTCCGGCACGGGATGAACGAGTCTTGCTCTTTCCCTTGGCTTTACCTCCTTTACCACGACCAGACATCTTTAGGTTTTGCTGTTCTTTCAAAAAAGCTCAAACGACTTTAATTTACAAAACGCACGCAACTTGCCTTAAATACGCGTAGATCGGCTCCGGCCAACTGCTGATTATTTTACCGCTCACACAACGGCGTTCTTTTGTCTGTTTTAAGTGCTTTCACAAGTTGTGTAGTTTTGTTGCTAGTTTCTGACCAATCAAATACGAGAGATTTGAGAGAGAAAATTTTGATTGTTGCTGGGAGCCGGCGTGTTTCGTATAAAAAGGAAAGGGAAGACGTTGCCTTTATCATTTCTAATTTGTCGAAATGGCTCCCCCCACTGAAGTTAGCAAGAAAGGCGCTAAGAAAGCCGGTAAGGCTAAACCTGCCCGTGATGGCAAGAAAAAGAGAAAGAAGAGGAAGGAAAGTTATTCCATCTACATTTACAAAGTAATGAAACAAGTTCATCCTGACACTGGAATTTCTAGCAAAGCCATGTCTATTATGAACAGTTTTGTTAACGATCTTTTTGAGAGAATCGCTAATGAAGCCAGCCGTCTGTCCCATTACAGCAAGAAAAGAACACTTAGCAGCCGTGAGGTCCAGACCGCTGTCCGTCTCCTTCTCCCTGGTGAGTTGGCTAAACATGCTGTCTCTGAGGGAACCAAAGCTGTCACCAAGTACACCAGCGCCAAGTAAAAAGCGTTTTCTTCAAAAGAAAAAAATTCCCAAAACGGCCCTTTTCAGGGCCAAACATTTTTTCACGAATGTTTCTTCACTTTCTATATTTTAATGCGATTATTCACTGTTTAGATTTCATAGATATCCCCATCTCTTTCTATGGCGTAAATATTACTTATTTCTATATAATGTATATTTGTAGAAGATTAGGGAAAGACAGTCTTAAATTATATTTGTAATTTTTATTTGTGAACTTGTAAATTTGTTTAAGTCAATCTTAATACAAATTTTTGCATTTCTTTCAATGTTTTTATTTAAATTTATATTTTTTTCCAGCTTTCTTATTCCTTATCCGTACAATCACATTATGATATGCATCTAAATATTACCTGAAATATTTTTGTTTTGTTTTTTAACGTGCATTCATTTAACGTCTGAAATTTTAAAAAATAAAGCTCTTAAATAATTTAAATAATAAAAAAAAAGCTATTACGTAATCAATACCAAGCAAGTAACCAACTTTAAAAGTTTTTAAAAGATAAATTATACAAATTCTAAATGAATTGTTTTTTCCGGTTTGTATTACTGTACACATAGATTCGAAAAAGTTGTCAGAAAACAAATATATAACAAATAAATGTTATCAAAGGAAGATAAGTTACTTTTCTGCCAAACTGTTTTTATTCAATGAAAACATATTTATTCAGCTCGAAAAACATACAGTCTTTACCGATGTATTCGAAAATTCAAGATGGCGTCTCGCACCCTCTTTAACACCGTAAGTATGGAAAAAGGTGTTATAAATAAAAAAAACTATGCAAAATACTATTAAAAACCCACCGAACCTATGTCACGGTAACATATATTGAGCGAGTTTTTAACAGTATTTTATCCGGTTTTTTATTTATAACATCTTTTTCCACACTTACCGTGTTAAAGAGAGAATAAGACGCCATCTTGAATGTTCCAATACATTGGTAAACACTGTATGGTTTTCGAGCTGAATAAACATGTTACATTGAATAAAAACACGAAAAATATATCCAGTTTGGTAGAAAAGTAACTTATCTTGCCTTTGATAACATTTATTTGTTATATATTTGTTTTTTGACAACTTTTTCGAATCTATGTGTACAGTAATACAAATCCATTTTTTCTAATGTGCGAATGTATTTTGATTGTCTTACCGAAGTTCAAATCTTAATTTCGGAGTTCAATTCTTGCATATCAAATATAATCGAAACAGACTTTAAAAAATTACACCCCTTGTAAAATCGACAGAAAAACTTAGTTTTTGTCCAAATAAATCGATTACAATTTTTAACTCATCGTCGAAATTTCAAACATTCGCTGCAAGTTTTTCTTGTGTTCACCTGAATCTAGACAGTTTTTCGAACCGCATAAACGTTTTAAAGTGAGTAAAGCCACAAAAACTTTATCAGATAGGTAGAAGAGTAACTTGTCTTTAATAACATTTATTTGTTATTTGAAAATTTTTCGTACCACGTGTATTGTAAAACAAATCCCCATTCTTTTATTTCTTATTTTGAAGTTTTTGTCGAGTCTTCAAAGAAATCGCGGCCATTTTTTCTTGTTCATCGGTAGCGTTCAATGTAGCTTGCTTTTCGAACAGAATAAACATTTTACAAAAACAATATTGAAATCTTATCCAGTTATAGAGAAAACGAACTTATCTTACATTTTCTAACATTTATTTGTTATATTTGTTTTCTGGCAACTTTTTTGTATCTGTGGATCGTAAAACAAATCCAAATGGGGTTACAATACTTGACTTAAAAAAAAAAAATGTTTTTGATAGTTTGTTGCGGACGTCATGTTGCCTATACTTCTGCATCATCCTATGTAATATTATATTACTAATATATACTTCATATATATATACATACGTACATGTGCTGTGTCATGCACACACAGGGGTCACAGAAAAATCATTTTATTTTTATTTCAATAGAATTTATTCATTTTAGTAGAAAGAAACGATATGTTAGAACGTAATGTCGCCGTAATTAAACTCTCCAAAATTACGAAAAATAATCGGTTAAAAAATAATTATCGATGAAAACAATTATTGAAAGAAAATTTACCTAATTGAGTTTTTAGTTATCTCCCGTCGATAAACCGGTTTAATTACAAAACAATGACTTCACTAATTATAATACTTACTATATTAAACAAAGGGACATAACTCTTGGGTCGTGTATAATAAACCGTCAAATTTTCTTTTAACGATCTTTAAAAATTGTCGGGTGCTTATTTATATTGAGATATATGCAAAATATTACAGTTCAAAATAGGAAAACGGTATACGAGGAAAACTTATCGGCAGGATTGCAGTTTACAGGGAAATCAAGGGACGCAACTCCTGCCAAACTAAAAAGGACGCAAACAGAATCACCGGGGGGCACCTGTTTCAATTTTTAAATTACGAATTTTAACCGAACCTACTACACGTGGAATAATATAACAAGTTTTAAGATTTCTTTTGAATAGTTCATTTCTTTCTAATTCCTTTGTTTTTTATTCGTTTTACTTCTAAATTATTTTCTTCTTTAATTTTTTGTTTTTACAATCTTTTATTATACTTTTATTCTTTACGTTTTTATTTTTTTTACCAAAATGAGAACTACTATCGTTGACCACGTTATGTCTACGACTGAAGTGGAAGAGCAGAAGTGGACCTATGAGCATTTGTATAATTTGCTGCCACCAAATAACGAGGTACAGTTACAAACAGCGGCCTCATTGGGACTCATACCGAATAGGAGTTTCTGCAGCTCGTGTGAGAGAGATCGAATTCTCTATAAAAACGGAGCCAAAGGGGATGGTTTTGCGTGGAAGTGTCCTGTCTGTAAGAAGGGTGGTTTGCCAAGGATGGGTTCCTTCTTACAGAGAAGTCATCTGACAATAAAGCAGATTTTAGTTATTTTGCTCAGTTGGAGCATGGAGATGCCGCAGATTAAAATTAAACAGGAAGCAAGTGTAAGTAACCATACAATCGTAGATTGGATGTCATTCATAAGAGAAGTCTGTGAACAGGACATGCTGGACCATCCCATCATGTTAGGTGGGAGAGACGAACATTCGACACCTAAAGAAGTGGAGGTGGATGAGTCATATTTTTTCCGACGAAAGTATAATAGGGGACGTGTGAGGAAGGGCGTTTGGCTTTTTGGCGCAGTGGAAAGAGGCTCGAATTTGTGCAATTTCGCAATAGTGGGAAATAGGGATCGAGATACCCTGTTTCCAATCATAAATTCATGGTGCCTGCCAGGAACAAGAATTATTTCTGACTGTTGGGCGGCTTACCAAGGACTTGATCGACTCGCTCAAGGAATTTATGAGCACGACACTGTCGTCCACGAAGACAACTTCGTTGATCCGTTGGACCCTTCAGTGCACACACAGACTATTGAAGGACTATGGTCACACGCCAAAAAACATATACGAAAGTTTGGGAATCGACAAAATATGTTCGGCTTGCATCTGATGGAATTTTTATGGCGAAAAAGAGAGAAGGGTGAATGTTTTCCATGAATCATCAGATGCATCCGCGAACAGTATTCGTTTTAAAAATTAACTGTTTAATAAAGTTCTATGTTCTTAAAATAATTCTATGTTCTTCAAATAATTCTTTCTTAAAATAATTCATAACTGTTTTTCGTTTTAAAAATTAACTGTTTAATAAAATTCTATGTTCTTCAAATAATTCTATGTTATTAAAATAATTCTTTCTTAAAATAATTTATAACTGTTTTATAAAGTTCTATGTTCTTCCTTTGTTAAAAAAATAACTTATTCAAACAGTTCATTTAAATTAACAAGAAAAAGAAAAATTGAAACAGGTGCCCCCCGGTGATTCTGTTTGCGTCCTTTTTAGTTTGGCAGGAGTTGCGTCCCTTGATTTCCCTGTAAACTGCAATCCTGCCAACTTATCTGTTGAAAATGTTAGTTTACATTAAAAAAAAAAAAAAATGACGGAAAAGTTTCTAGTCGAATTTTAGCAATAAAGATGTCCGTAAATTAGTTTTTCAACTGACATATTTCGCATCTTTCTCAATAAAGTACCGATTTTATTTGTAAAAGTATTTTCCAGAGTGAACAATTTCAAAATGTGCATAAATCTCAGATCCATATTGTCACATTGACATTTACTGAGTGCTTCTCTACCAGTGTTTTGTTAAATGTTGAGGACTGATTTAAAAAAGGGCATTTATTTAACAGAAACGAAAAAATAGTAAGAAACAAAAAACAAAATGTTACCAAAGGCAAGATAAATTTTTTCCTTACCTGAATAGGATTTTGATGTTTTAACTTATTTTAAAGTATCTTTATTTAAAACATAAGTATTGCCTTGTTGATAAGTTGGAGCGAAAACAAGATGGCTGCATCTAATGGGTGGATTTCTATCACTACTGTTTAATTTTTTTTTTTTTCCAAACATTCATTTACCAAATAAACTCAGTGTTTATTAAAATAATATTGCTACTCGGAATTATTATGAGTTGGGCAGTTATAATAGAGAACGTTTGGTTTTGTAAGTGTTTATTAAAATGAAATCTGTAGAATTCACTTGTCACGTGAACCAAACTCCCATCAATATAACCACCTAAATATACTTTTAGTTAAAAATGAATTTACTTAATTGAATTCCCACCCCATTAAAAGACACCAACGATGATCAAAAAACATTAATCGATTAGATATAAAGAAATATATGCAATTTTATTATCATCATTCCTTTGTATTTTTTTTCAATTGCAGTCATTATCTTTGAGAACTGACAAAATTCCCCCACTTTGTTTTGAATATTTCACAGATAATTTAACTTAAATTCTTGCCTAAAAACAAAGTTATTTAAAATTATAGGATTTTTTTTCTTTTTGAGTGATATACCATATTTGCTCAAATATTGGAAGTTAGTACATGGGATTAATACTTTTGTTATAATTGTAAAATTATTTTTAAGTCTGAGGTTTTTAAACAGAATAGCTAATTATTCATGTCCGCAATGAAAACAAAATAAGCGAATTATACAGAATAATGAAAAACGGATTTAAAAAAAAAAATCCATCAAATTAGACGTTATGAAAAGATAAACGCATAAAAGTTAGATTTGGAAAAATACTCTTCGGAAAATGTTGGTGGCCCTGAAAAGGGCCGTTTGGTTTGGTTCGTTTTGTCTTGGGTCAAATAATGGTTTAACCTCCGAATCCGTAAAGGGTTCTTCCTTGTCTCTTCAGAGCGTAGACGACATCCATGGCGGTGACAGTCTTCCTCTTGGCGTGCTCGGTGTACGTGACGGCATCACGGATGACATTTTCAAGGAAAACCTTCAGGACACCACGAGTTTCTTCGTAGATCAGACCAGATATACGTTTCACACCACCTCGACGGGCAAGACGACGGATAGCGGGTTTCGTGATACCCTGGATGTTATCACGAAGTACTTTACGATGACGCTTAGCGCCTCCTTTTCCTAAACCTTTTCCTCCCTTTCCGCGACCAGACATGTTGTTGTCAATTGAAGTAGTAGTATGAAAATACTAATGTACGGCGGACAACAAATCAAATTTACTATATATAGGTCTCCGCACAAAATCCGGCGGACCTAGTTGAAAGCACCCCACGTGATGCTTTATCACCAATGAGAATAAAGGGAAATATTTGAACATTTTGCGAGCACCGAACAAAGGAAAACTGAACGAGCACTTCAGAAAGTAGCAGCAGCAGCTGATAACAGCTCATATAAAAGCTGTAACGGTCGTCGGCTCGTGCGTAAAATTCATTTGGAAATCATTTGAATAATAAGTTCGTCGTAATGGCCCGTACTAAGCAGACCGCTCGTAAATCCACCGGAGGAAAAGCTCCTCGTAAACAGTTGGCTACCAAAGCGGCGCGTAAAAGTGCTCCAGCCACTGGTGGAGTGAAGAAACCCCATCGTTACAGGCCCGGTACTGTAGCTCTCCGTGAGATCAGACGTTATCAAAAATCCACTGAGCTTCTCATCAGGAAACTTCCCTTCCAACGTTTGGTTCGTGAAATCGCCCAAGACTTCAAGACCGATCTCCGTTTCCAGAGTTCTTCTGTGATGGCTCTTCAGGAGGCCAGTGAAGCTTACTTGGTTGGTCTTTTCGAAGACACCAACTTGTGTGCCATCCACGCCAAACGTGTCACCATCATGCCGAAGGACATCCAATTGGCTCGTCGTATCCGAGGCGAGAGAGCTTAAATTTATTATCTCTCTTCATATTCAAACGGCCCTTTTCAGGGCCACAAATTTATTATGAAAGTTTTTTCTTACTGTTGTAATTTAATGCGATTTTTATGTTTTATAAGTTTTCTATATTCTATCATTGACTTTTTTTCAATGTGATTTTCCTCTTTAGGTGCGTTTATAAGTGAAACGACATTTTTCGACATCAATTGTTTTTAGGCAATTTATATCCGAAAAAGTTGTAAAAAAACAAAAAAACAAATAAATGTTATCAAAGGCAAATGGCGCCCAAGACAAAATAATATTAAAAATCCACCGAATAACATATATTGAGCGAGTTTCTAACAGTATTTTGTCTGCTTTTATAATTTTAACTCCCTTTCCCAGACATACCGTATCAATGAGAAAGTCGGGTGCCATTTTAATTTTCCAATACATCGGTAAACACTGTTTTTTTCGAGCTGAATTAACATATTACATTAAATAAAGACATCAAAAACATATCCAGTTAGGTAGAAAAGTAGCTTATCTTGCTTTGATAACATTTATTTGTTATATATTTGTTTTTTGACAACTTTTTCGAATCTGTGTACAGTAATACACACCATTATTTATTATTAAATTTATTGAATATTTCCTATGAGGTTTCACCGAGCATTAGATTGAATAGATTAGTAATAAACTGCAATTTAAAGTCATTATTATAAATACCTACAAAAAATGTTGATGTACAGTAAAACAAAACAACAGAACCATACCGTTAAAAGAATCTTATCAAAACTTTAAAAAGAACATATCACTCGAATGTCAGCTAGAGCATGAATTAATAACTCTCTAAATCCAAAGATAATCTGCATAAAATGACTCAAAGGGTTGATCTGCCGTACAATCCAACAAACGAACCTCATCATTTTTGTCCACTGAGATTCATTCGCAAATATTCTCTATTTATATACGTTATTACTATGTTTACTAAATTCAAATTTTATGTTTCTGTTCATTAGAAAACTATTATACTAATAAGAAAGATAAAGTATTTTAAAAATATTTTAATATAAACTGTGTAAAAAGAGTTTTCAAGCAAGAAAATAAAAATATTCCAATTATAGAAGAAATTGTAAATAAACTATTTAAAATATATTATCCCACCCAAAAAAAAAGACATTTAAATAATAAAAAAAAAGTTTTATTTTATTATTTGTAATACAAACAAATATAAATTGCCAATTATCGTTTTTACAGTAAATTATTTTATGGCGAGATATATATCGTTGGAAATGTGTTTCTAATGTTATTTAATTATTAAAATAAAATCAACTTTCAATCAATAAAAATATTTAGAGTTCGACTCGAACACTTGTACTGAAGTAACAAAAATGTTGGCTTGTTGTTACTTGATCTAATATACAGGATAATTACGAACAACTGAAATGTGGAGAATGATGACTTGAATATCACTTTACCTTAAATAAAAATAAATGAATCTTTACTTGCAATAAAAGTTCGATAACTCCAAAATTATTTAACTAAGTTATTTCCCTTATATTTCCCAGATTATAAAACAGACAATATTATGACTATATTAGAGTTGTTGTGAAAAAAGAGTACGAAAGAATAATTTTGTGTGTATATTAAAGTTTTCTTTTCCGTTGAAATAAAATCTTTTTCATTTATAATTTATGAATAAAGTTAGTTGAAAGCTCGACAAATAAACAGAAATAAACATAAACGCATTAATTATAGACGAACTTATTGAATAAAAAGGATTTTAAAAAAATAATATTATCAAAGCTTCTTGCGCTAAAAAAAATCTCTTCATTTTAGATTTCCGTATTCAATAAGAATTACATAAAAGATAAGTAAAAATAGATATTAGATAAAATACTACAGAATAACATGAATTATTTACAAATGTTATTTACTTTACAGATTGATATAGAATTTGGGGATGTGTAAAAAATGGTGCCCGAAAAACTCGTCCCGGGAAAACTTGTCTCCGGAAAGCCCGTGCCCGGAAAAATCCCCCCTTTTTGCTAGGTAAGAAAAATGATCCCTTATTGAATAAATATCGATTGAAAACACATTTTATTATCGTTATTGAAGGAGATATTGTTTCTAAAAGAGACTATGCACCCCCATAATATTTTTAAAAATTATTTTTAACTCTTGTTTAAAAAAAAAATAAGATACGAAAAACGAAACCAAATATTTATTTTAAAAAATACTCTAGTTTTAACACTTTTTGTGTCATTAAGAAACAAAAATAAAGAAAGAAAACACGTATTATCAAAGTAAGCAATTATTTTATTTAGAAGAATTAATTCAGTTAAATAATTCTTGTGTTATTACAAAATAACAAAAAAAGAAAACACGGTCTTATTTTGGTACGGCGTTGAAATAATAACGTTACTATTTCGAAAGCAATTCTTAACATGGGGAGGAGGGGGTATCGTTTGAAAGTCATTTCGGGGTCACTTGTGCAGTACTTAAAAATATACATATTTATATTCTTTTGTGGGTGGGGGAGGCTCGTTTTAAAACTACATCTACCTCAGTATTTTCTTTAATTTTCAGACATTTTTTTGTTAAAAATTATTTACTAAGTAATGTCGAGTGAGTGCGACATTACTTGTTATTTCTTTTTAACTAAATAAACTCTTTAAAATAAGTTTAAACACCAAAAACTTACAAAGCTAGGTAGAAAACGAAAACTAAAAAAAATCAATTAAATTTTTTTTAAAACAATAAACATGTAAAAATATTTTTAAAAATATTATGGGTTGTGCATTATTACCTAAAAATATACAAATTTCTTTTTTTTTTATTGGGGGGGGTCTCGTTTTAACACCTTAATATTTTCTTTAATTTGCTATTTTTGAGCAATTATCCCCCTAAGACGTGATCCTCTTCTGTCGGGCATTATTGTTCATAAGTAACACCCGACATTACTTTTTTTTTAAACTAAATAAACTCTTTAAAATAAGTTGAAAGACCAAAAACTTTCAAAGCTAGGTAGAAAACGAAAACTTAGAAAAATTGATTTAATTTTTTTAAAACAACAATAAACAAGTAAAAATATTTTAAAAAAATATTATGGGATGTGTATTCTCTTTTAAAGACAATATCTTCTTCAAGAACGGTTATAAAATGTGTTTTAAATCTATGTTTATTCAATAAGGGACCAGTTTTCCTACTTAGCAAAAGGGGGCGAGTTTTCCGAAATTCGAAAAAAATGGTTGCTATGAAATGTATTTAATCAACAATTATGTTTTGATAAAATTGATATTTTTCTGGATAGTGCAAAAAATATTTTAGAATGAAAATCCAATAACATGCAGCAAATATGAGTTTATTAATATTTCTATGGAAATAGTGTCCATTATATTTAAAATAAAAAAGAACCCAAATGAGATAAATTAATAAGTACCAATAAATGCTCTGAAAGTAATATTGTGCTACATAGTTCAATAATAATAATGTAAGAGACAAACTTTAATTTACTTTGTCCTGCTTCATTTGAATGCTCCTTTACTATGTAAAATTTCATTCACTTTTTTTTGTGGAGGGAGGAATGGGTTAAAAACCATTCACTTCGAAATTACTACGCGTTCTTTTCTCACACCATTACAACAATAATCATATATTATTATAATAATATGTGAAAACGATGCTACATCAAACTGTGGCCAGTCATATATTCTTTTCCGAGTTGCCAGATGGTTTTTTTTATAAGCGAGAATTAATGAATTTGGCTTCTTTTTTTTTTTACATTTTAACCTCTAAAAGTTATTTGGCCTTTTCCATTAATTAAGAAAGGAACAAGCAGAATATTATATAAATAGGATTTTGAAGATTGAATCGTTTAGTCATTAAATCATTGGTTGAATAAAATCGTCATAAAACCATTATTTAAGCCATTAAGATTAATGTAATGTTTTAATCTCTATAAAATATATAAATACTTGAAATCTTGTAATATTTGCGAATTTGTCAAGTATTTCAAAAGCCAAAAAACGACCTATTTAACTGTTTAAATGCTTACAAGTCTTGTATTCCATCTTTGTCCATATTATTCCATTAGCTTTATTTACTTTGTATTTTAGATCAAGTGACAGCAATTAATTATATTATTTGTAGTTATTTATTATGCGTTAGCCAGTCGTGATAATAAAAAAGCGTTTTTTTTTGTTTTGTTTTTTTTTCTCAAAAGAATATTTATGCGAAATTAGTTTTTACCGGTACTTCAAAATGTAATCGTAACAATCTATTGTATAATTAATATTTCTGATGAAACTTTAGTAAAAAAAAAAAAAAAAAAAAAAAAAAAGACGATGTTATAAGTGATAAAACACATAATTCCATACTTTTAATCTACCACTAACCCTAAGTTCGGGTTTTAATAGAAAAATAAAATCTGGAAAGGATGCGTGTGACGGGTTTGTTAAAGTGAATTTCGCTTAAAATATTTAAAAGTCATATATAACTATGGAATTAAAAAAAAAAAATACTAGCGGATAATTGTATACAAGCTTTTACTTCAGTCGATGTATGCGCGAGTTTCATCATGCGACAATTACAGATTCATGAAGTCATTTGTGAACGGTGTGACATACGTTATAAGTATGAGATATTATTTAGTTAAGTTAGAATCAAACGGTGAAAAATAAATGTTATATTGAGATATAAACAGTTTGTAGTGAAGAGAGATGCGATTCGATCGAACGCCTAACAGTGATTGGTTTGAATAGCGACCATCTTTATTTCATTATTAAAATATTATTGAAATAATCAGCTTTCAGTTAATCATTTATTTCACAACTCAGGACAGTGGGGAGACTTGTCACTTAAAATGGCGTAACAAAACTTGACTGCAAATTATAGGACGATATTGTGTTGTTTCCACTTGATCAAATATGCTGCATAAATAATTCCAAACAACTGAAATATGGAGAATGATGATTTTAATGTCACACGATCTCAAGTAAAAAATGATTACAGATAATGTAACATGTAAAGTTCAAGTTCAATAACTCTAAATTAATTTAACTAAGTTATCTCCCTTGTATTAAAATTAAAATTGAGACAGTAAAAGTTTAAAGAAGACTTCCCCTCGCTTGATCTCTTTTTCCAGAAATTCAAATCATTTTTATTAGAATAAATTATTTTATGACCAGTCGTTGAAAATGTTATTTAATTATTGAAATAAACAGCAATTTATTTCAGAGCTCTAGTCAGTGGGGAGATTTTGTACTCAAACTGAAGTAACAATAATTGACTGCAAATTATAGAATGATGTTTGCTTGTTGCCACTTGATCATAACATGCAAAATAATGACAACTAAAATGTGGAGAATGATGATTTTAATGTCACTTGATCTCAAGTAAAAATGATTACATGTGAAGTCCGATCTCCCTTGTATTAATTATTCAAACTGAGACAGTAGTAGCCTAAAAAAACTTGCTGTCACATGATCTCTCATGAGAAATAAATAAAAAAAGAGTATTTTTTAACAATAACTACAGGTGTATGTATCAAAGTTTAAATAAAATTATTTGAAAATGTTAACTTTACAGATTGATACGTTCGTTTGACAGAATTCGGGGAAAAACATCAATAGATCAAATAAACACCGCATATATATCCTATTTCATGAAATAGGTTTGTATGTGTATGTATATTTACGTATTGAGGTGTGTGATTGACCTATTGGATACCATCGTGGCCTTTGAATCGTCAATATAGACATGCCCTGATCGTTTACTGACTAACACTTGGTAAAAGTATGAACCAGCAATATCGGTCATTTTTTTACTAAAGACAACAAAAGGAAAACGTTTTCAAAAAACTAGATTACAAATAAATGTTAACGTGAAATTTATTGGGTGGGTTTCTATCAGTATTTTGTTGAATTCACTACTGAGCAATTATACAGACTTCAAAAGATATGACACTCTCGTTTCGGCCATTTTTCTTTTCTAGTTCTCCCGTAACATTGAACACTTTTTTTCCGAAATTTTTAATCGCTTCAAAATAAATTAAGCCACAATCAAAATAGGTAGAAGAATAACAAGGTTTTACTGTACACATAGATTCGATTAAAAAACAAATATATAACAAATAAATGTTATCAAAGGCAAGAAGTGGATAATTTTCTAGCGTGTTTATTTAATGTAACATGTTTATTCGGCTCGTAAAACATACAGTGGTTACCGATGTATTGGAAAATTAAAAATGGCGCTTGATTCTCTTTGACACGGTAAGTTTAGGAAAAAGAGTTGAAAATAAAATAATATACAAAATACTGTTATAAACCCACCAAAAATATGCCAGCCTATGTCACGTTAACACATATTGAGCGAGTTTCTAACCGTATTTTGTGTAGTTTTTTTTTTTAATTCCTTTTCCCAAACTTATCGTGTCAAAGAGAGAGAGAGTCGGGCGCCATTTGCAATTTTCTAATACATCGGTAAACACTATGTTTCTCGAGCTGAATAAACATGTTACATTAAATAAAAACATTAGAAAACTATCCACTTAGGTAGAAAAGTAACTTATCTCGCCTTTGATAACATTTATTTATGTATTTGTTTTTTGACAACTTTTTCGAATCTATGTGTACAGTAATACAAGCTCTAATAACTTATCTTGCCTTTGATAATATTTATTTGATTTATCATTGTTTTTTTTTTTTGTTTTTTTTTACCACGTTTCCGTTTTGTTATTTCTAGTGAAAAAAAAATAAATAAAAATTGATTCCCGCTTCAAATATTTATAATATTGCTTAAAAACAGTGTGGTATTTATTTACGTAGTTTGTCTCAAAGAAAACTAAATTATTTGCAACGCTGTTATTTGTTCACGAACTTTTTTGCGATTAAACCACTTTAATCAATTGGTTGGTACTGGTCGCGATTTGAGTTCCCTGCCGAACACCATAAAAAACACTAACTTCTCCCTACGCATTAGCAAAGGACATGTTTTAGTTGCCATAGTAACTCAACGATCATGAATTTTTATCGACTTTTTATAAGTTTTACTGTTTATGAATATTGAAATAAAAGAAATTACTACACATTTATTAATAATATCTCACTTTTATCGACTTTTTTTTTTACTGTTTTACTGTTTATGTGTCACTTTTATCGACTTTTTCTTTTCTTTTTTAAATAGTATTTTCTTTTTAAATGACGACGTTTTTACTGTTTATGAATATTGAAAGAAAAATAATTACTAAACATTTATTAATAAAAAAATGGGTGCTAGTGCACTTATGATCCGCGCTGTATTTTAAATCGTATTTCTAAGTTTAATTAATGTTTTTTTTTATTCAATTGTAAGGTTAAAGTAGAGAATAGGTACAAAACACCCTCCCCATGTTAAGAATGGCTTTTTAAATAATAAAAAAACATTAAACCTTAATTAAACTTAGAAAAACGATTTAAAATATAGCGCGGATCATAAGTGCACTAGCACCCATTTTTTTTTTTTTTTGTAGTAATTATTTTTTATTTAATATTCATAAACAGTAAAAACGTCGTCATTTAAAAAGAAAATGCTATTTAAAAAAGAAAAGAAAAAGTCGATAAAAGTGACACATAACAGTAAAAAAAAAGTCGATAAAAGTGATTAAAAACAAAGGCGATAAAAGTGAGATATTATTAATAAATGTGTAGTAATTTCTTTTATTTCAATATTCATAAACAGTAAAACTTATAAAAAGTCGATAAAAATTCATGATCGTTTATTTACTATGGCAACTAACACATGTCCTTTGCTAATGCGTAGGGAGAAGTCAGTGTTTTTTATGGTGTCCGGCAGGGAACTCAAATCGCGACCAGTACCAATTGGTTTATCGTTCAACTTCTGGGACTATTTTAAGTTAAAAAGAAATCGAAATGAGTATTTATAATTATATTATAAATATGATGTTGATTAAAAGTCTGTAGTTTCACGTTTGCCACTGGGAGCAGTTAATGCAAGTAGGTTATGGAGAAACACAACAAAAAATCTCTTTAGACAGAATAAGCGAAATCAAAAGAAGATGGCGACTGACTTTAACCGCGTCGTATGACAAGACATTTCAATTTACTTCAAACGAAATTCAAATGATGGGGCTAAATTTTATATTAAATCTACTGAAGGTGCGTAAAATAATAAATGCAAAAAAAAAAATAATAATACTTCATAAATAATCGCAGAAGTCAGAAATAAAAAATCGCATTAAGTAAGATTGACGAAAAACATTTCGGGAAAATGTTGGTGGCCCTGAAAAGGGCCGTTTGTGTTGTGTCAAGGAAATAAGAGAATTTACTTGGCAGCTTTCTGGGTCTTCTTGGGAAGAAGTACAGCTTGGATGTTGGGAAGGACACCGCCCTGGGCAATGGTCACTCCGGCCAAGAATTTGTTTAATTCTTCGTCATTACGGATGGCCAATTGCAAGTGACGGGGAATGATTCTGGATTTCTTGTTGTCTCTCGCAGCATTTCCAGCCAACTCGAGAACCTCAGCGGCCAAATATTCCATGACGGCAGCCAAATAGACGGGTGCACCTGCACCAATTCTCTCCGAATAGTTACCCTTGCGGAGGAGACGATGGATACGACCAACGGGGAATTGAAGTCCGGCACGGGATGAACGAGTCTTGCTCTTTCCCTTGGCTTTACCTCCTTTACCACGACCAGACATCTTTAGGTTTTGCTGTTCTTTCAAAAAAGCTCAAACGACTTTAATTTACAAAACGCACGCAACTTGCCTTAAATACGCGTAGATCGGCTCCGGCCAACTGCTGATTATTTTACCGCTCACACAACGGCGTTCTTTTGTCTGTTTTAAGTGCTTTCACAAGTTGTGTAGTTTTGTTGCTAGTTTCTGACCAATCAAATACGAGAGATTTGAGAGAGAAAATTTTGATTGTTGCTGGGAGCCGGCGTGTTTCGTATAAAAAGGAAAGGGAAGACGTTGCCTTTATCATTTCTAATTTGTCGAAATGGCTCCCCCCACTGAAGTTAGCAAGAAAGGCGCTAAGAAAGCCGGTAAGGCTAAACCTGCCCGTGATGGCAAGAAAAAGAGAAAGAAGAGGAAGGAAAGTTATTCCATCTACATTTACAAAGTAATGAAACAAGTTCATCCTGACACTGGAATTTCTAGCAAAGCCATGTCTATTATGAACAGTTTTGTTAACGATCTTTTTGAGAGAATCGCTAATGAAGCCAGCCGTCTGTCCCATTACAGCAAGAAAAGAACACTTAGCAGCCGTGAGGTCCAGACCGCTGTCCGTCTCCTTCTCCCTGGTGAGTTGGCTAAACATGCTGTCTCTGAGGGAACCAAAGCTGTCACCAAGTACACCAGCGCCAAGTAAAAAGCGTTTTCTTCAAAAGAAAAAAATTCCCAAAACGGCCCTTTTCAGGGCCAAACATTTTTTCACGAATGTTTCTTCACTTTCTATATTTTAATGCGATTATTCACTGTTTAGATTTCATAGATATCCCCATCTCTTTCTATGGCGTAAATATTACTTATTTCTATATAATGTATATTTGTAGAAGATTAGGGAAAGACAGTCTTAAATTATATTTGTAATTTTTATTTGTGAACTTGTAAATTTGTTTAAGTCAATCTTAATACAAATTTTTGCATTTCTTTCAATGTTTTTATTTAAATTTATATTTTTTTCCAGCTTTCTTATTCCTTATCCGTACAATCACATTATGATATGCATCTAAATATTACCTGAAATATTTTTGTTTTGTTTTTTAACGTGCATTCATTTAACGTCTGAAATTTTAAAAAATAAAGCTCTTAAATAATTTAAATAATAAAAAAAAAGCTATTACGTAATCAATACCAAGCAAGTAACCAACTTTAAAAGTTTTTAAAAGATAAATTATACAAATTCTAAATGAATTGTTTTTTCCGGTTTGTATTACTGTACACATAGATTCGAAAAAGTTGTCAGAAAACAAATATATAACAAATAAATGTTATCAAAGGAAGATAAGTTACTTTTCTGCCAAACTGTTTTTATTCAATGAAAACATATTTATTCAGCTCGAAAAACATACAGTCTTTACCGATGTATTCGAAAATTCAAGATGGCGTCTCGCACCCTCTTTAACACCGTAAGTATGGAAAAAGGTGTTATAAATAAAAAAAACTATGCAAAATACTATTAAAAACCCACCGAACCTATGTCACGGTAACATATATTGAGCGAGTTTTTAACAGTATTTTATCCGGTTTTTTATTTATAACATCTTTTTCCACACTTACCGTGTTAAAGAGAGAATAAGACGCCATCTTGAATGTTCCAATACATTGGTAAACACTGTATGGTTTTCGAGCTGAATAAACATGTTACATTGAATAAAAACACGAAAAATATATCCAGTTTGGTAGAAAAGTAACTTATCTTGCCTTTGATAACATTTATTTGTTATATATTTGTTTTTTGACAACTTTTTCGAATCTATGTGTACAGTAATACAAATCCATTTTTTCTAATGTGCGAATGTATTTTGATTGTCTTACCGAAGTTCAAATCTTAATTTCGGAGTTCAATTCTTGCATATCAAATATAATCGAAACAGACTTTAAAAAATTACACCCCTTGTAAAATCGACAGAAAAACTTAGTTTTTGTCCAAATAAATCGATTACAATTTTTAACTCATCGTCGAAATTTCAAACATTCGCTGCAAGTTTTTCTTGTGTTCACCTGAATCTAGACAGTTTTTCGAACCGCATAAACGTTTTAAAGTGAGTAAAGCCACAAAAACTTTATCAGATAGGTAGAAGAGTAACTTGTCTTTAATAACATTTATTTGTTATTTGAAAATTTTTCGTACCACGTGTATTGTAAAACAAATCCCCATTCTTTTATTTCTTATTTTGAAGTTTTTGTCGAGTCTTCAAAGAAATCGCGGCCATTTTTTCTTGTTCATCGGTAGCGTTCAATGTAGCTTGCTTTTCGAACAGAATAAACATTTTACAAAAACAATATTGAAATCTTATCCAGTTATAGAGAAAACGAACTTATCTTACATTTTCTAACATTTATTTGTTATATTTGTTTTCTGGCAACTTTTTTGTATCTGTGGATCGTAAAACAAATCCAAATGGGGTTACAATACTTGACTTAAAAAAAAAAAATGTTTTTGATAGTTTGTTGCGGACGTCATGTTGCCTATACTTCTGCATCATCCTATGTAATATTATATTACTAATATATACTTCATATATATATACATACGTACATGTGCTGTGTCATGCACACACAGGGGTCACAGAAAAATCATTTTATTTTTATTTCAATAGAATTTATTCATTTTAGTAGAAAGAAACGATATGTTAGAACGTAATGTCGCCGTAATTAAACTCTCCAAAATTACGAAAAATAATCGGTTAAAAAATAATTATCGATGAAAACAATTATTGAAAGAAAATTTACCTAATTGAGTTTTTAGTTATCTCCCGTCGATAAACCGGTTTAATTACAAAACAATGACTTCACTAATTATAATACTTACTATATTAAACAAAGGGACATAACTCTTGGGTCGTGTATAATAAACCGTCAAATTTTCTTTTAACGATCTTTAAAAATTGTCGGGTGCTTATTTATATTGAGATATATGCAAAATATTACAGTTCAAAATAGGAAAACGGTATACGAGGAAAACTTATCGGCAGGATTGCAGTTTACAGGGAAATCAAGGGACGCAACTCCTGCCAAACTAAAAAGGACGCAAACAGAATCACCGGGGGGCACCTGTTTCAATTTTTAAATTACGAATTTTAACCGAACCTACTACACGTGGAATAATATAACAAGTTTTAAGATTTCTTTTGAATAGTTCATTTCTTTCTAATTCCTTTGTTTTTTATTCGTTTTACTTCTAAATTATTTTCTTCTTTAATTTTTTGTTTTTACAATCTTTTATTCTTTACGTTTTTATTTTTTTTACCAAAATGAGAACTACTATCGTTGACCACGTTATGTCTACGACTGAAGTGGAAGAGCAGAAGTGGACCTATGAGCATTTGTATAATTTGCTGCCACCAAATAACGAGGTACAGTTACAAACAGCGGCCTCATTGGGACTCATACCGAATAGGAGTTTCTGCAGCTCGTGTGAGAGAGATCGAATTCTCTATAAAAACGGAGCCAAAGGGGATGGTTTTGCGTGGAAGTGTCCTGTCTGTAAGAAGGGTGGTTTGCCAAGGATGGGTTCCTTCTTACAGAGAAGTCATCTGACAATAAAGCAGATTTTAGTTATTTTGCTCAGTTGGAGCATGGAGATGCCGCAGATTAAAATTAAACAGGAAGCAAGTGTAAGTAACCATACAATCGTAGATTGGATGTCATTCATAAGAGAAGTCTGTGAACAGGACATGCTGGACCATCCCATCATGTTAGGTGGGAGAGACGAACATTCGACACCTAAAGAAGTGGAGGTGGATGAGTCATATTTTTTCCGACGAAAGTATAATAGGGGACGTGTGAGGAAGGGCGTTTGGCTTTTTGGCGCAGTGGAAAGAGGCTCGAATTTGTGCAATTTCGCAATAGTGGGAAATAGGGATCGAGATACCCTGTTTCCAATCATAAATTCATGGTGCCTGCCAGGAACAAGAATTATTTCTGACGGTTGGGCGGCTTACCAAGGACTTGATCGACTCGCTCAAGGAATTTATGAGCACGACACTGTCGTCCACGAAGACAACTTCGTTGATCCGTTGGACCCTTCAGTGCACACACAGACTATTGAAGGACTATGGTCACACGCCAAAAAACATATACGAAAGTTTGGGAATCGACAAAATATGTTCGGCTTGCATCTGATGGAATTTTTATGGCGAAAAAGAGAGAAGGGTGAATGTTTTCCATGAATCATCAGATGCATCCGCGAACAGTATTCGTTTTAAAAATTAACTGTTTAATAAAGTTCTATGTTCTTAAAATAATTCTATGTTCTTCAAATAATTCTTTCTTAAAATAATTCATAACTGTTTTTCGTTTTAAAAATTAACTGTTTAATAAAATTCTATGTTCTTCAAATAATTCTATGTTATTAAAATAATTCTTTCTTAAAATAATTTATAACTGTTTTATAAAGTTCTATGTTCTTCCTTTGTTAAAAAAATAACTTATTCAAACAGTTCATTTAAATTAACAAGAAAAAGAAAAATTGAAACAGGTGCCCCCCGGTGATTCTGTTTGCGTCCTTTTTAGTTTGGCAGGAGTTGCGTCCCTTGATTTCCCTGTAAACTGCAATCCTGCCAACTTATCTGTTGAAAATGTTAGTTTACATTAAAAAAAAAAAAAAAAATGACGGAAAAGTTTCTAGACGAATTTTAGCAATAAAAATGTCCGTAAATTAGTTTTTCAACTGACATATTTCGCATCTTTCTCAATAAAGTACCGATTTTATTTGTAAAAGTATTTTCCAGAGTGAACAATTTCAAAATGTGCACAAATCTCAGATCCATATTGTCACATTGACATTTACTGAGTGCTTCTCTACCAGTGTTTTGTTAAATGTTGAGGACTGATTTAAAAAAGGGCATTTATTTAACAGAAACGAAAAAATAGTAAGAAACAAAAAACAAAATGTTACCAAAGGCAAGATAAATTTTTTCCTTACCTGAATAGGATTTTGATGTTTTAACTTATTTTAAAGTATCTTTATTTAAAACATAAGTATTGCCTTGTTGATAAGTTGGAGCGAAAACAAGATGGCTGCATCTAATGGGTGGATTTCTATCACTACTGTTTAATTTTTTTTTTTTTCCAAACATTCATTTACCAAATAAACTCAGTGTTTATTAAAATAATATTGCTACTCAGAATTATTATGAGTTGGGCAGTTATAATAGAGAACGTTTGGTTTTGTAAGTGTTTATTAAAATGAAATCTGTAGAATTCACTTGTCACGTGAACCAAACTCCCATCAATATAACCACCTAAATATACTTTTAGTTAAAAATGAATTTACTTAATTGAATTCCCACCCCATTAAAAGACACCAACGATGATCAAAAAACATTAATCTATTAGATATAAAGAAATATATGCAATTTTATTATCATCATTCCTTTGTATTTTTTTTCAATTGCAGTCATTATCTTTGAGAACTGACAAAATTCCCCCACTTTGTTTTGAATATTTCACAGATAATTTAACTTAAATTCTTGCCTAAAAACAAAGTTATTTAAAATTATAGGATTTTTTTTCTTTTTGAGTGATATACCATATTTGCTCAAATATTGGAAGTTAGTACATGGGATTAATACTTTTGTTATAATTGTAAAATTATTTTTAAGTCTGAGGTTTTTAAACAGAATAGCTAATTATTCATGTCCGCAATGAAAACAAAATAAGCGAATTATACAGAATAATGAAAAACGGATTTTAAAAAAAAAATCCATCAAATTAGACGTTATGAAAAGATAAACGCATAAAAGTTAGATTTGGAAAAATACTTTTCGGAAAATGTTGGTGGCCCTGAAAAGGGCCGTTTGGTTTGGTTCGTTTTGTCTTGGGTCAAATAATGGTTTAACCTCCGAATCCGTAAAGGGTTCTTCCTTGTCTCTTCAGAGCGTAGACGACATCCATGGCGGTGACAGTCTTCCTCTTGGCGTGCTCGGTGTACGTGACGGCATCACGGATGACATTTTCAAGGAAAACCTTCAGGACACCACGAGTTTCTTCGTAGATCAGACCAGAGATACGTTTCACACCACCTCGACGGGCAAGACGACGGATAGCGGGTTTCGTGATACCCTGGATGTTATCACGAAGTACTTTACGATGACGCTTAGCGCCTCCTTTTCCTAAACCTTTTCCTCCCTTTCCGCGACCAGACATGTTGTTGTCAATTGAAGTAGTAGTATGAAAATACTAATGTACGGCGGACAACAAATCAAATTTACTATATATAGGTCTCCGCACAAAATCCGGCGGACCTAGTTGAAAGCACCCCACGTGATGCTTTATCACCAATGAGAATAAAGGGAAATATTTGAACATTTTGCGAGCACCGAACAAAGGAAAACTGAACGAGCACTTCAGAAAGTAGCAGCAGCAGCTGATAACAGCTCATATAAAAGCTGTAACGGTCGTCGGCTCGTGCGTAAAATTCATTTGGAAATCATTTGAATAATAAGTTCGTCGTAATGGCCCGTACTAAGCAGACCGCTCGTAAATCCACCGGAGGAAAAGCTCCTCGTAAACAGTTGGCTACCAAAGCGGCGCGTAAAAGTGCTCCAGCCACTGGTGGAGTGAAGAAACCCCATCGTTACAGGCCCGGTACTGTAGCTCTCCGTGAGATCAGACGTTATCAAAAATCCACTGAGCTTCTCATCAGGAAACTTCCCTTCCAACGTTTGGTTCGTGAAATCGCCCAAGACTTCAAGACCGATCTCCGTTTCCAGAGTTCTTCTGTGATGGCTCTTCAGGAGGCCAGTGAAGCTTACTTGGTTGGTCTTTTCGAAGACACCAACTTGTGTGCCATCCACGCCAAACGTGTCACCATCATGCCGAAGGACATCCAATTGGCTCGTCGTATCCGAGGCGAGAGAGCTTAAATTTATTATCTCTCTTCATATTCAAACGGCCCTTTTCAGGGCCACAAATTTATTATGAAAGTTTTTTCTTACTGTTGTAATTTAATGCGATTTTTATGTTTTATAAGTTTTCTATATTCTGTCATTGACTTTTTTTCAATGTGATTTTCCTCTTTAGGTGCGTTTATAAGTGAAACGACATTTTTCGACATCAATTGTTTTTAGGCAATTTATATCCGAAAAAGTTGTAAAAAAACAAAAAAACAAATAAATGTTATCAAAGGCAAATGGCGCCCAAGACAAAATAATATTAAAAATCCACCGAATAACATATATTGAGCGAGTTTCTAACAGTATTTTGTCTGCTTTTATAATTTTAACTCCCTTTCCCAGACATACCGTATCAATGAGAAAGTCGGGTGCCATTTTAATTTTCCAATACATCGGTAAACACTGTTTTTTTCGAGCTGAATTAACATATTACATTAAATAAAGACATCAAAAACATATCCAGTTAGGTAGAAAAGTAGCTTATCTTGCTTTGATAACATTTATTTGTTATATATTTGTTTTTTGACAACTTTTTCGAATCTGTGTACAGTAATACACACCATTATTTATTATTAAATTTATTGAATATTTCCTATGAGGTTTCACCGAGCATTAGATTGAATAGATTAGTAATAAACTGCAATTTAAAGTCATTATTATAAATACCTACAAAAAATGTTGATGTACAGTAAAACAAAACAACAGAACCATACCGTTAAAAGAATCTTATCAAAACTTTAAAAAGAACATATCACTCGAATGTCAGCTAGAGCATGAATTAATAACTCTCTAAATCCAAAGATAATCTGCATAAAATGACTCAAAGGGTTGATCTGCCGTACAATCCAACAAACGAACCTCATCATTTTTGTCCACTGAGATTCATTCGCAAATATTCTCTATTTATATACGTTATTACTATGTTTACTAAATTCAAATTTTATGTTTCTGTTCATTAGAAAACTATTATACTAATAAGAAAGATAAAGTATTTTAAAAATATTTTAATATAAACTGTGTAAAAAGAGTTTTCAAGCAAGAAAATAAAAATATTCCAATTATAGAAGAAATTGTAAATAAACTATTTAAAATATATTATCCCACCCAAAAAAAAGACATTTAAATAATAAAAAAAAAGTTTTATTTTATTATTTGTAATACAAACAAATATAAATTGCCAATTATCGTTTTTACAGTAAATTATTTTATGGCGAGATATATATCGTTGGAAATGTGTTTCTAATGTTATTTAATTATTAAAATAAAATCAACTTTCAATCAATAAAAATATTTAGAGCGACTCGAACACTTGTACTGAAGTAACAAAAATGTTGGCTTGTTGTTACTTGATCTAATATACAGGATAATTACGAACAACTGAAATGTGGAGAATGATGACTTGAATATCACTTTACCTTAAATAAAAATAAATGAATCTTTACTTGCAATAAAAGTTCGATAACTCCAAAATTATTTAACTAAGTTATTTCCCTTATATTTCCCAGATTATAAAACAGACAATATTATGACTATATTAGAGTTGTTGTGAAAAAAGAGTACGAAAGAATAATTTTGTGTGTATATTAAAGTTTTCTTTTCCGTTGAAATAAAATCTTTTTCATTTATAATTTATGAATAAAGTTAGTTGAAAGCTCGACAAATAAACAGAAATAAACATAAACGCATTAATTATAGACGAACTTATTGAATAAAAAGGATTTTAAAAAAATAATATTATCAAAGCTTCTTGCGCTAAAAAAAAATCTCTTCATTTTAGATTTCCGTATTCAATAAGAATTACATAAAAGATAAGTAAAAATAGATATTAGATAAAATACTACAGAATAACATGAATTATTTACAAATGTTATTTACTTTACAGATTGATATAGAATTTGGGGATGTGTAAAAAATGGTGCCCGAAAAACTCGTCCCGGGAAAACTTGTCTCCGGAAAGCCCGTGCCCGGAAAAATCCCCCCTTTTTGCTAGGTAAGAAAAATGATCCCTTATTGAATAAATATCGATTGAAAACACATTTTATTATCGTTATTGAAGGAGATATTGTTTCTAAAAGAGACTATGCACCCCCATAATATTTTTAAAAATTATTTTTAACTCTTGTTTAAAAAAAAAATAAGATACGAAAAACGAAACCAAATATTTATTTTAAAAAATACTCTAGTTTTAACACTTTTTGTGTCATTAAGAAACAAAAATAAAGAAAGAAAACACGTATTATCAAAGTAAGCAATTATTTTATTTAGAAGAATTAATTCAGTTAAATAATTCTTGTGTTATTACAAAATAACAAAAAAAGAAAACACGGTCTTATTTTGGTACGGCGTTGAAATAATAACGTTACTATTTCGAAAGCAATTCTTAACATGGGGAGGAGGGGGTATCGTTTGAAAGTCATTTCGGGGTCACTTGTGCAGTACTTAAAAATATACATATTTATATTCTTTTGTGGGTGGGGGAGGCTCGTTTTAAAACTACATCTACCTCAGTATTTTCTTTAATTTTCAGACATTTTTTTGTTAAAAATTATTTACTAAGTAATGTCGAGTGAGTGCGACATTACTTGTTATTTCTTTTTAACTAAATAAACTCTTTAAAATAAGTTTAAACACCAAAAACTTACAAAGCTAGGTAGAAAACGAAAACTAAAAAAAATCAATTAAATTTTTTTTAAAACAATAAACATGTAAAAATATTTTTAAAAATATTATGGGTTGTGCATTATTACCTAAAAATATACAAATTTCTTTTTTTTTTATTGGGGGGGTCTCGTTTTAACACCTTAATATTTTCTTTAATTTGCTATTTTTGAGCAATTATCCCCCTAAGACGTGATCCTCTTCTGTCGGGCATTATTGTTCATAAGTAACACCCGACATTACTTTTTTTTTAAACTAAATAAACTCTTTAAAATAAGTTGAAAGACCAAAAACTTTCAAAGCTAGGTAGAAAACGAAAACTTAGAAAAATTGATTTAATTTTTTTAAAACAACAATAAACAAGTAAAAATATTTTAAAAAAATATTATGGGATGTGTATTCTCTTTTAAAGACAATATCTTCTTCAAGAACGGTTATAAAATGTGTTTTAAATCTATGTTTATTCAATAAGGGACCAGTTTTCCTACTTAGCAAAAGGGGGCGAGTTTTCCGAAATTCCAAAAAAAAATGGTTGCTATGAAATGTATTTAATCAACAATTATGTTTTGATAAAATTGATATTTTTCTGGATAGTGCAAAAAATATTTTAGAATGAAAATCCAATAACATGC
Source organism: Euprymna scolopes (assembly GCF_053919585.1). Lineage (NCBI taxonomy): Eukaryota > Metazoa > Mollusca > Cephalopoda > Sepiida > Sepiolidae > Euprymna > Euprymna scolopes. The sequence goes on from NC_136500.1 coordinate 59,590,611, forward strand.
AGCAAATATGAGTTTATTAATATTTCTATGGAAATAGTGTCCATTATATTTAAAATAAAAAAGAACCCAAATGAGATAAATTAATAAGTACCAATAAATGCTCTGAAAGTAATATTGTGCTACATAGTTCAATAATAATAATGTAAGAGACAAACTTTAATTTACTTTGTCCTGCTTCATTTGAATGCTCCTTTACTATGTAAAATTTCATTCACTTTTTTTTGTGGAGGGAGGAATGGGTTAAAAACCATTCACTTCGAAATTACTACGCGTTCTTTTCTCACACCATTACAACAATAATCATATATTATTATAATAATATGTGAAAACGATGCTACATCAAACTGTGGCCAGTCATATATTCTTTTCCGAGTTGCCAGATGGTTTTTTTTATAAGCGAGAATTAATGAATTTGGCTTCTTTTTTTTTTTACATTTTAACCTCTAAAAGTTATTTGGCCTTTTCCATTAATTAAGAAAGGAACAAGCAGAATATTATATAAATAGGATTTTGAAGATTGAATCGTTTAGTCATTAAATCATTGGTTGAATAAAATCGTCATAAAACCATTATTTAAGCCATTAAGATTAATGTAATGTTTTAATCTCTATAAAATATATAAATACTTGAAATCTTGTAATATTTGCGAATTTGTCAAGTATTTCAAAAGCCAAAAAACGACCTATTTAACTGTTTAAATGCTTACAAGTCTTGTATTCCATCTTTGTCCATATTATTCCATTAGCTTTATTTACTTTGTATTTTAGATCAAGTGACAGCAATTAATTATATTATTTGTAGTTATTTATTATGCGTTAGCCAGTCGTGATAATAAAAAAGCGTTTTTTTTTTGTTTTGTTTTTTTTTCTCAAAAGAATATTTATGCGAAATTAGTTTTTACCGGTACTTCAAAATGTAATCGTAACAATCTATTGTATAATTAATATTTCTGATGAAACTTTAGTAAAAAAAAAAAAAAAAAAAAAAAAAAGACGATGTTATAAGTGATAAAACACATAATTCCATACTTTTAATCTACCACTAACCCTAAGTTCGGGTTTTAATAGAAAAATAAAATCTGGAAAGGATGCGTGTGACGGGTTTGTTAAAGTGAATTTCGCTTAAAATATTTAAAAGTCATATATAACTATGGAATTAAAAAAAAAAAATACTAGCGGATAATTGTATACAAGTTTTTACTTCAGTCGATGTATGCGCGAGTTTCATCATGCGACAATTACAGATTCATGAAGTCATTTGTGAACGGTGTGACATACGTTATAAGTATGAGATATTATTTAGTTAAGTTAGAATCAAACGGTGAAAAATAAATGTTATATTGAGATATAAACAGTTTGTAGTGAAGAGAGATGCGATTCGATCGAACGCCTAACAGTGATTGGTTTGAATAGCGACCATCTTTATTTCATTATTAAAATATTATTGAAATAATCAGCTTTCAGTTAATCATTTATTTCACAACTCAGGACAGTGGGGAGACTTGTCACTTAAAATGGCGTAACAAAACTTGACTGCAAATTATAGGACGATATTGTGTTGTTTCCACTTGATCAAATATGCTGCATAAATAATTCCAAACAACTGAAATATGGAGAATGATGATTTTAATGTCACACGATCTCAAGTAAAAAATGATTACAGATAATGTAACATGTAAAGTTCAAGTTCAATAACTCTAAATTAATTTAACTAAGTTATCTCCCTTGTATTAAAATTAAATTTGAGACAGTAAAAGTTTAAAGAAGACTTCCCCTCGCTTGATCTCTTTTTCCAGAAATTCAAATCATTTTTATTAGAATAAATTATTTTATGACCAGTCGTTGAAAATGTTATTTAATTATTGAAATAAACAGCAATTTATTTCAGAGCTCTAGTCAGTGGGGAGATTTTGTACTCAAACTGAAGTAACAATAATTGACTGCAAATTATAGAATGATGTTTGCTTGTTGCCACTTGATCATAACATGCAAAATAATGACAACTAAAATGTGGAGAATGATGATTTTAATGTCACTTGATCTCAAGTAAAAATGATTACATGTGAAGTCCGATCTCCCTTGTATTAATTATTCAAACTGAGACAGTAGTAGCCTAAAAAAACTTGCTGTCACATGATCTCTCATGAGAAATAAATAAAAAAAGAGTATTTTTTAACAATAACTACAGGTGTATGTATCAAAGTTTAAATAAAATTATTTGAAAATGTTAACTTTACAGATTGATACGTTCGTTTGACAGAATTCGGGGAAAAACATCAATAGATCAAATAAACACCGCATATATATCCTATTTCATGAAATAGGTTTGTATGTGTATGTATATTTACGTATTGAGGTGTGTGATTGACCTATTGGATACCATCGTGGCCTTTGAATCGTCAATATAGACATGCCCTGATCGTTTACTGACTAACACTTGGTAAAAGTATGAACCAGCAATATCGGTCATTTTTTTACTAAAGACAACAAAAGGAAAACGTTTTCAAAAAACTAGATTACAAATAAATGTTAACGTGAAATTTATTGGGTGGGTTTCTATCAGTATTTTGTTGAATTCACTACTGAGCAATTATACAGACTTCAAAAGATATGACACTCTCGTTTCGGCCATTTTTCTTTTCTAGTTCTCCCGTAACATTGAACACTTTTTTTCCGAAATTTTTAATCGCTTCAAAATAAATTAAGCCACAATCAAAATAGGTAGAAGAATAACAAGGTTTTACTGTACACATAGATTCGATTAAAAAACAAATATATAACAAATAAATGTTATCAAAGGCAAGAAGTGGATAATTTTCTAGCGTGTTTATTTAATGTAACATGTTTATTCGGCTCGTAAAACATACAGTGGTTACCGATGTATTGGAAAATTAAAAATGGCGCTTGATTCTCTTTGACACGGTAAGTTTAGGAAAAAGAGTTGAAAATAAAATAATATACAAAATACTGTTATAAACCCACCAAAAATATGCCAGCCTATGTCACGTTAACACATATTGAGCGAGTTTCTAACCGTATTTTGTGTAGTTTTTTATTTTTAATTCCTTTTCCCAAACTTATCGTGTCAAAGAGAGAGAGAGTCGGGCGCCATTTGCAATTTTCTAATACATCGGTAAACACTATGTTTCTCGAGCTGAATAAACATGTTACATTAAATAAAAACATTAGAAAACTATCCACTTAGGTAGAAAAGTAACTTATCTCGCCTTTGATAACATTTATTTATGTATTTGTTTTTTGACAACTTTTTCGAATCTATGTGTACAGTAATACAAGCTCTAATAACTTATCTTGCCTTTGATAATATTGATTTGATTTATCATTGTTTTTTTTTTTTTGTTTTTTTTTACCACGTTTCCGTTTTGTTATTTCTAGTGAAAAAAAAAAAAATAAAAATTGATTCCCGCTTCAAATATTTATAATATTGCTTAAAAACAGTGTGGTATTTATTTACGTAGTTTGTCTCAAAGAAAACTAAATTATTTGCAACGCTGTTATTTGTTCACGAACTTTTTTGCGATTAAACCACTTTAATCAATTGGTTGGTACTGGTCGCGATTTGAGTTCCCTGCCGAACACCATAAAAAACACTAACTTCTCCCTACGCATTAGCAAAGGACATGTTTTAGTTGCCATAGTAACTCAACGATCATGAATTTTTATCGACTTTTTATAAGTTTTACTGTTTATGAATATTGAAATAAAAGAAATTACTACACATTTATTAATAATATCTCACTTTTATCGACTTTTTTTTTTACTGTTTTACTGTTTATGTGTCACTTTTATCGACTTTTTCTTTTCTTTTTTAAATAGTATTTTCTTTTTAAATGACGACGTTTTTACTGTTTATGAATATTGAAAGAAAAATAATTACTAAACATTTATTAATAAAAAAAATGGGTGCTAGTGCACTTATGATCCGCGCTGTATTTTAAATCGTATTTCTAAGTTTAATTAATGTTTTTTTTTTATTCAATTGTAAGGTTAAAGTAGAGAATAGGTACAAAACACCCTCCCCATGTTAAGAATGGCTTTTTAAATAATAAAAAAACATTAAACCTTAATTAAACTTAGAAAAACGATTTAAAATATAGCGCGGATCATAAGTGCACTAGCACCCATTTTTTTTTTTTTAGTAGTAATTATTTTTCTTTTAATATTCATAAACAGTAAAAACGTCGTCATTTAAAAAGAAAATGCTATTTAAAAAAGAAAAGAAAAAGTCGATAAAAGTGATTAAAAACAAAGGCGATAAAAGTGAGATATTATTAATAAATGTGTAGTAATTTCTTTTATTTCAATATTCATAAACAGTAAAACTTATAAAAAGTCGATAAAAATTCATGATCGTTTATTTACTATGGCAACTAACACATGTCCTTTGCTAATGCGTAGGGAGAAGTCAGTGTTTTTTATGGTGTCCGGCAGGGAACTCAAATCGCGACCAGTACCAATTGGTTTATCGTTCAACTTCTGGGACTATTTTAAGTTAAAAAGAAATCGAAATGAGTATTTATAATTATATTATAAATATGATGTTGATTAAAAGTCTGTAGTTTCACGTTTGCCACTGGGAGCAGTTAATGCAAGTAGGTTATGGAGAAACACAACAAAAAATCTCTTTAGACAGAATAAGCGAAATCAAAAGAAGATGGCGACTGACTTTAACCGCGTCGTATGACAAGACATTTCAATTTACTTCAAACGAAATTCAAATGATGGGGCTAAATTTTATATTAAATCTACTGAAGGTGCGTAAAATAATAAATGCAAAAAAAAAAATAATAATACTTCATAAATAATCGCAGAAGTCAGAAATAAAAAATCGCATTAAGTAAGATTGACGAAAAACATTTCGGGAAAATGTTGGTGGCCCTGAAAAGGGCCGTTTGTGTTGTGTCAAGGAAATAAGAGAATTTACTTGGCAGCTTTCTGGGTCTTCTTGGGAAGAAGTACAGCTTGGATGTTGGGAAGGACACCGCCCTGGGCAATGGTCACTCCGGCCAAGAATTTGTTTAATTCTTCGTCATTACGGATGGCCAATTGCAAGTGACGGGGAATGATTCTGGATTTCTTGTTGTCTCTCGCAGCATTTCCAGCCAACTCGAGAACCTCAGCGGCCAAATATTCCATGACGGCAGCCAAATAGACGGGTGCACCTGCACCAATTCTCTCCGAATAGTTACCCTTGCGGAGGAGACGATGGATACGACCAACGGGGAATTGAAGTCCGGCACGGGATGAACGAGTCTTGCTCTTTCCCTTGGCTTTACCTCCTTTACCACGACCAGACATCTTTAGGTTTTGCTGTTCTTTCAAAAAAGCTCAAACGACTTTAATTTACAAAACGCACGCAACTTGCCTTAAATACGCGTAGATCGGCTCCGGCCAACTGCTGATTATTTTACCGCTCACACAACGGCGTTCTTTTGTCTGTTTTAAGTGCTTTCACAAGTTGTGTAGTTTTGTTGCTAGTTTCTGACCAATCAAATACGAGAGATTTGAGAGAGAAAATTTTGATTGTTGCTGGGAGCCGGCGTGTTTCGTATAAAAAGGAAAGGGAAGACGTTGCCTTTATCATTTCTAATTTGTCGAAATGGCTCCCCCCACTGAAGTTAGCAAGAAAGGCGCTAAGAAAGCCGGTAAGGCTAAACCTGCCCGTGATGGCAAGAAAAAGAGAAAGAAGAGGAAGGAAAGTTATTCCATCTACATTTACAAAGTAATGAAACAAGTTCATCCTGACACTGGAATTTCTAGCAAAGCCATGTCTATTATGAACAGTTTTGTTAACGATCTTTTTGAGAGAATCGCTAATGAAGCCAGCCGTCTGTCCCATTACAGCAAGAAAAGAACACTTAGCAGCCGTGAGGTCCAGACCGCTGTCCGTCTCCTTCTCCCTGGTGAGTTGGCTAAACATGCTGTCTCTGAGGGAACCAAAGCTGTCACCAAGTACACCAGCGCCAAGTAAAAAGCGTTTTCTTCAAAAGAAAAAAATTCCCAAAACGGCCCTTTTCAGGGCCAAACATTTTTTCACGAATGTTTCTTCACTTTCTATATTTTAATGCGATTATTCACTGTTTAGATTTCATAGATATCCCCATCTCTTTCTATGGCGTAAATATTACTTATTTCTATATAATGTATATTTGTAGAAGATTAGGGAAAGACAGTCTTAAATTATATTTGTAATTTTTATTTGTGAACTTGTAAATTTGTTTAAGTCAATCTTAATACAAATTTTTGCATTTCTTTCAATGTTTTTATTTAAATTTATATTTTTTTCCAGCTTTCTTATTCCTTATCCGTACAATCACATTATGATATGCATCTAAATATTACCTGAAATATTTTTGTTTTGTTTTTTAACGTGCATTCATTTAACGTCTGAAATTTTAAAAAATAAAGCTCTTAAATAATTTAAATAATAAAAAAAAAGCTATTACGTAATCAATACCAAGCAAGTAACCAACTTTAAAAGTTTTTAAAAGATAAATTATACAAATTCTAAATGAATTGTTTTTTCCGGTTTGTATTACTGTACACATAGATTCGAAAAAGTTGTCAGAAAACAAATATATAACAAATAAATGTTATCAAAGGAAGATAAGTTACTTTTCTGCCAAACTGTTTTTATTCAATGAAAACATATTTATTCAGCTCGAAAAACATACAGTCTTTACCGATGTATTCGAAAATTCAAGATGGCGTCTCGCACCCTCTTTAACACCGTAAGTATGGAAAAAGGTGTTATAAATAAAAAAAACTATGCAAAATACTATTAAAAACCCACCGAACCTATGTCACGGTAACATATATTGAGCGAGTTTTTAACAGTATTTTATCCGGTTTTTTATTTATAACATCTTTTTCCACACTTACCGTGTTAAAGAGAGAATAAGACGCCATCTTGAATGTTCCAATACATTGGTAAACACTGTATGGTTTTCGAGCTGAATAAACATGTTACATTGAATAAAAACACGAAAAATATATCCAGTTTGGTAGAAAAGTAACTTATCTTGCCTTTGATAACATTTATTTGTTATATATTTGTTTTTTGACAACTTTTTCGAATCTATGTGTACAGTAATACAAATCCATTTTTTCTAATGTGCGAATGTATTTTGATTGTCTTACCGAAGTTCAAATCTTAATTTCGGAGTTCAATTCTTGCATATCAAATATAATCGAAACAGACTTTAAAAAATTACACCCCTTGTAAAATCGACAGAAAAACTTAGTTTTTGTCCAAATAAATCGATTACAATTTTTAACTCATCGTCGAAATTTCAAACATTCGCTGCAAGTTTTTCTTGTGTTCACCTGAATCTAGACAGTTTTTCGAACCGCATAAACGTTTTAAAGTGAGTAAAGCCACAAAAACTTTATCAGATAGGTAGAAGAGTAACTTGTCTTTAATAACATTTATTTGTTATTTGAAAATTTTTCGTACCACGTGTATTGTAAAACAAATCCCCATTCTTTTATTTCTTATTTTGAAGTTTTTGTCGAGTCTTCAAAGAAATCGCGGCCATTTTTTCTTGTTCATCGGTAGCGTTCAATGTAGCTTGCTTTTCGAACAGAATAAACATTTTACAAAAACAATATTGAAATCTTATCCAGTTATAGAGAAAACGAACTTATCTTACATTTTCTAACATTTATTTGTTATATTTGTTTTCTGGCAACTTTTTTGTATCTGTGGATCGTAAAACAAATCCAAATGGGGTTACAATACTTGACTTTAAAAAAAAAATGTTTTTGATAGTTTGTTGCGGACGTCATGTTGCCTATACTTCTGCATCATCCTATGTAATATTATATTACTAATATATACTTCATATATATATACATACGTACATGTGCTGTGTCATGCACACACAGGGGTCACAGAAAAATCATTTTATTTTTATTTCAATAGAATTTATTCATTTTACATTTTTTTTTTTTTTTACCTTATTAATTTTGTTCGGGTTTATTTTCTATGAAATTTAAATGTATGCTGCGTATTTGTTTATTAGAATTTCATTTTTTCGATGTGAGAGAGAATATATATATATATATATATATATATATATATATATATATATATATATATATATATATATATATATATATATATATATATATATATATATTCCGTTTTCGAGAATCAGGAAAATCATTTCAAGGCACAATTTCCCGTCATTTTTGTAGCAAAATGTAAGGATATGTAGTAATTCTTTTTTTGACTTTGCTTGCAAATATTTCGACACGAGTTTTTCATGGTTTGTTTTTAAAATTTGAAGTTTACTACATATTTATTTAGTAGAAAGAAGCGATATGTTAGAACGTAATGTCGCCGTAATTAAACTCTCCAAAATTACGAAAAATAATCGGTTAAAAAATAATTATCGATGAAAACAATTATTGAAAGAAAATTTACCTAATTGAGTTTTTAGTTATCTCCCGTCGATAAACCGGTTTAATTACAAAACAATGACTTCACTAATTATAATACTTACTATATTAAACAAAGGGACATAACTCTTGGGTCGTGTATAATAAACCGTCAAATTTTCTTTTAACGATCTTTAAAAATTGTCGGGTGCTTATTTATATTGAGATATATGCAAAATATTACAGTTCAAAATAGGAAAACGGTATACGAGGAAAACTTATCGGCAGGATTGCAGTTTACAGGGAAATCAAGGGACGCAACTCCTGCCAAACTAAAAAGGACGCAAACAGAATCACCGGGGGGCACCTGTTTCAATTTTTAAATTACGAATTTTAACCGAACCTACTACACGTGGAATAATATAACAAGTTTTAAGATTTCTTTTGAATAGTTCATTTCTTTCTAATTCCTTTGTTTTTTATTCGTTTTACTTCTAAATTATTTTCTTCTTTAATTTTTTGTTTTTACAATCTTTTATTCTTTACGTTTTTATTTTTTTTACCAAAATGAGAACTACTATCGTTGACCACGTTATGTCTACGACTGAAGTGGAAGAGCAGAAGTGGACCTATGAGCATTTGTATAATTTGCTGCCACCAAATAACGAGGTACAGTTACAAACAGCGGCCTCATTGGGACTCATACCGAATAGGAGTTTCTGCAGCTCGTGTGAGAGAGATCGAATTCTCTATAAAAACGGAGCCAAAGGGGATGGTTTTGCGTGGAAGTGTCCTGTCTGTAAGAAGGGTGGTTTGCCAAGGATGGGTTCCTTCTTACAGAGAAGTCATCTGACAATAAAGCAGATTTTAGTTATTTTGCTCAGTTGGAGCATGGAGATGCCGCAGATTAAAATTAAACAGGAAGCAAGTGTAAGTAACCATACAATCGTAGATTGGATGTCATTCATAAGAGAAGTCTGTGAACAGGACATGCTGGACCATCCCATCATGTTAGGTGGGAGAGACGAACATTCGACACCTAAAGAAGTGGAGGTGGATGAGTCATATTTTTTCCGACGAAAGTATAATAGGGGACGTGTGAGGAAGGGCGTTTGGCTTTTTGGCGCAGTGGAAAGAGGCTCGAATTTGTGCAATTTCGCAATAGTGGGAAATAGGGATCGAGATACCCTGTTTCCAATCATAAATTCATGGTGCCTGCCAGGAACAAGAATTATTTCTGACGGTTGGGCGGCTTACCAAGGACTTGATCGACTCGCTCAAGGAATTTATGAGCACGACACTGTCGTCCACGAAGACAACTTCGTTGATCCGTTGGACCCTTCAGTGCACACACAGACTATTGAAGGACTATGGTCACACGCCAAAAAACATATACGAAAGTTTGGGAATCGACAAAATATGTTCGGCTTGCATCTGATGGAATTTTTATGGCGAAAAAGAGAGAAGGGTGAATGTTTTCCATGAATCATCAGATGCATCCGCGAACAGTATTCGTTTTAAAAATTAACTGTTTAATAAAGTTCTATGTTCTTAAAATAATTCTATGTTCTTCAAATAATTCTTTCTTAAAATAATTCATAACTGTTTTTCGTTTTAAAAATTAACTGTTTAATAAAATTCTATGTTCTTCAAATAATTCTATGTTATTAAAATAATTCTTTCTTAAAATAATTTATAACTGTTTTATAAAGTTCTATGTTCTTCCTTTGTTAAAAAAATAACTTATTCAAACAGTTCATTTAAATTAACAAGAAAAAGAAAAATTGAAACAGGTGCCCCCCGGTGATTCTGTTTGCGTCCTTTTTAGTTTGGCAGGAGTTGCGTCCCTTGATTTCCCTGTAAACTGCAATCCTGCCAACTTATCTGTTGAAAATGTTAGTTTACATTAAAAAAAAAAAAAAAATGACGGAAAAGTTTCTAGACGAATTTTAGCAATAAAAATGTCCGTAAATTAGTTTTTCAACTGACATATTTCGCATCTTTCTCAATAAAGTACCGATTTTATTTGTAAAAGTATTTTCCAGAGTGAACAATTTCAAAATGTGCACAAATCTCAGATCCATATTGTCACATTGACATTTACTGAGTGCTTCTCTACCAGTGTTTTGTTAAATGTTGAGGACTGATTTAAAAAAGGGCATTTATTTAACAGAAACGAAAAAATAGTAAGAAACAAAAAACAAAATGTTACCAAAGGCAAGATAAATTTTTTCCTTACCTGAATAGGATTTTGATGTTTTAACTTATTTTAAAGTATCTTTATTTAAAACATAAGTATTGCCTTGTTGATAAGTTGGAGCGAAAACAAGATGGCTGCATCTAATGGGTGGATTTCTATCACTACTGTTTAATTTTTTTTTTTTCCAAACATTCATTTACCAAATAAACTCAGTGTTTATTAAAATAATATTGCTACTCAGAATTATTATGAGTTGGGCAGTTATAATAGAGAACGTTTGGTTTTGTAAGTGTTTATTAAAATGAAATCTGTAGAATTCACTTGTCACGTGAACCAAACTCCCATCAATATAACCACCTAAATATACTTTTAGTTAAAAATGAATTTACTTAATTGAATTCCCACCCCATTAAAAGACACCAACGATGATCAAAAAACATTAATCTATTAGATATAAAGAAATATATGCAATTTTATTATCATCATTCCTTTGTATTTTTTTTCAATTGCAGTCATTATCTTTGAGAACTGACAAAATTCCCCCACTTTGTTTTGAATATTTCACAGATAATTTAACTTAAATTCTTGCCTAAAAACAAAGTTATTTAAAATTATAGGATTTTTTTTCTTTTTGAGTGATATACCATATTTGCTCAAATATTGGAAGTTAGTACATGGGATTAATACTTTTGTTATAATTGTAAAATTATTTTTAAGTCTGAGGTTTTTAAACAGAATAGCTAATTATTCATGTCCGCAATGAAAACAAAATAAGCGAATTATACAGAATAATGAAAAACGGATTTAAAAAAAAAAATCCATCAAATTAGACGTTATGAAAAGATAAACGCATAAAAGTTAGATTTGGAAAAATACTTTTCGGAAAATGTTGGTGGCCCTGAAAAGGGCCGTTTGGTTTGGTTCGTTTTGTCTTGGGTCAAATAATGGTTTAACCTCCGAATCCGTAAAGGGTTCTTCCTTGTCTCTTCAGAGCGTAGACGACATCCATGGCGGTGACAGTCTTCCTCTTGGCGTGCTCGGTGTACGTGACGGCATCACGGATGACATTTTCAAGGAAAACCTTCAGGACACCACGAGTTTCTTCGTAGATCAGACCAGAGATACGTTTCACACCACCTCGACGGGCAAGACGACGGATAGCGGGTTTCGTGATACCCTGGATGTTATCACGAAGTACTTTACGATGACGCTTAGCGCCTCCTTTTCCTAAACCTTTTCCTCCCTTTCCGCGACCAGACATGTTGTTGTCAATTGAAGTAGTAGTATGAAAATACTAATGTACGGCGGACAACAAATCAAATTTACTATATATAGGTCTCCGCACAAAATTCGGCGGACCTAGTTGAAAGCACCCCACGTGATGCTTTATCACCAATGAGAATAAAGGGAAATATTTGAACATTTTGCGAGCACCGAACAAAGGAAAACTGAACGAGCACGTCAGAAAGTAGCAGCAGCTGATAACAGCTCATATAAAAGCTGTAACGGTCGTCGGCTCGTGCGTAAAATTCATTTGGAAATCATTTGAATAATAAGTTCGTCGTAATGGCCCGTACTAAGCAGACCGCTCGTAAATCCACCGGAGGAAAAGCTCCTCGTAAACAGTTGGCTACCAAAGCGGCGCGTAAAAGTGCTCCAGCCACTGGTGGAGTGAAGAAACCCCATCGTTACAGGCCCGGTACTGTAGCTCTCCGTGAGATCAGACGTTATCAAAAATCCACTGAGCTTCTCATCAGGAAACTTCCCTTCCAACGTTTGGTTCGTGAAATCGCCCAAGACTTCAAGACCGATCTCCGTTTCCAGAGTTCTTCTGTGATGGCTCTTCAGGAGGCCAGTGAAGCTTACTTGGTTGGTCTTTTCGAAGACACCAACTTGTGTGCCATCCACGCCAAACGTGTCACCATCATGCCGAAGGACATCCAATTGGCTCGTCGTATCCGAGGCGAGAGAGCTTAAATTTATTATCTCTCTTCATATTCAAACGGCCCTTTTCAGGGCCACAAATTTATTATGAAAGTTTTTTCTTACTGTTGTAATTTAATGCGATTTTTATGTTTTATAAGTTTTCTATATTCTGTCATTGACTTTTTTTCAATGTGATTTTCCTCTTTAGGTGCGTTTATAAGTGAAACGACATTTTTCGACATCAATTGTTTTTAGGCAATTTATATCCGAAAAAGTTGTAAAAAAACAAAAAAACAAATAAATGTTATCAAAGGCAAATGGCGCCCAAGACAAAATAATATTAAAAATCCACCGAATAACATATATTGAGCGAGTTTCTAACAGTATTTTGTCTGCTTTTATAATTTTAACTCCCTTTCCCAGACATACCGTATCAATGAGAAAGTCGGGTGCCATTTTAATTTTCCAATACATCGGTAAACACTGTTTTTTTCGAGCTGAATTAACATATTACATTAAATAAAGACATCAAAAACATATCCAGTTAGGTAGAAAAGTAGCTTATCTTGCTTTGATAACATTTATTTGTTATATATTTGTTTTTTGACAACTTTTTCGAATCTGTGTACAGTAATACACACCATTATTTATTATTAAATTTATTGAATATTTCCTATGAGGTTTCACCGAGCATTAGATTGAATAGATTAGTAATAAACTGCAATTTAAAGTCATTATTATAAATACCTACAAAAAATGTTGATGTACAGTAAAACAAAACAACAGAACCATACCGTTAAAAGAATCTTATCAAAACTTTAAAAAGAACATATCACTCGAATGTCAGCTAGAGCATGAATTAATAACTCTCTAAATCCAAAGATAATCTGCATAAAATGACTCAAAGGGTTGATCTGCCGTACAATCCAACAAACGAACCTCATCATTTTTGTCCACTGAGATTCATTCGCAAATATTCTCTATTTATATACGTTATTACTATGTTTACTAAATTCAAATTTTATGTTTCTGTTCATTAGAAAACTATTATACTAATAAGAAAGATAAAGTATTTTAAAAATATTTTAATATAAACTGTGTAAAAAGAGTTTTCAAGCAAGAAAATAAAAATATTCCAATTATAGAAGAAATTGTAAATAAACTATTTAAAATATATTATCCCACCCAAAAAAAAGACATTTAAATAATAAAAAAAAAGTTTTATTTTATTATTTGTAATACAAACAAATATAAATTGCCAATTATCGTTTTTACAGTAAATTATTTTATGGCGAGATATATATCGTTGGAAATGTGTTTCTAATGTTATTTAATTATTAAAATAAAATCAACTTTCAATCAATAAAAATATTTAGAGTTCGACTCGAACACTTGTACTGAAGTAACAAAAATGTTGGCTTGTTGTTACTTGATCTAATATACAGGATAATTACGAACAACTGAAATGTGGAGAATGATGACTTGAATATCACTTTACCTTAAATAAAAATAAATGAATCTTTACTTGCAATAAAAGTTCGATAACTCCAAAATTATTTAACTAAGTTATTTCCCTTATATTTCCCAGATTATAAAACAGACAATATTATGACTATATTAGAGTTGTTGTGAAAAAAGAGTACGAAAGAATAATTTTGTGTGTATATTAAAGTTTTCTTTTCCGTTGAAATAAAATCTTTTTCATTTATAATTTATGAATAAAGTTAGTTGAAAGCTCGACAAATAAACAGAAATAAACATAAACGCATTAATTATAGACGAACTTATTGAATAAAAAGGATTTTAAAAAAATAATATTATCAAAGCTTCTTGCGCTAAAAAAAAATCTCTTCATTTTAGATTTCCGTATTCAATAAGAATTACATAAAAGATAAGTAAAAATAGATATTAGATAAAATACTACAGAATAACATGAATTATTTACAAATGTTATTTACTTTACAGATTGATATAGAATTTGGGGATGTGTAAAAAATGGTGCCCGAAAAACTCGTCCCGGGAAAACTTGTCTCCGGAAAGCCCGTGCCCGGAAAAATCCCCCCTTTTTGCTAGGTAAGAAAAATGATCCCTTATTGAATAAATATCGATTGAAAACACATTTTATTATCGTTATTGAAGGAGATATTGTTTCTAAAAGAGACTATGCACCCCCATAATATTTTTAAAAATTATTTTTAACTCTTGTTTAAAAAAAAAATAAGATACGAAAAACGAAACCAAATATTTATTTTAAAAAATACTCTAGTTTTAACACTTTTTGTGTCATTAAGAAACAAAAATAAAGAAAGAAAACACGTATTATCAAAGTAAGCAATTATTTTATTTAGAAGAATTAATTCAGTTAAATAATTCTTGTGTTATTACAAAATAACAAAAAAAAGAAAACACGGTCTTATTTTGGTACGGCGTTGAAATAATAACGTTACTATTTCGAAAGCAATTCTTAACATGGGGAGGAGGGGGTATCGTTTGAAAGTCATTTCGGGGTCACTTGTGCAGTACTTAAAAATATACATATTTATATTCTTTTGTGGGTGGGGGAGGCTCGTTTTAAAACTACATCTACCTCAGTATTTTCTTTAATTTTCAGACATTTTTTTGTTAAAAATTATTTACTAAGTAATGTCGAGTGAGTGCGACATTACTTGTTATTTCTTTTTAACTAAATAAACTCTTTAAAATAAGTTTAAACACCAAAAACTTACAAAGCTAGGTAGAAAACGAAAACTAAAAAAAATCAATTAAATTTTTTTTAAAACAATAAACATGTAAAAATATTTTTAAAAATATTATGGGTTGTGCATTATTACCTAAAAATATACAAATTTCTTTTTTTTTTATTGGGGGGGTCTCGTTTTAACACCTTAATATTTTTTTTAATTTGCTATTTTTGAGCAATTATCCCCCTAAGACGTGATCCTCTTCTGTCGGGCATTATTGTTCATAAGTAACACCCGACATTACTTTTTTTTTAAACTAAATAAACTCTTTAAAATAAGTTGAAAGACCAAAAACTTTCAAAGCTAGGTAGAAAACGAAAACTTAGAAAAATTGATTTAATTTTTTTAAAACAACAATAAACAAGTAAAAATATTTTAAAAAAATATTATGGGATGTGTATTCTCTTTTAAAGACAATATCTTCTTCAAGAACGGTTATAAAATGTGTTTTAAATCTATGTTTATTCAATAAGGGACCAGTTTTCCTACTTAGCAAAAGGGGGCGAGTTTTCCGAAATTCCAAAAAAAAATGGTTGCTATGAAATGTATTTAATCAACAATTATGTTTTGATAAAATTGATATTTTTCTGGATAGTGCAAAAAATATTTTAGAATGAAAATCCAATAACATGCAGCAAATATGAGTTTATTAATATTTCTATGGAAATAGTGTCCATTATATTTAAAATAAAAAAGAACCCAAATGAGATAAATTAATAAGTACCAATAAATGCTCTGAAAGTAATATTGTGCTACATAGTTCAATAATAATAATGTAAGAGACAAACTTTAATTTACTTTGTCCTGCTTCATTTGAATGCTCCTTTACTATGTAAAATTTCATTCACTTTTTTTTGTGGAGGGAGGAATGGGTTAAAAACCATTCACTTCGAAATTACTACGCGTTCTTTTCTCACACCATTACAACAATAATCATATATTATTATAATAATATGTGAAAACGATGCTACATCAAACTGTGGCCAGTCATATATTCTTTTCCGAGTTGCCAGATGGTTTTTTTTATAAGCGAGAATTAATGAATTTGGCTTCTTTTTTTTTTTACATTTTAACCTCTAAAAGTTATTTGGCCTTTTCCATTAATTAAGAAAGGAACAAGCAGAATATTATATAAATAGGATTTTGAAGATTGAATCGTTTAGTCATTAAATCATTGGTTGAATAAAATCGTCATAAAACCATTATTTAAGCCATTAAGATTAATGTAATGTTTTAATCTCTATAAAATATATAAATACTTGAAATCTTGTAATATTTGCGAATTTGTCAAGTATTTCAAAAGCCAAAAAACGACCTATTTAACTGTTTAAATGCTTACAAGTCTTGTATTCCATCTTTGTCCATATTATTCCATTAGCTTTATTTACTTTGTATTTTAGATCAAGTGACAGCAATTAATTATATTATTTGTAGTTATTTATTATGCGTTAGCCAGTCGTGATAATAAAAAAGCGTTTTTTTTTTGTTTTGTTTTTTTTTCTCAAAAGAATATTTATGCGAAATTAGTTTTTACCGGTACTTCAAAATGTAATCGTAACAATCTATTGTATAATTAATATTTCTGATGAAACTTTAGTAAAAAAAAAAAAAAAAAAAAAAAAAAGACGATGTTATAAGTGATAAAACACATAATTCCATACTTTTAATCTACCACTAACCCTAAGTTCGGGTTTTAATAGAAAAATAAAATCTGGAAAGGATGCGTGTGACGGGTTTGTTAAAGTGAATTTCGCTTAAAATATTTAAAAGTCATATATAACTATGGAATTAAAAAAAAAAAATACTAGCGGATAATTGTATACAAGTTTTTACTTCAGTCGATGTATGCGCGAGTTTCATCATGCGACAATTACAGATTCATGAAGTCATTTGTGAACGGTGTGACATACGTTATAAGTATGAGATATTATTTAGTTAAGTTAGAATCAAACGGTGAAAAATAAATGTTATATTGAGATATAAACAGTTTGTAGTGAAGAGAGATGCGATTCGATCGAACGCCTAACAGTGATTGGTTTGAATAGCGACCATCTTTATTTCATTATTAAAATATTATTGAAATAATCAGCTTTCAGTTAATCATTTATTTCACAACTCAGGACAGTGGGGAGACTTGTCACTTAAAATGGCGTAACAAAACTTGACTGCAAATTATAGGACGATATTGTGTTGTTTCCACTTGATCAAATATGCTGCATAAATAATTCCAAACAACTGAAATATGGAGAATGATGATTTTAATGTCACACGATCTCAAGTAAAAAATGATTACAGATAATGTAACATGTAAAGTTCAAGTTCAATAACTCTAAATTAATTTAACTAAGTTATCTCCCTTGTATTAAAATTAAAATTGAGACAGTAAAAGTTTAAAGAAGACTTCCCCTCGCTTGATCTCTTTTTCCAGAAATTCAAATCATTTTTATTAGAATAAATTATTTTATGACCAGTCGTTGAAAATGTTATTTAATTATTGAAATAAACAGCAATTTATTTCAGAGCTCTAGTCAGTGGGGAGATTTTGTACTCAAACTGAAGTAACAATAATTGACTGCAAATTATAGAATGATGTTTGCTTGTTGCCACTTGATCATAACATGCAAAATAATGACAACTAAAATGTGGAGAATGATGATTTTAATGTCACTTGATCTCAAGTAAAAATGATTACATGTGAAGTCCGATCTCCCTTGTATTAATTATTCAAACTGAGACAGTAGTAGCCTAAAAAAACTTGCTGTCACATGATCTCTCATGAGAAATAAATAAAAAAAGAGTATTTTTTAACAATAACTACAGGTGTATGTATCAAAGTTTAAATAAAATTATTTGAAAATGTTAACTTTACAGATTGATACGTTCGTTTGACAGAATTCGGGGAAAAACATCAATAGATCAAATAAACACCGCATATATATCCTATTTCATGAAATAGGTTTGTATGTGTATGTATATTTACGTATTGAGGTGTGTGATTGACCTATTGGATACCATCGTGGCCTTTGAATCGTCAATATAGACATGCCCTGATCGTTTACTGACTAACACTTGGTAAAAGTATGAACCAGCAATATCGGTCATTTTTTTACTAAAGACAACAAAAGGAAAACGTTTTCAAAAAACTAGATTACAAATAAATGTTAACGTGAAATTTATTGGGTGGGTTTCTATCAGTATTTTGTTGAATTCACTACTGAGCAATTATACAGACTTCAAAAGATATGACACTCTCGTTTCGGCCATTTTTCTTTTCTAGTTCTCCCGTAACATTGAACACTTTTTTTCCGAAATTTTTAATCGCTTCAAAATAAATTAAGCCACAATCAAAATAGGTAGAAGAATAACAAGGTTTTACTGTACACATAGATTCGATTAAAAAACAAATATATAACAAATAAATGTTATCAAAGGCAAGAAGTGGATAATTTTCTAGCGTGTTTATTTAATGTAACATGTTTATTCGGCTCGTAAAACATACAGTGGTTACCGATGTATTGGAAAATTAAAAATGGCGCTTGATTCTCTTTGACACGGTAAGTTTAGGAAAAAGAGTTGAAAATAAAATAATATACAAAATACTGTTATAAACCCACCAAAAATATGCCAGCCTATGTCACGTTAACACATATTGAGCGAGTTTCTAACCGTATTTTGTGTAGTTTTTTATTTTTAATTCCTTTTCCCAAACTTATCGTGTCAAAGAGAGAGAGAGTCGGGCGCCATTTGCAATTTTCTAATACATCGGTAAACACTATGTTTCTCGAGCTGAATAAACATGTTACATTAAATAAAAACATTAGAAAACTATCCACTTAGGTAGAAAAGTAACTTATCTCGCCTTTGATAACATTTATTTATGTATTTGTTTTTTGACAACTTTTTCGAATCTATGTGTACAGTAATACAAGCTCTAATAACTTATCTTGCCTTTGATAATATTGATTTGATTTATCATTGTTTTTTTTTTTTGTTTTTTTTTACCACGTTTCCGTTTTGTTATTTCTAGTGAAAAAAAAAAAAATAAAAATTGATTC
The DNA here is from genome assembly GCF_053919585.1 of Euprymna scolopes. Lineage (NCBI taxonomy): Eukaryota > Metazoa > Mollusca > Cephalopoda > Sepiida > Sepiolidae > Euprymna > Euprymna scolopes. The sequence continues at coordinate 59,609,935 of NC_136500.1, forward strand.
CCGCTTCAAATATTTATAATATTGCTTAAAAACAGTGTGGTATTTATTTACGTAGTTTGTCTCAAAGAAAACTAAATTATTTGCAACGCTGTTATTTGTTCACGAACTTTTTTGCGATTAAACCACTTTAATCAATTGGTTGGTACTGGTCGCGATTTGAGTTCCCTGCCGAACACCATAAAAAACACTAACTTCTCCCTACGCATTAGCAAAGGACATGTTTTAGTTGCCATAGTAACTCAACGATCATGAATTTTTATCGACTTTTTATAAGTTTTACTGTTTATGAATATTGAAATAAAAGAAATTACTACACATTTATTAATAATATCTCACTTTTATCGACTTTTTTTTTACTGTTTTACTGTTTATGTGTCACTTTTATCGACTTTTTCTTTTCTTTTTTAAATAGTATTTTCTTTTTAAATGACGACGTTTTTACTGTTTATGAATATTGAAAGAAAAATAATTACTAAACATTTATTAATAAAAAAATGGGTGCTAGTGCACTTATGATCCGCGCTGTATTTTAAATCGTATTTCTAAGTTTAATTAATGTTTTTTTTTTATTCAATTGTAAGGTTAAAGTAGAGAATAGGTACAAAACACCCTCCCCATGTTAAGAATGGCTTTTTAAATAATAAAAAAACATTAAACCTTAATTAAACTTAGAAAAACGATTTAAAATATAGCGCGGATCATAAGTGCACTAGCACCCATTTTTTTTTTTTTAGTAGTAATTATTTTTCTTTTAATATTCATAAACAGTAAAAACGTCGTCATTTAAAAAGAAAATGCTATTTAAAAAAGAAAAGAAAAAGTCGATAAAAGTGATTAAAAACAAAGGCGATAAAAGTGAGATATTATTAATAAATGTGTAGTAATTTCTTTTATTTCAATATTCATAAACAGTAAAACTTATAAAAAGTCGATAAAAATTCATGATCGTTTATTTACTATGGCAACTAACACATGTCCTTTGCTAATGCGTAGGGAGAAGTCAGTGTTTTTTATGGTGTCCGGCAGGGAACTCAAATCGCGACCAGTACCAATTGGTTTATCGTTCAACTTCTGGGACTATTTTAAGTTAAAAAGAAATCGAAATGAGTATTTATAATTATATTATAAATATGATGTTGATTAAAAGTCTGTAGTTTCACGTTTGCCACTGGGAGCAGTTAATGCAAGTAGGTTATGGAGAAACACAACAAAAAATCTCTTTAGACAGAATAAGCGAAATCAAAAGAAGATGGCGACTGACTTTAACCGCGTCGTATGACAAGACATTTCAATTTACTTCAAACGAAATTCAAATGATGGGGCTAAATTTTATATTAAATCTACTGAAGGTGCGTAAAATAATAAATGCAAAAAAAAAAATAATAATACTTCATAAATAATCGCAGAAGTCAGAAATAAAAAATCGCATTAAGTAAGATTGACGAAAAACATTTCGGGAAAATGTTGGTGGCCCTGAAAAGGGCCGTTTGTGTTGTGTCAAGGAAATAAGAGAATTTACTTGGCAGCTTTCTGGGTCTTCTTGGGAAGAAGTACAGCTTGGATGTTGGGAAGGACACCGCCCTGGGCAATGGTCACTCCGGCCAAGAATTTGTTTAATTCTTCGTCATTACGGATGGCCAATTGCAAGTGACGGGGAATGATTCTGGATTTCTTGTTGTCTCTCGCAGCATTTCCAGCCAACTCGAGAACCTCAGCGGCCAAATATTCCATGACGGCAGCCAAATAGACGGGTGCACCTGCACCAATTCTCTCCGAATAGTTACCCTTGCGGAGGAGACGATGGATACGACCAACGGGGAATTGAAGTCCGGCACGGGATGAACGAGTCTTGCTCTTTCCCTTGGCTTTACCTCCTTTACCACGACCAGACATCTTTAGGTTTTGCTGTTCTTTCAAAAAAGCTCAAACGACTTTAATTTACAAAACGCACGCAACTTGCCTTAAATACGCGTAGATCGGCTCCGGCCAACTGCTGATTATTTTACCGCTCACACAACGGCGTTCTTTTGTCTGTTTTAAGTGCTTTCACAAGTTGTGTAGTTTTGTTGCTAGTTTCTGACCAATCAAATACGAGAGATTTGAGAGAGAAAATTTTGATTGTTGCTGGGAGCCGGCGTGTTTCGTATAAAAAGGAAAGGGAAGACGTTGCCTTTATCATTTCTAATTTGTCGAAATGGCTCCCCCCACTGAAGTTAGCAAGAAAGGCGCTAAGAAAGCCGGTAAGGCTAAACCTGCCCGTGATGGCAAGAAAAAGAGAAAGAAGAGGAAGGAAAGTTATTCCATCTACATTTACAAAGTAATGAAACAAGTTCATCCTGACACTGGAATTTCTAGCAAAGCCATGTCTATTATGAACAGTTTTGTTAACGATCTTTTTGAGAGAATCGCTAATGAAGCCAGCCGTCTGTCCCATTACAGCAAGAAAAGAACACTTAGCAGCCGTGAGGTCCAGACCGCTGTCCGTCTCCTTCTCCCTGGTGAGTTGGCTAAACATGCTGTCTCTGAGGGAACCAAAGCTGTCACCAAGTACACCAGCGCCAAGTAAAAAGCGTTTTCTTCAAAAGAAAAAAATTCCCAAAACGGCCCTTTTCAGGGCCAAACATTTTTTCACGAATGTTTCTTCACTTTCTATATTTTAATGCGATTATTCACTGTTTAGATTTCATAGATATCCCCATCTCTTTCTATGGCGTAAATATTACTTATTTCTATATAATGTATATTTGTAGAAGATTAGGGAAAGACAGTCTTAAATTATATTTGTAATTTTTATTTGTGAACTTGTAAATTTGTTTAAGTCAATCTTAATACAAATTTTTGCATTTCTTTCAATGTTTTTATTTAAATTTATATTTTTTTCCAGCTTTCTTATTCCTTATCCGTACAATCACATTATGATATGCATCTAAATATTACCTGAAATATTTTTGTTTTGTTTTTTAACGTGCATTCATTTAACGTCTGAAATTTTAAAAAATAAAGCTCTTAAATAATTTAAATAATAAAAAAAAAGCTATTACGTAATCAATACCAAGCAAGTAACCAACTTTAAAAGTTTTTAAAAGATAAATTATACAAATTCTAAATGAATTGTTTTTTCCGGTTTGTATTACTGTACACATAGATTCGAAAAAGTTGTCAGAAAACAAATATATAACAAATAAATGTTATCAAAGGAAGATAAGTTACTTTTCTGCCAAACTGTTTTTATTCAATGAAAACATATTTATTCAGCTCGAAAAACATACAGTCTTTACCGATGTATTCGAAAATTCAAGATGGCGTCTCGCACCCTCTTTAACACCGTAAGTATGGAAAAAGGTGTTATAAATAAAAAAAACTATGCAAAATACTATTAAAAACCCACCGAACCTATGTCACGGTAACATATATTGAGCGAGTTTTTAACAGTATTTTATCCGGTTTTTTATTTATAACATCTTTTTCCACACTTACCGTGTTAAAGAGAGAATAAGACGCCATCTTGAATGTTCCAATACATTGGTAAACACTGTATGGTTTTCGAGCTGAATAAACATGTTACATTGAATAAAAACACGAAAAATATATCCAGTTTGGTAGAAAAGTAACTTATCTTGCCTTTGATAACATTTATTTGTTATATATTTGTTTTTTGACAACTTTTTCGAATCTATGTGTACAGTAATACAAATCCATTTTTTCTAATGTGCGAATGTATTTTGATTGTCTTACCGAAGTTCAAATCTTAATTTCGGAGTTCAATTCTTGCATATCAAATATAATCGAAACAGACTTTAAAAAATTACACCCCTTGTAAAATCGACAGAAAAACTTAGTTTTTGTCCAAATAAATCGATTACAATTTTTAACTCATCGTCGAAATTTCAAACATTCGCTGCAAGTTTTTCTTGTGTTCACCTGAATCTAGACAGTTTTTCGAACCGCATAAACGTTTTAAAGTGAGTAAAGCCACAAAAACTTTATCAGATAGGTAGAAGAGTAACTTGTCTTTAATAACATTTATTTGTTATTTGAAAATTTTTCGTACCACGTGTATTGTAAAACAAATCCCCATTCTTTTATTTCTTATTTTGAAGTTTTTGTCGAGTCTTCAAAGAAATCGCGGCCATTTTTTCTTGTTCATCGGTAGCGTTCAATGTAGCTTGCTTTTCGAACAGAATAAACATTTTACAAAAACAATATTGAAATCTTATCCAGTTATAGAGAAAACGAACTTATCTTACATTTTCTAACATTTATTTGTTATATTTGTTTTCTGGCAACTTTTTTGTATCTGTGGATCGTAAAACAAATCCAAATGGGGTTACAATACTTGACTTTAAAAAAAAAATGTTTTTGATAGTTTGTTGCGGACGTCATGTTGCCTATACTTCTGCATCATCCTATGTAATATTATATTACTAATATATACTTCATATATATATACATACGTACATGTGCTGTGTCATGCACACACAGGGGTCACAGAAAAATCATTTTATTTTTATTTCAATAGAATTTATTCATTTTACATTTTTTTTTTTTTTTACCTTATTAATTTTGTTCGGGTTTATTTTCTATGAAATTTAAATGTATGCTGCGTATTTGTTTATTAGAATTTCATTTTTTCGATGTGAGAGAGAATATATATATATATATATATATATATATATATATATATATATATATATATATATATATATATATATATATATATATATTCCGTTTTCGAGAATCAGGAAAATCATTTCAAGGCACAATTTCCCGTCATTTTTGTAGCAAAATGTAAGGATATGTAGTAATTCTTTTTTTGACTTTGCTTGCAAATATTTCGACACGAGTTTTTCATGGTTTGTTTTTAAAATTTGAAGTTTACTACATATTTATTTAGTAGAAAGAAGCGATATGTTAGAACGTAATGTCGCCGTAATTAAACTCTCCAAAATTACGAAAAATAATCGGTTAAAAAATAATTATCGATGAAAACAATTATTGAAAGAAAATTTACCTAATTGAGTTTTTAGTTATCTCCCGTCGATAAACCGGTTTAATTACAAAACAATGACTTCACTAATTATAATACTTACTATATTAAACAAAGGGACATAACTCTTGGGTCGTGTATAATAAACCGTCAAATTTTCTTTTAACGATCTTTAAAAATTGTCGGGTGCTTATTTATATTGAGATATATGCAAAATATTACAGTTCAAAATAGGAAAACGGTATACGAGGAAAACTTATCGGCAGGATTGCAGTTTACAGGGAAATCAAGGGACGCAACTCCTGCCAAACTAAAAAGGACGCAAACAGAATCACCGGGGGGCACCTGTTTCAATTTTTAAATTACGAATTTTAACCGAACCTACTACACGTGGAATAATATAACAAGTTTTAAGATTTCTTTTGAATAGTTCATTTCTTTCTAATTCCTTTGTTTTTTATTCGTTTTACTTCTAAATTATTTTCTTCTTTAATTTTTTGTTTTTACAATCTTTTATTATACTTTTATTCTTTACGTTTTTATTTTTTTTACCAAAATGAGAACTACTATCGTTGACCACGTTATGTCTACGACTGAAGTGGAAGAGCAGAAGTGGACCTATGAGCATTTGTATAATTTGCTGCCACCAAATAACGAGGTACAGTTACAAACAGCGGCCTCATTGGGACTCATACCGAATAGGAGTTTCTGCAGCTCGTGTGAGAGAGATCGAATTCTCTATAAAAACGGAGCCAAAGGGGATGGTTTTGCGTGGAAGTGTCCTGTCTGTAAGAAGGGTGGTTTGCCAAGGATGGGTTCCTTCTTACAGAGAAGTCATCTGACAATAAAGCAGATTTTAGTTATTTTGCTCAGTTGGAGCATGGAGATGCCGCAGATTAAAATTAAACAGGAAGCAAGTGTAAGTAACCATACAATCGTAGATTGGATGTCATTCATAAGAGAAGTCTGTGAACAGGACATGCTGGACCATCCCATCATGTTAGGTGGGAGAGACGAACATTCGACACCTAAAGAAGTGGAGGTGGATGAGTCATATTTTTTCCGACGAAAGTATAATAGGGGACGTGTGAGGAAGGGCGTTTGGCTTTTTGGCGCAGTGGAAAGAGGCTCGAATTTGTGCAATTTCGCAATAGTGGGAAATAGGGATCGAGATACCCTGTTTCCAATCATAAATTCATGGTGCCTGCCAGGAACAAGAATTATTTCTGACGGTTGGGCGGCTTACCAAGGACTTGATCGACTCGCTCAAGGAATTTATGAGCACGACACTGTCGTCCACGAAAACAACTTCGTTGATCCGTTGGACCCTTCAGTGCACACACAGACTATTGAAGGACTATGGTCACACGCCAAAAAACATATACGAAAGTTTGGGAATCGACAAAATATGTTCGGCTTGCATCTGATGGAATTTTTATGGCGAAAAAGAGAGAAGGGTGAATGTTTTCCATGAATCATCAGATGCATCCGCGAACAGTATTCGTTTTAAAAATTAACTGTTTAATAAAGTTCTATGTTCTTAAAATAATTCTATGTTCTTCAAATAATTCTTTCTTAAAATAATTCATAACTGTTTTTCGTTTTAAAAATTAACTGTTTAATAAAATTCTATGTTCTTCAAATAATTCTATGTTATTAAAATAATTCTTTCTTAAAATAATTTATAACTTTTTTATAAAGTTCTATGTTCTTCCTTTGTTAAAAAAATAACTTATTCAAACAGTTCATTTAAATTAACAAGAAAAAGAAAAATTGAAACAGGTGCCCCCCGGTGATTCTGTTTGCGTCCTTTTTAGTTTGGCAGGAGTTGCGTCCCTTGATTTCCCTGTAAACTGCAATCCTGCCAACTTATCTGTTGAAAATGTTAGTTTACATTAAAAAAAAAAAAAAATGACGGAAAAGTTTCTAGTCGAATTTTAGCAATAAAAATGTCCGTAAATTAGTTTTTCAACTGACATATTTCGCATCTTTCTCAATAAAGTACCGATTTTATTTGTAAAAGTATTTTCCAGAGTGAACAATTTCAAAATGTGCACAAATCTCAGATCCATATTGTCACATTGACATTTACTGAGTGCTTCTCTACCAGTGTTTTGTTAAATGTTGAGGACTGATTTAAAAAAGGGCATTTATTTAGCAGAAACGAAAAAATAGTAAGAAACAAAAAACAAAATGTTACCAAAGGCAAGATAAATTTTTTCCTTACCTGAATAGGATTTTGATGTTTTAACTTATTTTAAAGTATCTTTATTTAAAACATAAGTATTGCCTTGTTGATAAGTTGGAGCGAAAACAAGATGGCTGCATCTAATGGGTGGATTTCTATCACTACTGTTTAATTTTTTTTTTTCCAAACATTCATTTACCAAATAAACTCAGTGTTTATTAAAATAATATTGCTACTCGGAATTATTATGAGTTGGGCAGTTATAATAGAGAACGTTTGGTTTTGTAAGTGTTTATTAAAATGAAATCTGTAGAATTCACTTGTCACGTGAACCAAACTCCCATCAATATAACCACCTAAATATACTTTTAGTTAAAAATGAATTTACTTAATTGAATTCCCACCCCATTAAAAGACACCAACGATGATCAAAAAACATTAATCTATTAGATATAAAGAAATATATGCAATTTTATTATCATCATTCCTTTGTATTTTTTTTCAATTGCAGTCATTATCTTTGAGAACTGACAAAATTCCCCCACTTTGTTTTGAATATTTCACAGATAATTTAACTTAAATTCTTGCCTAAAAACAAAGTTATTTAAAATTATAGGATTTTTTTTCTTTTTGAGTGATATACCATATTTGCTCAAATATTGGAAGTTAGTACATGGGATTAATACTTTTGTTATAATTGTAAAATTATTTTTAAGTCTGAGGTTTTTAAACAGAATAGCTAATTATTCATGTCTGCAATGAAAACAAAATAAGCGAATTATACAGAATAATGAAAAACGGATTTAAAAAAAAAAATCCATCAAATTAGACGTTATGAAAAGATAAACGCATAAAAGTTAGATTTGGAAAAATACTTTTCGGAAAATGTTGGTGGCCCTGAAAAGGGCCGTTTGGTTTGGTTCGTTTTGTCTTGGGTCAAATAATGGTTTAACCTCCGAATCCGTAAAGGGTTCTTCCTTGTCTCTTCAGAGCGTAGACGACATCCATGGCGGTGACAGTCTTCCTCTTGGCGTGCTCGGTGTACGTGACGGCATCACGGATGACATTTTCAAGGAAAACCTTCAGGACACCACGAGTTTCTTCGTAGATCAGACCAGAGATACGTTTCACACCACCTCGACGGGCAAGACGACGGATAGCGGGTTTCGTGATACCCTGGATGTTATCACGAAGTACTTTACGATGACGCTTAGCGCCTCCTTTTCCTAAACCTTTTCCTCCCTTTCCGCGACCAGACATCTTGTTGTCAATTGAAGTAGTAGTATGAAAATACTAATGTACGGCGGACAACAAATCAAATTTACTATATATAGGTCTCCGCACAAAATCCGGCGGACCTAGTTGAAAGCACCCCACGTGATGCTTTATCACCAATGAGAATAAAGGGAAATATTTGAACATTTTGCGAGCACCGAACAAAGGAAAACTGAACGAGCACTTCAGAAAGTAGCAGCAGCAGCTGATAACAGCTCATATAAAAGCTGTAACGGTCGTCGGCTCGTGCGTAAAATTCATTTGGAAATCATTTGAATAATAAGTTCGTCGTAATGGCCCGTACTAAGCAGACCGCTCGTAAATCCACCGGAGGAAAAGCTCCTCGTAAACAGTTGGCTACCAAAGCGGCGCGTAAAAGTGCTCCAGCCACTGGTGGAGTGAAGAAACCCCATCGTTACAGGCCCGGTACTGTAGCTCTCCGTGAGATCAGACGTTATCAAAAATCCACTGAGCTTCTCATCAGGAAACTTCCCTTCCAACGTTTGGTTCGTGAAATCGCCCAAGACTTCAAGACCGATCTCCGTTTCCAGAGTTCTTCTGTGATGGCTCTTCAGGAGGCCAGTGAAGCTTACTTGGTTGGTCTTTTCGAAGACACCAACTTGTGTGCCATCCACGCCAAACGTGTCACCATCATGCCGAAGGACATCCAATTGGCTCGTCGTATCCGAGGCGAGAGAGCTTAAATTTATTATCTCTCTTCATATTCAAACGGCCCTTTTCAGGGCCACAAATTTATTATGAAAGTTTTTTCTTACTGTTGTAATTTAATGCGATTTTTATGTTTTATAAGTTTTCTATATTCTGTCATTGACTTTTTTTCAATGTGATTTTCCTCTTTAGGTGCGTTTATAAGTGAAACGACATTTTTCGACATCAATTGTTTTTAGGCAATTTATATCCGAAAAAGTTGTAAAAAAACAAAAAAACAAATAAATGTTATCAAAGGCAAATGGCGCCCAAGACAAAATAATATTAAAAATCCACCGAATAACATATATTGAGCGAGTTTCTAACAGTATTTTGTCTGCTTTTATAATTTTAACTCCCTTTCCCAGACATACCGTATCAATGAGAAAGTCGGGTGCCATTTTAATTTTCCAATACATCGGTAAACACTGTTTTTTTCGAGCTGAATTAACATATTACATTAAATAAAGACATCAAAAACATATCCAGTTAGGTAGAAAAGTAGCTTATCTTGCTTTGATAACATTTATTTGTTATATATTTGTTTTTTGACAACTTTTTCGAATCTGTGTACAGTAATACACACCATTATTTATTATTAAATTTATTGAATATTTCCTATGAGGTTTCACCGAGCATTAGATTGAATAGATTAGTAATAAACTGCAATTTAAAGTCATTATTATAAATACCTACAAAAAATGTTGATGTACAGTAAAACAAAACAACAGAACCATACCGTTAAAAGAATCTTATCAAAACTTTAAAAAGAACATATCACTCGAATGTCAGCTAGAGCATGAATTAATAACTCTCTAAATCCAAAGATAATCTGCATAAAATGACTCAAAGGGTTGATCTGCCGTACAATCCAACAAACGAACCTCATCATTTTTGTCCACTGAGATTCATTCGCAAATATTCTCTATTTATATACGTTATTACTATGTTTACTAAATTCAAATTTTATGTTTCTGTTCATTAGAAAACTATTATACTAATAAGAAAGATAAAGTATTTTAAAAATATTTTAATATAAACTGTGTAAAAAGAGTTTTCAAGCAAGAAAATAAAAATATTCCAATTATAGAAGAAATTGTAAATAAACTATTTAAAATATATTATCCCACCCAAAAAAAAGACATTTAAATAATAAAAAAAAAGTTTTATTTTATTATTTGTAATACAAACAAATATAAATTGCCAATTATCGTTTTTACAGTAAATTATTTTATGGCGAGATATATATCGTTGGAAATGTGTTTCTAATGTTATTTAATTATTAAAATAAAATCAACTTTCAATCAATAAAAATATTTAGAGTTCGACTCGAACACTTGTACTGAAGTAACAAAAATGTTGGCTTGTTGTTACTTGATCTAATATACAGGATAATTACGAACAACTGAAATGTGGAGAATGATGACTTGAATATCACTTTACCTTAAATAAAAATAAATGAATCTTTACTTGCAATAAAAGTTCGATAACTCCAAAATTATTTAACTAAGTTATTTCCCTTATATTTCCCAGATTATAAAACAGACAATATTATGACTATATTAGAGTTGTTGTGAAAAAAGAGTACGAAAGAATAATTTTGTGTGTATATTAAAGTTTTCTTTTCCGTTGAAATAAAATCTTTTTCATTTATAATTTATGAATAAAGTTAGTTGAAAGCTCGACAAATAAACAGAAATAAACATAAACGCATTAATTATAGACGAACTTATTGAATAAAAAGGATTTTAAAAAAATAATATTATCAAAGCTTCTTGCGCTAAAAAAAAATCTCTTCATTTTAGATTTCCGTATTCAATAAGAATTACATAAAAGATAAGTAAAAATAGATATTAGATAAAATACTACAGAATAACATGAATTATTTACAAATGTTATTTACTTTACAGATTGATATAGAATTTGGGGATGTGTAAAAAATGGTGCCCGAAAAACTCGTCCCGGGAAAACTTGTCTCCGGAAAGCCCGTGCCCGGAAAAATCCCCCCTTTTTGCTAGGTAAGAAAAATGATCCCTTATTGAATAAATATCGATTGAAAACAAATTTTATTATCGTTATTGAAGGAGATATTGTTTCTAAAAGAGACTATGCACCCCCATAATATTTTTAAAGATTATTTTTAACTCTTGTTTAAAAAAAAAATAAGATACGAAAAACGAAACCAAATATTTATTTTAAAAAATACTCTAGTTTTAACACTTTTTGTGTCATTAAGAAACAAAAATAAAGAAAGAAAACACGTATTATCAAAGTAAGCAATTATTTTATTTAGAAGAATTAATTCAGTTAAATAATTCTTGTGTTATTACAAAATAACAAAAAAAGAAAACACGGTCTTATTTTGGTACGGCGTTGAAATAATAACGTTACTATTTCGAAAGCAATTCTTAACATGGGGAGGAGGGGGTATCGTTTGAAAGTCATTTCGGGGTCACTTGTGCAGTACTTAAAAATATACATATTTATATTCTTTTGTGGGTGGGGGAGGCTCGTTTTAAAACTACATCTACCTCAGTATTTTCTTTAATTTTCAGACATTTTTTTGTTAAAAATTATTTACTAAGTAATTTCGAGTGAGTGCGACATTACTTGTTATTTCTTTTTAACTAAATAAACTCTTTAAAATAAGTTTAAACACCAAAAACTTACAAAGCTAGGTAGAAAACGAAAACTAAAAAAAATCAATTAAATTTTTTTTAAAACAATAAACATGTAAAAATATTTTTAAAAATATTATGGGTTGTGCATTATTACCTAAAAATATACAAATTTCTTTTTTTTTATTGGGGGGGGTCTCGTTTTAACACCTTAATATTTTCTTTAATTTGCTATTTTTGAGCAATTATCCCCCTAAGACGTGATCCTCTTCTGTCGGGCATTATTGTTCATAAGTAACACCCGACATTACTTTTTTTTTAAACTAAATAAACTCTTTAAAATAAGTTGAAAGACCAAAAACTTTCAAAGCTAGGTAGAAAACGAAAACTTAGAAAAATTGATTTAATTTTTTTAAAACAACAATAAACAAGTAAAAATATTTTAAAAAAATATTATGGGATGTGTATTCTCTTTTAAAGACAATATCTTCTTCAAGAACGGTTATAAAATGTGTTTTAAATCTATGTTTATTCAATAAGGGACCAGTTTTCCTACTTAGCAAAAGGGGGCGAGTTTTCCGAAATTCGAAAAAAATGGTTGCTATGAAATGTATTTAATCAACAATTATGTTTTGATAAAATTGATATTTTTCTGGATAGTGCAAAAAATATTTTAGAATGAAAATCCAATAACATGCAGCAAATATGAGTTTATTAATATTTCTATGGAAATAGTGTCCATTATATTTAAAATAAAGAAGAACCCAAATGAGATAAATTAATAAGTACCAATAAATGCTCTGAAAGTAATATTGTGCTACATAGTTCAATACTAATAATGAAGTCACATTGTAAGAGACAAACTTTAATTTACTTTGTCCTGCTTCATTTGAATGCTCCTTTACTATGTAAAATTTCATTCACTTTTTTTTGTGGAGGGAGGAATGGGTTAAAAACCATTCACTTCGAAATTACTACGCGTTCTTTTCTCACACCATTACAACAATAATCATATATTATTATAATAATATGTGAAAACGATGCTACATCAAACTGTGGCCAGTCATATATTCTTTTCCGAGTTGCCAGATGGTTTTTTTTATAAGCGAGAATTAATGAATTTGGCTTCTTTTTTTTTTTTACATTTTAACCTCTAAAAGTTATTTGGCCTTTTCCATTAATTAAGAAAGGAACAAGCAGAATATTATATAAATAGGATTTTGAAGATTGAATCGTTTAGTCATTAAATCATTGGTTGAATAAAATCGTCATAAAACCATTATTTAAGCCATTAAGATTAATGTAATGTTTTAATCTCTATAAAATATATAAATACTTGAAATCTTGTAATATTTGCGAATTTGTCAAGTATTTCAAAAGCCAAAAAACGACCTATTTAACTGTTTAAATGCTTACAAGTCTTGTATTCCATCTTTGTCCATATTATTCCATTAGCTTTATTTACTTTGTATTTTAGATCAAGTGACAGCAATTAATTATATTATTTGTAGTTATTTATTATGCGTTAGCCAGTCGTGATAATAAAAAAGCGTTTTTTTTTTTTTTTTTTTTTTTTTCTCAAAAGAATATTTATGCGAAATTAGTTTTTACCGGTACTTCAAAATGTAATCGTAACAATCTATTGTATAATTAATATTTCTGATGAAACTTTAGTAAAAAAAAAAAAAAAAAAAAAAAAAAAAAAGACGATGTTATAAGTGATAAAAACACATAATTCCATACTTTTAATCTACCACTAACCCTAAGTTCGGGTTTTAATAGAAAAATAAAATCTGGAAAGGATGCGTGTGACGGGTTTGTTAAAGTGAATTTCGCTTAAAATATTTAAAAGTCATATATAACTATGGAATTTAAAAAAAAAAATACTAGCGGATAATTGTATACAAGTTTTTACTTCAGTCGATGTATGCGCGAGTTTCATCATGCGACAATTACAGATTCATGAAGTCATTTGTGAACGGTGTGACATACGTTATAAGTATGAGATATTATTTAGTTAAGTTAGAATCAAACGGTGAAAAATAAATGTTATATTGAGATATAAACAGTTTGTAGTGAAGAGAGATGCGATTCGATCGAACGCCAAACAGTGATTGGTTTGAATAGCGACCATCTTTATTTCATTATTAAAATATTATTGAAATAATCAGCTTTCAGTTAATCATTTATTTCACAACTCAGGACAGTGGCGAGACTTGTCACTTAAAATGGCGTAACAAAACTTGACTGCAAATTATAGGACGATATTGTGTTGTTTCCACTTGATCAAATATGCTGCATAAATAATTCCAAACAACTGAAATATGGAGAATGATGATTTTAATGTCACACGATCTCAAGTAAAAAATGATTACAGATAATGTAACATGTAAAGTTCAAGTTCAATAACTCTAAATTAATTTAACTAAGTTATCTCCCTTGTATTAAAATTAAAATTGAGACAGTAAAAGTTTAAAGAAGACTTCCCCTCGCTTGATCTCTTTTTCCAGAAATTCAAATCATTTTTATTAGAATAAATTATTTTATGACCAGTCGTTGAAAATGTTATTTAATTATTGAAATAAACAGCAATTTATTTCAGAGCTCTAGTCAGTGGGGAGATTTTGTACTCAAACTGAAGTAACAATAATTGACTGCAAATTATAGAATGATGTTTGCTTGTTGCCACTTGATCATAACATGCAAAATAATGACAACTAAAATGTGGAGAATGATGATTTTAATGTCACTTGATCTCAAGTAAAAATGATTACATGTGAAGTCCGATCTCCCTTGTATTAATTATTCAAACTGAGACAGTAGTAGCCTAAAAAAACTTGCTGTCACATGATCTCTCATGAGAAATAAATAAAAAAAGAGTATTTTTTAACAATAACTACAGGTGTATGTATCAAAGTTTAAATAAAATTATTTGAAAATGTTAACTTTACAGATTGATACGTTCGTTTGACAGAATTCGGGGAAAAACATCAATAGATCAAATAAACACCGCATATATATCCTATTTCATGAAATAGGTTTGTATGTGTATGTATATTTACGTATTGAGGTGTGTGATTGACCTATTGGATACCATCGTGGCCTTTGAATCGTCAATATAGACATGCCCTGATCGTTTACTGACTAACACTTGGTAAAAGTATGAACCAGCAATATCGGTCATTTTTTTACTAAAGACAACAAAAGGAAAACGTTTTCAAAAAACTAGATTACAAATAAATGTTAACGTGAAATTTATTGGGTGGGTTTCTATCAGTATTTTGTTGAATTCACTACTGAGCAATTATACAGACTTCAAAAGATATGACACTCTCGTTTCGGCCATTTTTCTTTTCTAGTTCTCCCGTAACATTGAACACTTTTTTTCCGAAATTTTTAATCGCTTCAAAATAAATTAAGCCACAATCAAAATAGGTAGAAGAATAACAAGGTTTTACTGTACACATAGATTCGATTAAAAAACAAATATATAACAAATAAATGTTATCAAAGGCAAGAAGTTGATAATTTTCTAGCGTGTTTATTTAATGTAACATGTTTATTCGGCTCGTAAAACATACAGTGGTTACCGATGTATTGGAAAATTAAAAATGGCGCTTGACTCTCTTTGACACGGTAAGTTTAGGAAAAAGAGTTGAAAATAAAATAATATACAAAATACTGTTATAAACCCACCAAAAATATGCCAGCCTATGTCACGTTAACACATATTGAGCGAGTTTCTAACCGTATTTTGTGTAGTTTTTTTTTTAATTCCTTTTCCCAAACTTATCGTGTCAAAGAGAGAGAGAGTCGGGCGCCATTTGCAATTTTCTAATACATCGGTAAACACTATGTTTCTCGAGCTGAATAAACATGTTACATTAAATAAAAACATTAGAAAACTATCCACTTAGGTAGAAAAGTAACTTATCTCGCCTTTGATAACATTTATTTATGTATTTGTTTTTTGACAACTTTTTCGAATCTATGTGTACAGTAATACAAGCTCTAATAACTTATCTTGCCTTTGATAACACTGGTCAACACAATATTGTTGGCAGGCAAAGTAAGACTGGTTTCTGGGGTTTTCAAGGGCGCTGAATCCGAATCTGACATTAGTTTTTTCAAATTGGCTCTAGTTTTTGAGATATCACAGGGGGTCGTTTGTCTGAAATCACCCATTCGCGACCATAGCTAAACGTACAAAAAACGGCTAAATAGTGCATAAATGTCAGATATTGATTTTTATGATAATCTTAAACCACAAAGACAGTGTAAAATCTCAATCTAACAAGTTAAGTTAGATATAACATCATTTCATTTATCCTATAACTGAACACTTTTCATAGATTTCGAGGATATACAAAAAATTTGCTAAAAATTTGCTGAATTTTAATTCTCCAAGTGAAAAAAAACATTTACATAATCAGTTATATATCATAAATTAATGCAAATCATTATACACTAGATTCTTAGTTACAATGAACACACAAAACAATATTTTATTCACAAAACTAAAATTGACGTTTGTACGATTTTCGCTAGTGAGCAACTTTTGGGCAGTCTCTCAAAAGGTTCCAGCAGTAGTCTGCCATCATGTGCTCATCCCATTTGCCTTGATACCTCTCTTCCATTGTTTTGATGTCTTGATGGAATCTCTCTCCCTGCTCCTCACTGTAATCACCAAGATTACCAGGAAATCTGTCGAGGTGGCTAAACAAGAAATGAACTTTAATGCTCATATTTGCCCCTAGTTTTCCGTATTCAGTAAGCATCTTACGGACCAATTGCTTGTAATTGTCAGCTTTGTGATTTCCCAAAAAGTCTGTCACTACATCTGTGAAGGACACCCAAGCATTTAACTCAACCGTGTTCATATGATTAGTGAAGTCAGAATCCCTCATGAGCGTTCGAATCTGAGGTCCATCGAAGATGCCACCTTTAGCTTTTTCGATGGAAAGACCTGGAAATTGCCTGCATATGTACTTGAAGCAATCCCCATACTTGTTCAGCGCCTTAACAAACTGCTTCATGAGCCCTAGTTTTATGTGCAATGGAGGGAAGATGATTCTAGCCCTGGGTACCAAAGGCTCATTGATGACGTTGGCTGTGCCGACTTCGAGACTTTCTCGTTCTGGCCAGTTCTCCCTTCTCCAGTGCTGGATTCTTGCTTTGCTATCCCACAAACAAAGAAAGCAGGGATACTTTGTGTACCCACTTTGCTGACCAAGCAGAAAATTCACCATTTTCAAGTCCACACCAATCAGCCATTTATGAGTGTTGTAATTCAGCTTTTCAAGAACAAATTTGATAGCATCATACTCTTCTTTCATCTTGGTAGAATGGCCAATTGGTACAGGAGCAAACTTATTGCCATTGTGCAAAAGTAAAATTTTTAGACTTGCTTTCGAGCTATCTATGAAGAGACGCCAATCTGCTGGGTCATATGATGAGATCCCCATGCAGTTAAGAAGTGCAGAAACGTCATTACAAAAGACCAGGTCGTCTTCTTTAGAAAAGAAACGAAGCAAGCTGCCTTCCCTTGTCCTATAGTATGTTACTTTTGTGCCAGAATCAAGAATGTTTTTCTCTTGGAGTCGTGATGCAAGAACTTCAGACTGCTCCTTCGACAAACAAAGGTCTCGCACTAGGTCATTAAGTTCAGATTGATTGAAAAGCTGAGGGCCATTTGAGGGTTCTCCATAGTCACTACAGCTATCATCACTTGATATTGAAAGATCAGCTGGAATCTCTTCGGTTTCATCGATTTCAGGCAAACTGGTGAAAACAGGCACAGGTAGATCCTCAGAGTGCGCAACAGGACGGATAGCAGAATCCAGGCTCGGATACTGCCAATTTGCTTTCTTGTGCTTGTTAAACCCCGTCATGTCATTGAGACAGAAGTAGCAGTCATCAAAATGATTGTTGGGCTCTCTCCACACCATTGGTACAGCAAACTTCAACTTCAGCTTACCGTTGGTCCAACCGCGGAGACTTTCTACACAGGTTTTGCACACCATATGTGGGGCCCAAGACTTGTCTTGGTCACCAAGTATCATATCGAAGTATGCTTTGTACGCCCTCTTGACAAAGTCTGTAATATTCCTCTTTTGTTGTGCCATATATATATACTGTCCACAGATGTAACAAAAGACATCCGGTTCATATCTGCAACATCTTCTAGAACTCATTTTCTCTCTGGAACTCATTTTCAACTGTGGAATTAAAAAGAAAATTCTTAAATACTGTTTAATTTATACTGCAACTATATTTATGGAACATGTTATTAAGTAATTACAGTATATAATTATATAAAAATTCTCCCTATATAAATAATTATATAAAAATTCTCCCTGAAATACTTCAATATATACATAATCATTATAATGATTCAATAATATCAGAAAATTATTATTTACTGCTTCTATATTGAAGTATTTCAGGGAGAATTTTAGCAGTTTAGGCTTATTTGGGGCTATCAGTATCTTCTAAACTAGAGCCAATCTGGCAAAACCAATGTTATATTCGTAATCAGCGACCTTCAAAACCCCAGAAAACACTCCTAGATGGTCTGCCAAAGAAAAAAAATAAAAATTTGTTGACCAGTGTAATATTTATTTGATTTATCATTGTTTTTTTTTTTTTTTTGTTTTTTTTTACCACGTTTCCGTTTTGTTATTTCTAGTGAAAAAAAAAATAAAAATTGATTCCCGCTTCAAATATTTATAATATTGCTTAAAAACAGTGTGGTATTTATTTACGTAGTTTGTCTCAAAGAAAACTAAATTATTTGCAACGCTGTTATTTGTTCACGAACTTTTTTGCGATTAAACCACTTTAATCAATTGGTTGGTACTGGTCGCGATTTGAGTTCCCTGCCGAACACCATAAAAAACACTAACTTCTCCCTACGCATTAGCAAAGGACATGTTTTAGTTGCCATAGTAACTAAACGATCATGAATTTTTATCGACTTTTTATAAGTTTTACTGTTTATGAATATTGAAATAAAAGAAATTACTACACATTTATTAATAATATCTCACTTTTATCGCCTTTTTTTTTAATCACTTTTATCGACTTTTTTTTTTTACTGTTTTACTGTTTATGTGTCACTTTTATCGACTTTTTCTTTTCTTTTTTAAATAGCATTTTCTTTTTAAATGACGACGTTTTTACTGTTTATGAATATTGAAAGAAAAATAATTACTAAACATTTATTAATAAAAAAATGGGTGCTAGTGCACTTATGATCCGCGCTGTATTTTAAATCGTATTTCTAAGTTTAATTAATGTTTTTTTTTATTCAATTGTAAGGTTAAAGTAGAGAATAGGTACAAAACACCCTCCCCATGTTAAGAATGGCTTTTTAAATAATAAAAAAACATTAAACCTTAATTAAACTTAGAAAAACGATTTAAAATATAGCGCGGATCATAAGTGCACTAGCACCCATTTTTTTTTTTTAGTAGTAATTATTTTTCTTTTAATATTCATAAACAGTAAAAACGTCGTCATTTAAAAAGAAAATGCTATTTAAAAAAGAAAAGAAAAAGTCGATAAAAGTGACACATAACAGTAAAAAAAAAAAGTCGATAAAAGTGATTAAAAACAAAGGCGATAAAAGTGAGATATTATTAATAAATGTGTAGTAATTTCTTTTATTTCAATATTCATAAACAGTAAAACTTATAAAAAGTCGATAAAAATTCATGATCGTTTATTTACTATGGCAACTAACACATGTCCTTTGCTAATGCGTAGGGAGAAGTCAGTGTTTTTTATGGTGTCCGGCAGGGAACTCAAATCGCGACCAGTACCAATTGGTTTATCGTTCAACTTCTGGGACTATTTTAAGTTAAAAAGAAATCGAAATGAGTATTTATAATTATATTATAAATATGATGTTGATTAAAAGTCTGTAGTTTCACGTTTGCCACTGGGAGCAGTTAATGCAAGTAGGTTATGGAGAAACACAACAAAAAATCTCTTTAGACAGAATAAGCGAAATCAAAAGAAGATGGCGACTGACTTTAACCGCGTCGTATGACAAGACATTTCAATTTACTTCAAACGAAATTCAAATGATGGGGCTAAATTTTATATTAAATCTACTGAAGGTGCGTAAAATAATAAATGCAAAAAAAAAAATAATAATACTTCATAAATAATCGCAGAAGTCAGAAATAAAAAATCGCATTAAGTAAGATTGACGAAAAACATTTCGGGAAAATGTTGGTGGCCCTGAAAAGGGCCGTTTGTGTTGTGTCAAGGAAATAAGAGAATTTACTTGGCAGCTTTCTGGGTCTTCTTGGGAAGAAGTACAGCTTGGATGTTGGGAAGGACACCGCCCTGGGCAATGGTCACTCCGGCCAAGAATTTGTTTAATTCTTCGTCATTACGGATGGCCAATTGCAAGTGACGGGGAATGATTCTGGATTTCTTGTTGTCTCTCGCAGCATTTCCAGCCAACTCGAGAACCTCAGCGGCCAAATATTCCATGACGGCAGCCAAATAGACGGGTGCACCTGCACCAATTCTCTCCGAATAGTTACCCTTGCGGAGGAGACGATGGATACGACCAACGGGGAATTGAAGTCCGGCACGGGATGAACGAGTCTTGCTCTTTCCCTTGGCTTTACCTCCTTTACCACGACCAGACATCTTTAGGTTTTGCTGTTCTTTCAAAAAAGCTCAAACGACTTTAATTTACAAAACGCACGCAACTTGCCTTAAATACGCGTAGATCGGCTCCGGCCAACTGCTGATTATTTTACCGCTCACACAACGGCGTTCTTTTGTCTGTTTTAAGTGCTTTCACAAGTTGTGTAGTTTTGTTGCTAGTTTCTGACCAATCAAATACGAGAGATTTGAGAGAGAAAATTTTGATTGTTGCTGGGAGCCGGCGTGTTTCGTATAAAAAGGAAAGGGAAGACGTTGCCTTTATCATTTCTAATTTGTCGAAATGGCTCCCCCCACTGAAGTTAGCAAGAAAGGCGCTAAGAAAGCCGGTAAGGCTAAACCTGCCCGTGATGGCAAGAAAAAGAGAAAGAAGAGGAAGGAAAGTTATTCCATCTACATTTACAAAGTAATGAAACAAGTTCATCCTGACACTGGAATTTCTAGCAAAGCCATGTCTATTATGAACAGTTTTGTTAACGATCTTTTTGAGAGAATCGCTAATGAAGCCAGCCGTCTGTCCCATTACAGCAAGAAAAGAACACTTAGCAGCCGTGAGGTCCAGACCGCTGTCCGTCTCCTTCTCCCTGGTGAGTTGGCTAAACATGCTGTCTCTGAGGGAACCAAAGCTGTCACCAAGTACACCAGCGCCAAGTAAAAAGCGTTTTCTTCCAAAGAAAAAAATTCCCAAAACGGCCCTTTTCAGGGCCAAACATTTTTTCACGAATGTTTCTTCACTTTCTATATTTTAATGCGATTATTCACTGTTTAGATTTCATAGATATCCCCATCTCTTTCTATGGCGTAAATATTACTTATTTCTATATAATGTATATTTGTAGAAGATTAGGGAAAGACAGTCTTAAATTATATTTGTAATTTTTATTTGTGAACTTGTAAATTTGTTTAAGTCAATCTTAATACAAATTTTTGCATTTCTTTCAATGTTTTTATTTAAATTTATATTTTTTTCCAGCTTTCTTATTCCTTATCCGTACAATCACATTATGATATGCATCTAAATATTACCTGAAATATTTTTGTTTTGTTTTTTAACGTGCATTCATTTAACGTCTGAAATTTTAAAAAATAAAGCTCTTAAATAATTTAAATAATAAAAAAAAAAGCTATTACGTAATCAATACCAAGCAAGTAACCAACTTTAAAAGTTTTTAAAAGATAAATTATACAAATTCTAAATGAATTGTTTTTTCCGGTTTGTATTACTGTACACATAGATTCGAAAAAGTTGTCAGAAAACAAATATATAACAAATAAATGTTATCAAAGGAAGATAAGTTACTTTTCTGCCAAACTGTTTTTATTCAATGAAAACATATTTATTCAGCTCGAAAAACATACAGTCTTTACCGATGTATTCGAAAATTCAAGATGGCGTCTCGCACCCTCTTTAACACCGTAAGTATGGAAAAAGGTGTTATAAATAAAAAAAACTATGCAAAAATACTATTAAAAACCCACCGAACCTATGTCACGGTAACATATATTGAGCGAGTTTTTAACAGTATTTTATCCGGTTTTTTATTTATAACATCTTTTTCCACACTTACCGTGTTAAAGAGAGAATAAGACGCCATCTTGAATGTTCCAATACATTGGTAAACACTGTATGGTTTTCGAGCTGAATAAACATGTTACATTGAATAAAAACACGAAAAATATATCCAGTTTGGTAGAAAAGTAACTTATCTTGCCTTTGATAACATTTATTTGTTATATATTTGTTTTTTGACAACTTTTTCGAATCTATGTGTACAGTAATACAAATCCATTTTTTCTAATGTGCGAATGTATTTTGATTGTCTTACCGAAGTTCAAATCTTAATTTCGGAGTTCAATTCTTGCATATCAAATATAATCGAAACAGACTTTAAAAAATTACACCCCTTGTAAAATCGACAGAAAAACTTAGTTTTTGTCCAAATAAATCGATTACAATTTTTAACTCATCGTCGAAATTTCAAACATTCGCTGCAAGTTTTTCTTGTGTTCACCTGAATCTAGACAGTTTTTCGAACCGCATAAACGTTTTAAAGTGAGTAAAGCCACAAAAACTTTATCAGATAGGTAGAAGAGTAACTTGTCTTTAATAACATTTATTTGTTATTTGAAAATTTTTCGTACCACGTGTATTGTAAAACAAATCCCCATTCTTTTATTTCTTATTTTGAAGTTTTTGTCGAGTCTTCAAAGAAATCGCGGCCATTTTTTCTTGTTCATCGGTAGCGTTCAATGTAGCTTGCTTTTCGAACAGAATAAACATTTTACAAAAACAATATTGAAATCTTATCCAGTTATAGAGAAAACGAACTTATCTTACATTTTCTAACATTTATTTGTTATATTTGTTTTCTGGCAACTTTTTTGTATCTGTGGATCGTAAAACAAATCCAAATGGGGTTACAATACTTGACTTTAAAAAAAAAAATTTTTTTGATAGTTTGTTGCGAACGTCATGTTGCCTATACTTCTGCATCATCCTATGTAATATTATATTACTAATATATACTTCATATATATATACATACGTACATGTGCTGTGTCATGCACACACAGGGGTCACAGAAAAATCATTTTATTTTTATTTCAATAGAATTTATTCATTTTACATTTTTTTTTTTTTTTTACCTTATTAATTTTGTTCGGGTTTATTTTCTATGAAATTTAAATGTATGCTGCGTATTTGTTTATTAGAATTTCATTTTTTCGATTTGAGAGAGAATATATATATATATATATATATATATATATATATATACATATTCCGTTTTCGAGAATCAGGAAAATCATTTCAAGGCACAATTTCCCGTCATTTTTGTAGCAAAATGTAAGGATATGTAGTAATTCTTTTTTTGACTTTGCTTGCAAATATTTCGACACGAGTTTTTCATGGTTTGTTTTTAAAATTTGAAGTTTACTACATATTTATTTAGTAGAAAGAAACGATATGTTAGAACGTAATGTCGCCGTAATTAAACTCTCCAAAATTACGAAAAATAATCGGTTAAAAAATAATTATCGATGAAAACAATTATTGAAAGAAAATTTACCTAATTGAGTTTTTAGTTATCTCCCGTCGATAAACCGGTTTAATTACAAAACAATGACTTCACTAATTATAATACTTACTATATTAAACAAAGGGACATAACTCTTGGGTCGTGTATAATAAACCGTCAAATTTTCTTTTAACGATCTTTAAAAATTGTCGGGTGCTTATTTATATTGAGATATATGCAAAATATTACAGTTCAAAATAGGAAAACGGTATACGAGGAAAACTTATCGGCAGGATTGCAGTTTACAGGGAAATCAAGGGACGCAACTCCTGCCAAACTAAAAAGGACGCAAACAGAATCACCGGGGGGCACCTGTTTCAATTTTTAAATTACGAATTTTAACCGAACCTACTACACGTGGAATAATATAACAAGTTTTAAGATTTCTTTTGAATAGTTCATTTCTTTCTAATTCCTTTGTTTTTTATTCGTTTTACTTCTAAATTATTTTCTTCTTTACCTTACCAAGGACTTGATCGACTCGCTCAAGGAATTTATGAGCACGACACTGTCGTCCACGAAAACAACTTCGTTGATCCGTTGGACCCTTCAGTGCACACACAGACTATTGAAGGACTATGGTCACACGCCAAAAAACATATACGAAAGTTTGGGAATCGACAAAATATGTTCGGCTTGCATCTGATGGAATTTTTATGGCGAAAAAGAGAGAAGGGTGAATGTTTTCCATGAATCATCAGATGCATCCGCGAACAGTATTCGTTTTAAAAATTAACTGTTTAATAAAGTTCTATGTTCTTAAAATAATTCTATGTTCTTCAAATAATTCTTTCTTAAAATAATTCATAACTGTTTTTCGTTTTAAAAATTAACTGTTTAATAAAATTCTATGTTCTTCAAATAATTCTATGTTATTAAAATAATTCTTTCTTAAAATAATTTATAACTGTTTTATAAAGTTCTATGTTCTTCCTTTGTTAAAAAAATAACTTATTCAAACAGTTCATTTAAATTAACAAGAAAAAGAAAAATTAAAACAGGTGCCCCCCGGTGATTCTGTTTGCGTCCTTTTTAGTTTGGCAGGAGTTGCGTCCCTTGATTTCCCTGTAAACTGCAATCCTGCCAACTTATCTGTTGAAAATGTTAGTTTACATTAAAAAAAAAAAAAAAATGACGGAAAAGTTTCTAGTCGAATTTTAGCAATAAAAATGTCCGTAAATTAGTTTTTCAACTGACATATTTCGCATCTTTCTCAATAAAGTACCGATTTTATTTGTAAAAGTATTTTCCAGAGTGAACAATTTCAAAATGTGCACAAATCTCAGATCCATATTGTCACATTGACATTTACTGAGTGCTTCTCTACCAGTGTGTTGTTAAATGTTGAGGACTGATTTAAAAAAGGGCATTTATTTAACAGAAACGAAAAAATAGTAAGAAACAAAAAACAAAATGTTACCAAAGGCAAGATAAATTTTTTCCTTACCTGAATAGGATTTTGATGTTTTAACTTATTTTAAAGTATCTTTATTTAAAACATAAGTATTGCCTTGTTGATAAGTTGGAGCGAAAACAAGATGGCTGCATCTAATGGGTGGATTTCTATCACTACTGTTTAATTTTTTTTTTTTCCAAACATTCATTTACCAAATAAACTCAGTGTTTATTAAAATAATATTGCTACTCGGAATTATTATGAGTTGGGCAGTTATAATAGAGAACGTTTGGTTTTGTAAGTGTTTATTAAAATGAAATCTGTAGAATTCACTTGTCACGTGAACCAAACTCCCATCAATATAACCACCTAAATATACTTTTAGTTAAAAATGAATTTACTTAATTGAATTCCCACCCCATTAAAAGACACCAACGATGATCAAAAAACATTAATCGATTAGATATAAAGAAATATATGCAATTTTATTATCATCATTCCTTTGTATTTTTTTTCAATTGCAGTCATTATCTTTGAGAACTGACAAAATTCCCCCACTTTGTTTTGAATATTTCACAGATAATTTAACTTAAATTCTTGCCTAAAAACAAAGTTATTTAAAATTATAGGATTTCTTTTCTTTTTGAGTGATATACCATATTTGCTCAAATATTGGAAGTTAGTACATGGGATTAATACTTTTGTTATAATTGTAAAATTATTTTTAAGTCTGAGGTTTTTAAACAGAATAGCTAATTATTCATGTCTGCAATGAAAACAAAATAAGCGAATTATACAGAATAATGAAAAACGGATTTAAAAAAAAAATCCATCAAATTAGACGTTATGAAAAGATAAACGCATAAAAGTTAGATTTGGAAAAATACTTTTCGGAAAATGTTGGTGGCCCTGAAAAGGGCCGTTTGGTTTGGTTCGTTTTGTCTTGGGTCAAATAATGGTTTAACCTCCGAATCCGTAAAGGGTTCTTCCTTGTCTCTTCAGAGCGTAGACGACATCCATGGCGGTGACAGTCTTCCTCTTGGCGTGCTCGGTGTACGTGACGGCATCACGGATGACATTTTCAAGGAAAACTTTCAGGACACCACGAGTTTCTTCGTAGATCAGACCAGAGATACGTTTCACACCACCTCGACGGGCAAGACGACGGATAGCGGGTTTCGTGATACCCTGGATGTTATCACGAAGTACTTTACGATGACGCTTAGCGCCTCCTTTTCCTAAACCTTTTCCTCCCTTTCCACGACCAGACATGTTGTTGTCAATTGAAGTAGTATGAAAATACTAATGTACGGCGGACAACAAATCAAATTCACTATATATAGGTCTCCGCACAAAATCCGGCGGACCTAGTTGAAAGCACCCCACGTGATGCTTTATCACCAATGAGAATAAAGGGAAATATTTGAACATTTTGCGAGCACCGAACAAAGGAAAACTGAACGAGCACTTCAGAAAGTAGCAGCAGCTGATAACAGCTCATATAAAAGCTGTAACGGTCGTCGGCTCGTGCGTAAAATTCATTTGGAAATCATTTGAATAATAAGTTCGTCGTAATGGCCCGTACTAAGCAGACCGCTCGTAAATCCACCGGAGGAAAAGCTCCTCGTAAACAGTTGGCTACCAAAGCGGCGCGTAAAAGTGCTCCAGCCACTGGTGGAGTGAAGAAACCCCATCGTTACAGGCCCGGTACTGTAGCTCTCCGTGAGATCAGACGTTATCAAAAATCCACTGAGCTTCTCATCAGGAAACTTCCCTTCCAACGTTTGGTTCGTGAAATCGCCCAAGACTTCAAGACCGATCTCCGTTTCCAGAGTTCTTCTGTGATGGCTCTTCAGGAGGCCAGTGAAGCTTACTTGGTTGGTCTTTTCGAAGACACCAACTTGTGTGCCATCCACGCCAAACGTGTCACCATCATGCCGAAGGACATCCAATTGGCTCGTCGTATCCGAGGCGAGAGAGCTTAAATTTATTATCTCTCTTCATATTCAAACGGCCCTTTTCAGGGCCACAAATTTATTATGAAAGTTTTTTCTTACTGTTGTAATTTAATGCGATTTTTATGTTTTATAAGTTTTCTATATTCTGTCATTGACTTTTTTTCAATGTGATGTTCCTCTTTAGGTGCGTTTATAAGTGAAACGACATTTTTCGACATCAATTGTTTTTAGGCAATTTATATCCGAAAAAGTTGTAAAAAAAAAAAAAAATAAATAAATGTTATCAAAGGCAAATGGCGCCCAAGACAAAATAATATTAAAAATCCACCGAATAACATATATTGAGCGAGTTTCTAACAGTATTTTGTCTGCTTTTATAATTTTAACTCCCTTTCCCAGACATACCGTATCAATGAGAAAGTCGGGTGCCATTTTAATTTTCCAATACATCGGTAAACACTGTTTTTTTCGAGCTGAATTAACATATTACATTAAATAAAGACATCAAAAACATATCCAGTTAGGTAGAAAAGTAGCTTATCTTGCTTTGATAACATTTATTTGTTATATATTTGTTTTTTGACAACTTTTTCGAATCTGTGTACAGTAATACACACCATTATTTATTATTAAATTTATTGAATATTTCCTATGAGGTTTCACCGAGCATTAGATTGAATAGATTAGTAATAAACTGCAATTTAAAGTCATTATTATAAATACCTACAAAAAATGTTGATGTACAGTAAAACAAAACAACAGAACCATACCGTTAAAAGAATCTTATCAAAACTTTAAAAACAACATATCACTCGAATGTCAGCGAGAGCATGAATTAATAACTCTCTAAATCCAAAGATAATCTGCATAAAATGACTCAAAGGGTTGATCTGCCGTACAATCCAACAAACGAACCTCATCATTTTTGTCCACTGAGATTCATTCGCAAATATTCTCTATTTATATACGTTATTACTATGTTTACTAAATTCAAATTTTATGTTTCTGTTCATTAGAAAACTATTATACTAATAAGAAAGATAAAATAAAGTATTTTAAAAATATTTTAATATAAACTGTGTAAAAAGAGTTTTCAAGCAAGAAAATAAAAATATTCCAATTATAGAAGAAATTGTAAATAAACTATTTAAAATATATTATCCCACCCAAAAAAAAAGACATTTAAATAATTAAAAAAAAGTTTTATTTTATTACTTGTAATACAAACAAATATAAATTGCCAATTATCGTTTTTACAGTAAATTATTTTATGGCGAGATATATATCGTTGGAAATGTGTTTCTAATGTTATTTAATTATTAAAATAAAATCAACTTTCAATCAATAAAAATATTTAGAGTTCGACTCGAACACTTGTACTGAAGTAACAAAAATGTTGGCTTGTTGTTACTTGATCTAATATACAGGATAATTACGAACAACTGAAATGTGGAGAATGATGACTTGAATATCACTTTATCTTAAATAAAAATAAATGAATCTTTACTTGCAATAAAAGTTCGATAACTCCAAAATTATTTAACTAAGTTATTTCCCTTATATTTCCCAGATTATAAAACAGACAATATTATGACTATATTAGAGTTGTTGTGAAAAAAGAGTACGAAAGAATAATTTTGTGTGTATATTAAAGTTCTCTTTTCCGTTGAAATAAAATCTTTTTCATTTATAATTTATGAATAAAGTTAGTTGAAAGCTCGACAAATAAACAGAAATAAACATAAAAGCATTAATTATAGACGAACTTATTGAATAAAAAGGATTTTTAAAAAATAATATTATCAAAGCTTCTTGCGCTAAAAAAAATCTCTTCATTTTAGATTTCCGTATTCAATAAGAATTACATAAAAGATAAGTAAAAATAGATATTAGATAAAATACTACAGAATAACATGAATTATTTACAAATGTTATTTACTTTACAGATTGATATAGAATTTGGGGATGTGTAAAAAATGGTGCCCGAAAAACTCGTCCCGGGAAAACTTGTCTCCGGAAAGCCCGTGCCCGGAAAAATCCCCCCTTTTTGCTAGGTAAGAAAAATGATCCCTTATTGAATAAATATCGATTGAAAACACATTTTATTATCGTTCTTGAAGGAGATATTGTTTCTAAAAGAGACTATGCACCCCCATAATATTTTTAAAAATTATTTTTAACTCTTGTTTAAAAAAAAAATAAGATACGAAAAACGAAACCAAATATTTATTTTAAAAAATACTCTAGTTTTAACACTTTTTGTGTCATTAAGAAACAAAAATAAAGAAAGAAAACACGTATTATCAAAGTAAGCAATTATTTTATTTAGAAGAATTAATTCAGTTAAATAATTCTTGTGTTATTACAAAATAACAAAAAAAGAAAACACGGTCTTATTTTGGTACGGCGTTGAAATAATAACGTTATTATTTCGAAAGCAATTCTTAACATGGGGAGGAGGGGGTATCGTTTGAAAGTCATTTCGGGGTCACTTGTGCAGTACTTAAAAATATACATATTTATATTCTTTTGTGGGTGGGGGAGGCTCGTTTTAAAACTACATCTACCTCAGTATTTTCTTTAATTTTCAGACATTTTTTTGTTAAAAATTATTTACTAAGTAATGTCGAGTGAGTGCGACATTACTTGTTATTTCTTTTTAACTAAATAAACTCTTTAAAATAAGTTTAAACACCAAAAACTTACAAAGCTAGGTAGAAAACGAAAACTAAAAAAAATCAATTAAATTTTTTTTAAAACAATAAACATGTAAAAATATTTTTTAAAATATTATGGGTTGTGCATTATTACCTAAAAATATACAAATTTCTTTTTTTTTATTATTGGGGGGGGGTCTCGTTTTAACACCTTAATATTTTCTTTAATTTGCTATTTTTGAGCAATTATCCCCCTAAGACGTGATCCTCTTCTGTCGGGCATTATTGTTCATAAGTAACACCCGACATTACTTTTTTTTTTAAACTAAATAAACTCTTTAAAATAAGTTGAAAGACCAAAAACTTTCAAAGCTAGGTAGAAAACGAAAACTTAGAAAAATTGATTTAATTTTTTTAAAACAACAATAAACAAGTAAAAATATTTTAAAAAAATATTATGGGATGTGTATTCTCTTTTAAAGACAATATCTTCTTCAAGAACGGTTATAAAATGTGTTTTAAATCGATGTTTATTCAATAAGGGACCAGTTTTCCTACTTAGCAAAAGGGGGCGAGTTTTCCGAAATTCGAAAAAAATGGTTGCTATGAAATGTATTTAATCAACAATTATGTTTTGATAAAATTGATATTTTTCTGGATAGTGCAAAAAATATTTTAGAATGAAAATCCAATAACATGCAGCAAATATGAGTTTATTAATATTTCTATGGAAATAGTGTCCATTATATTTAAAATAAAGAAGAACCCAAATGAGATAAATTAATAAGTACCAATAAATGCTCTGAAAGTAATATTGTGCTACATAGTTCAATACTAATAATGAAGTCACATTGTAAGAGACAAACTTTAATTTACTTTGTCCTGCTTCATTTGAATGCTCCTTTACTATGTAAAATTTCATTCACTTTTTTTTGTGGAGGGAGGAATGGGTTAAAAACCATTCACTTCGAAATTACTACGCGTTCTTTTCTCACACCATTACAACAATAATCATATATTATTATAATAATATGTGAAAACGATGCTACATCAAACTGTGGCCAGTCATATATTCTTTTCCGAGTTGCCAGATGGTTTTTTTTATAAGCGAGAATTAATGAATTTGGCTTCTTTTTTTTTTTTACATTTTAACCTCTAAAAGTTATTTGGCCTTTTCCATTAATTAAGAAAGGAACAAGCAGAATATTATATAAATAGGATTTTGAAGATTGAATCGTTTAGTCATTAAATCATTGGTTGAATAAAATCGTCATAAAACCATTATTTAAGCCATTAAGATTAATGTAATGTTTTAATCTCTATAAAATATATAAATACTTGAAATCTTATAATATTTGCGAATTTGTCAAGTATTTCAAAAGCCAAAAAACGACCTATTTAACTGTTTAAATGCTTACAAGTCTTGTATTCCATCTTTGTCCATATTATTCCATTAGCTTTATTTACTTTGTATTTTAGATCAAGTGACAGCAATTAATTATATTATTTGTAGTTATTTATTATGCGTTAGCCAGTCGTGATAATAAAAAAGCGTTTTTTTTTTTTTTTTTTTTTTTTTTTCTCAAAAGAATATTTATGCGAAATTAGTTTTTACCGGTACTTCAAAATGTAATCGTAACAATCTATTGTATAATTAATATTTCTGATGAAACTTTAGTAAAAAAAAAAAAAAAAAAAAAAAAAAAAAAAAAAGACGATGTTATAAGTGATAAAAACACATAATTCCATACTTTTAATCTACCACTAACCCTAAGTTCGGGTTTTAATAGAAAAATAAAATCTGGAAAGGATGCGTGTGACGGGTTTGTTAAAGTGAATTTCGCTTAAAATATTTAAAAGTCATATATAACTATGGAATTAAAAAAAAAAAATACTAGCGGATAATTGTATACAAGTTTTTACTTCAGTCGATGTATGATCGAGTTTCATCATGCGACAATTACAGATTCATGAAGTCATTTGTGAACGGTGTGACATACGTTATAAGTATGAGATATTATTTAGTTAAGTTAGAATCAAACGGTGAAAAATAAATGTTATATTGAGATATAAACAGTTTGTAGTGAAGAGAGATGCGATTCGATCGAACGCCAAACAGTGATTGGTTTGAATAGCGACCATCTTTATTTCATTATTAAAATATTATTGAAATAATCAGCTTTCAGTTAATCATTTATTTCACAACTCAGGACAGTGGCGAGACTTGTCACTTAAAATGGCGTAACAAAACTTGACTGCAAATTATAGGACGATATTGTGTTGTTTCCACTTGATCAAATATGCTGCATAAATAATTCCAAACAACTGAAATATGGAGAATGATGATTTTAATGTCACACGATCTCAAGTAAAAAATGATTACAGATAATGTAACATGTAAAGTGCAAGTTCAATAACTCTAAATTAATTTAACTAAGTTATCTCCCTTGTATTAAAATTAAAATTGAGACAGTAAAAGTTTAAAGAAGACTTCCCCTCGCTTGATCTCTTTTTCCAGAAATTCAAATCATTTTTATTAGAATAAATTATTTTATGACCAGTCGTTGAAAATGTTATTTAATTATTGAAATAAACAGCAATTTATTTCAGAGCTCTAGTCAGTGGGGAGATTTTGTACTCAAACTGAAGTAACAATAATTGACTGCAAATTATAGAATGATGTTTGCTTGTTGCCACTTGATCATAACATGCAAAATAATGACAACTAAAATGTGGAGAATGATGATTTTAATGTCACTTGATCTCAAGTAAAAATGATTACATGTGAAGTCCGATCTCCCTTGTATTAATTATTCAAACTGAGACAGTAGTAGCCTAAAAAAACTTGCTGTCACATGATCTCTCATGAGAAATAAATAAAAAAAGAGTATTTTTTAACAATAACTACAGGTGTATGTATCAAAGTTTAAATAAAATTATTTGAAAATGTTAACTTTACAGATTGATACGTTCGTTTGACAGAATTCGGGGAAAAACATCAATAGATCAAATAAACACCGCATATATATCCTATTTCATGAAATAGGTTTGTATGTGTATGTATATTTACGTATTGAGGTGTGTGATTGACCTATTGGATACCATCGTGGCCTTTGAATCGTCAATATAGACATGCCCTGATCGTTTACTGACTAACACTTGGTAAAAGTATGAACCAGCAATATCGGTCATTTTTTTACTAAAGACAACAAAAGGAAAACGTTTTCAAAAAACTAGATTACAAATAAATGTTAACGTGAAATTTATTGGGTGGGTTTCTATCAGTATTTTGTTGAATTCACTACTGAGCAATTATACAGACTTCAAAAGATATGACACTCTCGTTTCGGCCATTTTTCTTTTCTAGTTCTCCCGTAACATTGAACACTTTTTTTCCGAAATTTTTAATCGCTTCAAAATAAATTAAGCCACAATCAAAATAGGTAGAAGAATAACAAGGTTTTACTGTACACATAGATTCGATTAAAAAACAAATATATAACAAATAAATGTTATCAAAGGCAAGAAGTGGATAATTTTCTAGCGTGTTTATTTAATGTAACATGTTTATTCGGCTCGTAAAACATACAGTGGTTACCGATGTATTGGAAAATTAAAAATGGCGCTTGACTCTCTTTGACACGGTAAGTTTAGGAAAAAGAGTTGAAAATAAAATAATATACAAAATACTGTTATAAACCCACCAAAAATATGCCAGCCTATGTCACGTTAACACATATTGAGCGAGTTTCTAACCGTATTTTGTGTAGTTTTTTATTTTTAATTCCTTTTCCCAAACTTATCGTGTCAAAGAGAGAGAGAGTCGGGCGCCATTTGCAATTTTCTAATACATCGGTAAACACTATGTTTCTCGAGCTGAATAAACATGTTACATTAAATAAAAACATTAGAAAACTATCCACTTAGGTAGAAAAGTAACTTATCTCGCCTTTGATAACATTTATTTATGTATTTGTTTTTTGACAACTTTTTCGAATCTATGTGTACAGTAATACAAGCTCTAATAACTTATCTTGCCTTTGATAACACTGGTCAACACAATATTGTTGGCAGGCAAAGTAAGACTGGTTTCTGGGGTTTTCAAGGGCGCTGAATCCGAATCTGACATTAGTTTTTTCAAATTGGCTCTAGTTTTTGAGATATCACAGGGGGTCGTTTGTCTGAAATCACCCATTCGCGACCATAGCTAAACGTACAAAAAACGGCTAAATAGTGCATAAATGTCAGATATTGATTTTTATGATAATCTTAAACCACAAAGACAGTGTAAAATCTCAATCTAACAAGTTAAGTTAGATATAACATCATTTCATTTATCCTATAACTGAACACTTTTCATAGATTTCGAGGATATACAAAAAATTTGCTAAAAATTTGCTGAATTTTAATTCTCCAAGTGAAAAAAAACATTTACATAATCAGTTATATATCATAAATTAATGCAAATCATTATACACTAGATTCTTAGTTACAATGAACACACAAAACAATATTTTATTCACAAAACTAAAATTGACGTTTGTACGATTTTCGCTAGTGAGCAACTTTTGGGCAGTCTCTCAAAAGGTTCCAGCAGTAGTCTGCCATCATGTGCTCATCCCATTTGCCTTGATACCTCTCTTCCATTGTTTTGATGTCTTGATGGAATCTCTCTCCCTGCTCCTCACTGTAATCACCAAGATTACCAGGAAATCTGTCGAGGTGGCTAAACAAGAAATGAACTTTAATGCTCATATTTGCCCCTAGTTTTCCGTATTCAGTAAGCATCTTACGGACCAATTGCTTGTAATTGTCAGCTTTGTGATTTCCCAAAAAGTCTGTCACTACATCTGTGAAGGACACCCAAGCATTTAACTCAACCGTGTTCATATGATTAGTGAAGTCAGAATCCCTCATGAGCGTTCGAATCTGAGGTCCATCGAAGATGCCACCTTTAGCTTTTTCGATGGAAAGACCTGGAAATTGCCTGCATATGTACTTGAAGCAATCCCCATACTTGTTCAGCGCCTTAACAAACTGCTTCATGAGCCCTAGTTTTATGTGCAATGGAGGGAAGATGATTCTAGCCCTGGGTACCAAAGGCTCATTGATGACGTTGGCTGTGCCGACTTCGAGACTTTCTCGTTCTGGCCAGTTCTCCCTTCTCCAGTGCTGGATTCTTGCTTTGCTATCCCACAAACAAAGAAAGCAGGGATACTTTGTGTACCCACTTTGCTGACCAAGCAGAAAATTCACCATTTTCAAGTCCACACCAATCAGCCATTTATGAGTGTTGTAATTCAGCTTTTCAAGAACAAATTTGATAGCATCATACTCTTCTTTCATCTTGGTAGAATGGCCAATTGGTACAGGAGCAAACTTATTGCCATTGTGCAAAAGTAAAATTTTTAGACTTGCTTTCGAGCTATCTATGAAGAGACGCCAATCTGCTGGGTCATATGATGAGATCCCCATGCAGTTAAGAAGTGCAGAAACGTCATTACAAAAGACCAGGTCGTCTTCTTTAGAAAAGAAACGAAGCAAGCTGCCTTCCCTTGTCCTATAGTATGTTACTTTTGTGCCAGAATCAAGAATGTTTTTCTCTTGGAGTCGTGATGCAAGAACTTCAGACTGCTCCTTCGACAAACAAAGGTCTCGCACTAGGTCATTAAGTTCAGATTGATTGAAAAGCTGAGGGCCATTTGAGGGTTCTCCATAGTCACTACAGCTATCATCACTTGATATTGAAAGATCAGCTGGAATCTCTTCGGTTTCATCGATTTCAGGCAAACTGGTGAAAACAGGCACAGGTAGATCCTCAGAGTGCGCAACAGGACGGATAGCAGAATCCAGGCTCGGATACTGCCAATTTGCTTTCTTGTGCTTGTTAAACCCCGTCATGTCATTGAGACAGAAGTAGCAGTCATCAAAATGATTGTTGGGCTCTCTCCACACCATTGGTACAGCAAACTTCAACTTCAGCTTACCGTTGGTCCAACCGCGGAGACTTTCTACACAGGTTTTGCACACCATATGTGGGGCCCAAGACTTGTCTTGGTCACCAAGTATCATATCGAAGTATGCTTTGTACGCCCTCTTGACAAAGTCTGTAATATTCCTCTTTTGTTGTGCCATATATATATACTGTCCACAGATGTAACAAAAGACATCCGGTTCATATCTGCAACATCTTCTAGAACTCATTTTCTCTCTGGAACTCATTTTCAACTGTGGAATTAAAAAGAAAATTCTTAAATACTGTTTAATTTATACTGCAACTATATTTATGGAACATGTTATTAAGTAATTACAGTATATAATTATATAAAAATTCTCCCTATATAAATAATTATATAAAAATTCTCCCTGAAATACTTCAATATATACATAATCATTATAATGATTCAATAATATCAGAAAATTATTATTTACTGCTTCTATATTGAAGTATTTCAGGGAGAATTTTAGCAGTTTAGGCTTATTTGGGGCTATCAGTATCTTCTAAACTAGAGCCAATCTGGCAAAACCAATGTTATATTCGTAATCAGCGACCTTCAAAACCCCAGAAAACACTCCTAGATGGTCTGCCAAAGAAAAAAAATAAAAATTTGTTGACCAGTGTAATATTTATTTGATTTATCATTGTTTTTTTTTTTTTTGTTTTTTTTTACCACGTTTCCGTTTTGTTATTTCTAGTGAAAAAAAAAAAATAAAAATTGATTCCCGCTTCAAATATTTATAATATTGCTTAAAAACAGTGTGGTATTTATTTACGTAGTTTGTCTCAAAGAAAACTAAATTATTTGCAACGCTGTTATTTGTTCACGAACTTTTTTGCGATTAAACCACTTTAATCAATTGGTTGGTACTGGTCGCGATTTGAGTTCCCTGCCGAACACCATAAAAAACACTAACTTCTCCCTACGCATTAGCAAAGGACATGTTTTAGTTGCCATAGTAACTAAACGATCATGAATTTTTATCGACTTTTTATAAGTTTTACTGTTTATGAATATTGAAATAAAAGAAATTACTACACATTTATTAATAATATCTCACTTTTATCGCCTTTTTTTTTAATCACTTTTATCGACTTTTTTTTTTACTGTTTTACTGTTTATGTGTCACTTTTATCGACTTTTTCTTTTCTTTTTTAAATAGCATTTTCTTTTTAAATGACGACGTTTTTACTGTTTATGAATATTGAAAGAAAAATAATTACTAAACATTTATTAATAAAAAAATGGGTGCTAGTGCACTTATGATCCGCGCTGTATTTTAAATCGTATTTCTAAGTTTAATTAATGTTTTTTTTTTATTCAATTGTAAGGTTAAAGTAGAGAATAGGTACAAAACACCCTCCCCATGTTAAGAATGGCTTTTTAAATAATAAAAAAACATTAAACCTTAATTAAACTTAGAAAAACGATTTAAAATATAGCGCGGATCATAAGTGCACTAGCACCCATTTTTTTTTTTTTAGTAGTAATTATTTTTCTTTTAATATTCATAAACAGTAAAAACGTCGTCATTTAAAAAGAAAATGCTATTTAAAAAAGAAAAGAAAAAGTCGATAAAAGTGACACATAACAGTAAAAAAAAAAGTCGATAAAAGTGATTAAAAACAAAGGCGATAAAAGTGAGATATTATTAATAAATGTGTAGTAATTTCTTTTATTTCAATATTCATAAACAGTAAAACTTATAAAAAGTCGATAAAAATTCATGATCGTTTATTTACTATGGCAACTAACACATGTCCTTTGCTAATGCGTAGGGAGAAGTCAGTGTTTTTTATGGTGTCCGGCAGGGAACTCAAATCGCGACCAGTACCAATTGGTTTATCGTTCAACTTCTGGGACTATTTTAAGTTAAAAAGAAATCGAAATGAGTATTTATAATTATATTATAAATATGATGTTGATTAAAAGTCTGTAGTTTCACGTTTGCCACTGGGAGCAGTTAATGCAAGTAGGTTATGGAGAAACACAACAAAAAATCTCTTTAGACAGAATAAGCGAAATCAAAAGAAGATGGCGACTGACTTTAACCGCGTCGTATGACAAGACATTTCAATTTACTTCAAACGAAATTCAAATGATGGGGCTAAATTTTATATTAAATCTACTGAAGGTGCGTAAAATAATAAATGCAAAAAAAAAAATAATAATACTTCATAAATAATCGCAGAAGTCAGAAATAAAAAATCGCATTAAGTAAGATTGACGAAAAACATTTCGGGAAAATGTTGGTGGCCCTGAAAAGGGCCGTTTGTGTTGTGTCAAGGAAATAAGAGAATTTACTTGGCAGCTTTCTGGGTCTTCTTGGGAAGAAGTACAGCTTGGATGTTGGGAAGGACACCGCCCTGGGCAATGGTCACTCCGGCCAAGAATTTGTTTAATTCTTCGTCATTACGGATGGCCAATTGCAAGTGACGGGGAATGATTCTGGATTTCTTGTTGTCTCTCGCAGCATTTCCAGCCAACTCGAGAACCTCAGCGGCCAAATATTCCATGACGGCAGCCAAATAGACGGGTGCACCTGCACCAATTCTCTCCGAATAGTTACCCTTGCGGAGGAGACGATGGATACGACCAACGGGGAATTGAAGTCCGGCACGGGATGAACGAGTCTTGCTCTTTCCCTTGGCTTTACCTCCTTTACCACGACCAGACATCTTTAGGTTTTGCTGCTGTTCTTTCAAAAAGCTCAAACGACTTTAATTTACAAAACGCACGCAACTTGCATTAAATACGCGTAGATCGGCTCCGGCCAACTGCTGATTATTTTACCGCTCACACAACGGCGTTCTTTTGTCTGTTTTAAGTGCTTTCACAAGTTGTGTAGTTTTGTTGCTAGTTTCTGACCAATCAAATACGAGAGATTTGAGAGAGAAAATTTTGATTGTTGCTGGGAGCCGGCGTGTTTCGTATAAAAAGGAAAGGGAAGACGTTGCCTTTATCATTTCTAATTTGTCGAAATGGCTCCCCCCACTGAAGTTAGCAAGAAAGGCGCTAAGAAAGCCGGTAAGGCTAAACCTGCCCGTGATGGCAAGAAAAAGAGAAAGAAGAGGAAGGAAAGTTATTCCATCTACATTTACAAAGTAATGAAACAAGTTCATCCTGACACTGGAATTTCTAGCAAAGCCATGTCTATTATGAACAGTTTTGTTAACGATCTTTTTGAGAGAATCGCTAATGAAGCCAGCCGTCTGTCCCATTACAGCAAGAAAAGAACACTTAGCAGCCGTGAGGTCCAGACCGCTGTCCGTCTCCTTCTCCCTGGTGAGTTGGCTAAACATGCTGTCTCTGAGGGAACCAAAGCTGTCACCAAGTACACCAGCGCCAAGTAAAAAGCGTTTTCTTCCAAAGAAAAAAATTCCCAAAACGGCCCTTTTCAGGGCCAAACATTTTTTCACGAATGTTTCTTCACTTTCTATATTTTAATGCGATTATTCACTGTTTAGATTTCATAGATATCCCCATCTCTTTCTATGGCGTAAATATTACTTATTTCTATATAATGTATATTTGTAGAAGATTAGGGAAAGACAGTCTTAAATTATATTTGTAATTTTTATTTGTGAACTTGT
The DNA here is from genome assembly GCF_053919585.1 of Euprymna scolopes. NCBI lineage: Eukaryota > Metazoa > Mollusca > Cephalopoda > Sepiida > Sepiolidae > Euprymna > Euprymna scolopes. The sequence continues at coordinate 59,649,076 of NC_136500.1, forward strand.
AAATTTGTTTAAGTCAATCTTAATACAAATTTTTGCATTTCTTTCAATGTTTTTATTTAAATTTATATTTTTTTCCAGCTTTCTTATTCCTTATCCGTACAATCACATTATGATATGCATCTAAATATTACCTGAAATATTTTTGTTTTGTTTTTTAACGTGCATTCATTTAACGTCTGAAATTTTAAAAAATAAAGCTCTTAAATAATTTAAATAATAAAAAAAAAAGCTATTACGTAATCAATACCAAGCAAGTAACCAACTTTAAAAGTTTTTAAAAGATAAATTATACAAATTCTAAATGAATTGTTTTTTCCGGTTTGTATTACTGTACACATAGATTCGAAAAAGTTGTCAGAAAACAAATATATAACAAATAAATGTTATCAAAGGAAGATAAGTTACTTTTCTGCCAAACTGTTTTTATTCAATGAAAACATATTTATTCAGCTCGAAAAACATACAGTCTTTACCGATGTATTCGAAAATTCAAGATGGCGTCTCGCACCCTCTTTAACACCGTAAGTATGGAAAAAGGTGTTATAAATAAAAAAAACTATGCAAAATACTATTAAAAACCCACCGAACCTATGTCACGGTAACATATATTGAGCGAGTTTTTAACAGTATTTTATCCGGTTTTTTATTTATAACATCTTTTTCCACACTTACCGTGTTAAAGAGAGAATAAGACGCCATCTTGAATGTTCCAATACATTGGTAAACACTGTATGGTTTTCGAGCTGAATAAACATGTTACATTGAATAAAAACACGAAAAATATATCCAGTTTGGTAGAAAAGTAACTTATCTTGCCTTTGATAACATTTATTTGTTATATATTTGTTTTTTGACAACTTTTTCGAATCTATGTGTACAGTAATACAAATCCATTTTTTCTAATGTGCGAATGTATTTTGATTGTCTTACCGAAGTTCAAATCTTAATTTCGGAGTTCAATTCTTGCATATCAAATATAATCGAAACAGACTTTAAAAAATTACACCCCTTGTAAAATCGACAGAAAAACTTAGTTTTTGTCCAAATAAATCGATTACAATTTTTAACTCATCGTCGAAATTTCAAACATTCGCTGCAAGTTTTTCTTGTGTTCACCTGAATCTAGACAGTTTTTCGAACCGCATAAACGTTTTAAAGTGAGTAAAGCCACAAAAACTTTATCAGATAGGTAGAAGAGTAACTTGTCTTTAATAACATTTATTTGTTATTTGAAAATTTTTCGTACCACGTGTATTGTAAAACAAATCCCCATTCTTTTATTTCTTATTTTGAAGTTTTTGTCGAGTCTTCAAAGAAATCGCGGCCATTTTTTCTTGTTCATCGGTAGCGTTCAATGTAGCTTGCTTTTCGAACAGAATAAACATTTTACAAAAACAATATTGAAATCTTATCCAGTTATAGAGAAAACGAACTTATCTTACATTTTCTAACATTTATTTGTTATATTTGTTTTCTGGCAACTTTTTTGTATCTGTGGATCGTAAAACAAATCCAAATGGGGTTACAATACTTGACTTTAAAAAAAAAAATGTTTTTGATAGTTTGTTGCGGACGTCATGTTGCCTATACTTCTGCATCATCCTATGTAATATTATATTACTAATATATACTTCATATATATATACATACGTACATGTGCTGTGTCATGCACACACAGGGGTCACAGAAAAATCATTTTATTTTTATTTCAATAGAATTTATTCATTTTACATTTTTTTTTTTTTTTACCTTATTAATTTTGTTCGGGTTTATTTTCTATGAAATTTAAATGTATGCTGCGTATTTGTTTATTAGAATTTCATTTTTTCGATTTGAGAGAGAATATATATATATATATATATATATATATATATATATATATATATATATATATATATATATATATATATATTCCGTTTTCGAGAATCAGGAAAATCATTTCAAGGCACAATTTCCCGTCATTTTTGTAGCAAAATGTAAGGATATGTAGTAATTCTTTTTTTGACTTTGCTTGCAAATATTTCGACACGAGTTTTTCATGGTTTGTTTTTAAAATTTGAAGTTTACTACATATTTATTTAGTAGAAAGAAACGATATGTTAGAACGTAATGTCGCCGTAATTAAACTCTCCAAAATTACGAAAAATAATCGGTTAAAAAATAATTATCGATGAAAACAATTATTGAAAGAAAATTTACCTAATTGAGTTTTTAGTTATCTCCCGTCGATAAACCGGTTTAATTACAAAACAATGACTTCACTAATTATAATACTTACTATATTAAACAAAGGGACATAACTCTTGGGTCGTGTATAATAAACCGTCAAATTTTCTTTTAACGATCTTTAAAAATTGTCGGGTGCTTATTTATATTGAGATATATGCAAAATATTACAGTTCAAAATAGGAAAACGGTATACGAGGAAAACTTATCGGCAGGATTGCAGTTTACAGGGAAATCAAGGGACGCAACTCCTGCCAAACTAAAAAGGACGCAAACAGAATCACCGGGGGGCACCTGTTTCAATTTTTAAATTACGAATTTTAACCGAACCTACTACACGTGGAATAATATAACAAGTTTTAAGATTTCTTTTGAATAGTTCATTTCTTTCTAATTCCTTTGTTTTTTATTCGTTTTACTTCTAAATTATTTTCTTCTTTACCTTACCAAGGACTTGATCGACTCGCTCAAGGAATTTATGAGCACGACACTGTCGTCCACGAAAACAACTTCGTTGATCCGTTGGACCCTTCAGTGCACACACAGACTATTGAAGGACTATGGTCACACGCCAAAAAACATATACGAAAGTTTGGGAATCGACAAAATATGTTCGGCTTGCATCTGATGGATTTTTTATGGCGAAAAAGAGAGAAGGGTGAATGTTTTCCATGAATCATCAGATGCATCCGCGAACAGTATTCGTTTTAAAAATTAACTGTTTAATAAAGTTCTATGTTCTTAAAATAATTCTATGTTCTTCAAATAATTCTTTCTTAAAATAATTCATAACTGTTTTTCGTTTTAAAAATTAACTGTTTAATAAAATTCTATGTTCTTCAAATAATTCTATGTTATTAAAATAATTCTTTCTTAAAATAATTTATAACTGTTTTATAAAGTTCTATGTTCTTCCTTTGTTAAAAAAATAACTTATTCAAACAGTTCATTTAAATTAACAAGAAAAAGAAAAATTGAAACAGGTGCCCCCCGGTGATTCTGTTTGCGTCCTTTTTAGTTTGGCAGGAGTTGCGTCCCTTGATTTCCCTGTAAACTGCAATCCTGCCAACTTATCTGTTGAAAATGTTAGTTTACATTAAAAAAAAAAAAAAAATGACGGAAAAGTTTCTAGTCGAATTTTAGCAATAAAAATGTCCGTAAATTAGTTTTTCAACTGACATATTTCGCATCTTTCTCAATAAAGTACCGATTTTATTTGTAAAAGTATTTTCCAGAGTGAACAATTTCAAAATGTGCACAAATCTCAGATCCATATTGCCACATTGACATTTACTGAGTGCTTCTCTACCAGTGTTTTGTTAAATGTTGAGGACTGATTTAAAAAAGGGCATTTATTTAGCAGAAACGAAAAAATAGTAAGAAACAAAAAACAAAATGTTACCAAAGGCAAGATAAATTTTTTCCTTACCTGAATAGGATTTTGATGTTTTAACTTATTTTAAAGTATCTTTATTTAAAACATAAGTATTGCCTTGTTGATAAGTTGGAGCGAAAACAAGATGGCTGCATCTAATGGGTGGATTTCTATCACTACTGTTTAATTTTTTTTTTTTTCCAAACATTCATTTACCAAATAAACTCAGTGTTTATTAAAATAATATTGCTACTCGGAATTATTATGAGTTGGGCAGTTATAATAGAGAACGTTTGGTTTTGTAAGTGTTTATTAAAATGAAATCTGTAGAATTCACTTGTCACGTGAACCAAACTCCCATCAATATAACCACCTAAATATACTTTTAGTTAAAAATGAATTTACTTAATTGAATTCCCACCCCATTAAAAGACACCAACGATGATCAAAAAACATTAATCGATTAGATATAAAGAAATATATGCAATTTTATTATCATCATTCCTTTGTATTTTTTTCAATTGCAGTCATTATCTTTGAGAACTGACAAAATTCCCCCACTTTGTTTTGAATATTTCACAGATAATTTAACTTAAATTCTTGCCTAAAAACAAAGTTATTTAAAATTATAGGATTTCTTTTCTTTTTGAGTGATATACCATATTTGCTCAAATATTGGAAGTTAGTACATGGGATTAATACTTTTGTTATAATTGTAAAATTATTTTTAAGTCTGAGGTTTTTAAACAGAATAGCTAATTATTCATGTCTGCAATGAAAACAAAATAAGCGAATTATACAGAATGAAAAACGGATTAAAAAAAAAAAAATCCATCAAATTAGACGTTATGAAAAGATAAACGCATAAAAGTTAGATTTGGAAAAATACTTTTCGGAAAATGTTGGTGGCCCTGAAAAGGGCCGTTTGGTTTGGTTCGTTTTGTGTTGGGTCAAATAATGGTTTAACCTCCGAATCCGTAAAGGGTTCTTCCTTGTCTCTTCAGAGCGTAGACGACATCCATGGCGGTGACAGTCTTCCTCTTGGCGTGCTCGGTGTACGTGACGGCATCACGGATGACATTTTCAAGGAAAACTTTCAGGACACCACGAGTTTCTTCGTAGATCAGACCAGAGATACGTTTCACACCACCTCGACGGGCAAGACGACGGATAGCGGGTTTCGTGATACCCTGGATGTTATCACGAAGTACTTTACGATGACGCTTAGCGCCTCCTTTTCCTAAACCTTTTCCTCCCTTTCCACGACCAGACATGTTGTTGTCAATTGAAGTAGTATGAAAATACTAATGTACGGCGGACAACACATCAAATTCACTATATATAGGTCTCCGCACAAAATCCGGCGGACCTAGTTGAAAGCACCCCACGTGATGCTTTATTACCAATGAAAATAAAGGGAAATATTTGAACATTTTGCGAGCACCGAACAAAGGAAAACTGAACGAGCACTTCAGAAAGTAGCAGCAGCAGCTGATAACAGCTCATATAAAAGCTGTAACGGTCGTCGGCTCGTGCGTAAAATTCATTTGGAAATCATTTGAATAATAAGTTCGTCGTAATGGCCCGTACTAAGCAGACCGCTCGTAAATCCACCGGAGGAAAAGCTCCTCGTAAACAGTTGGCTACCAAAGCGGCGCGTAAAAGTGCTCCAGCCACTGGTGGAGTGAAGAAACCCCATCGTTACAGGCCCGGTACTGTAGCTCTCCGTGAGATCAGACGTTATCAAAAATCCACTGAGCTTCTCATCAGGAAACTTCCCTTCCAACGTTTGGTTCGTGAAATCGCCCAAGACTTCAAGACCGATCTCCGTTTCCAGAGTTCTTCTGTGATGGCTCTTCAGGAGGCCAGTGAAGCTTACTTGGTTGGTCTTTTCGAAGACACCAACTTGTGTGCCATCCACGCCAAACGTGTCACCATCATGCCGAAGGACATCCAATTGGCTCGTCGTATCCGAGGCGAGAGAGCTTAAATTTATTATCTCTCTTCATATTCAAACGGCCCTTTTCAGGGCCACAAATTTATTATGAAAGTTTTTTCTTACTGTTGTAATTTAATGCGATTTTTATGTTTTATAAGTTTTCTATATTCTGTCATTGACTTTTTTCAATGTGATTTTCCTCTTTAGGTGCGTTTATAAGTGAAACGACATTTTTCGACATTAATTGTTTTTAGGCAATTTATATCCGAAAAAGTTGTAAAAAAAAACAAAACAAATAAATGTTATCAAAGGCAAATGGCGCCCAAGACAAAATAATATTAAAAATCCACCGAATAACATATTGAGCGAGTTTCTAACAGTATTTTGTCTGCTTTTATAATTTTAACTCCCTTTCCCAGACATACCGTATCAATGAGAAAGTCGGGTGCCATTTTAATTTTCCAATACATCGGTAAACACTATGTTTTTCGAGCTGAATAAACATATTACATTAAATAAAGACATCAAAAACATATCCAGTTAGGTAGAAAAGTAGCTTATCTTGCTTTGATAACATTTATTTGTTATATATTTGTTTTTTGACAACTTTTTCGAATCTATGTGTACAGTAATACACACCATTATTTATTATTAAATTTATTGAATATTTCCTATGAGGTTTCACCGAGCATTAGATTGAATAGATTAGTAATACACTGCAATTTAAAGTAATTATTATAAATAACTACAAAAAATGTTGATGTACCGTAAAACAAAACAACAGAACCATACCGTTAAAAGAATCTTATCAAAACTTTAAAAAGAACATATCACTCGTATGTCAGCTAGAGCATGAATTAATAACTCTCTAAATCCAAAGATAATCTGCATAAAATGACTCAAAGGGTTGATCTGCCGTACAATCCAACAAACGAACCTCATCATTTTTGTCCACTGAGATTCATTCGCAAATATTCTCTATTTATATACGTTATTACTATGTTTACTAAATTCAAATTTTATGTTTCTGTTCATTAGAAAACTATTATACTAATAAGAAAGATAAAATAAAGTATTTTAAAAATATTTTAATATAAACTGTGTAAAAAGAGTTTTCAAGCAAGAAAATAAAAATATTCCAATTATAGAAGAAATTGTAAATAAACTATTTAAAATATATTATCCCACCCAAAAAAAAGACATTTAAATAATAAAAAAAAAGTTTTATTTTATTATTTGTAATACAAACAAATATAAATTGCCAATTATCGTTTTTACAGTAAATTATTTTATGGCGAGATATATATCGTTGGAAATGTGTTTCTAATGTTATTTAATTATTGAAATAAAATCAACTTTCAATCAATAAAAATATTTAGAGTTCGACTCGAACACTTGTACTGAAGTAACAAAAATGTTGGCTTGTTGTTACTTGATCTAATATACAGGATAATTACGAACAACTGAAATGTGGAGAATGATGACTTGAATATCACTTTATCTTAAATAAAAATAAATGAATCTTTACTTGCAATAAAAGTTCGATAACTCCAAAATTATTTAACTAAGTTATTTCCCTTATATTTCCCAGATTATAAAACAGACAATATTATGACTATATTAGAGTTGTTGTGAAAAAAGAGTACGAAAGAATAATTTTGTGTGTATATTAAAGTTTTCTTTTCCGTTGAAATAAAATCTTTTTCATTTATAATTTATGAATAAAGTTAGTTGAAAGCTCGACAAATAAACAGAAATAAACATAAAAGCATTAATTATAGACGAACTTATTGAATAAAAAGGATTTTAAAAAAATAATATTATCAAAGCTTCTTGCGCTAAAAAAAATCTCTTCATTTTAGATTTCCGTATTCAATAAGAATTACATAAAAGATAAGTAAAAATAGATATTAGATAAAATACTACAGAATAACATGAATTATTTACAAATGTTATTTACTTTACAGATTGATATAGAATTTGGGGATGTGTAAAAAATGGTGCCCGAAAAACTCGTCCCGGGAAAACTTGTCTCCGGAAAGCCCGTGCCCGGAAAAATCCCCCCTTTTTGCTAGGTAAGAAAAATGATCCCTTATTGAATAAATATCGATTGAAAACACATTTTATTATCGTTCTTGAAGGAGATATTGTTTCTAAAAGAGACTATGCACCCCCATAATATTTTTAAAAATTATTTTTAACTCTTGTTTAAAAAAAAAATAAGATACGAAAAACGAAACCAAATATTTATTTTAAAAAATACTCTAGTTTTAACACTTTTTGTGTCATTAAGAAACAAAAATAAAGAAAGAAAACACGTATTATCAAAGTAAGCAATTATTTTATTTAGAAGAATTAATTCAGTTAAATAATTCTTGTGTTATTACAAAATAACAAAAAAAGAAAACACGGTCTTATTTTGGTACGGCGTTGAAATAATAACGTTATTATTTCGAAAGCAATTCTTAACATGGGGAGGAGGGGGTATCGTTTGAAAGTCATTTCGGGGTCACTTGTGCAGTACTTAAAAATATACATATTTATATTCTTTTGTGGGTGGGGGAGGCTCGTTTTAAAACTACATCTACCTCAGTATTTTCTTTAATTTTCAGACATTTTTTTGCTAAAAATTATTTACTAAGTAATGTCGAGTGAGTGCGACATTACTTGTTATTTCTTTTTAACTAAATAAACTCTTTAAAATAAGTTTAAACACCAAAAACTTACAAAGCTAGGTAGAAAACGAAAACTAAAAAAAATCAATTAAATTTTTTTTAAAACAATAAACATGTAAAAATATTTTAAAAAATATTATGGGTTGTGCATTATTACCTAAAAATATACAAATTTCTTTTTTTTTTTTATTGGGGGGGGGGGCTAGTTTTAACACCTTAATATTTTCTTTAATTTGCTATTTTTGAGCAATTATCCCCCTAAGACGTGATCCTCTTCTGTCGGGCATTATTGTTCATAAGTAACACCCGACATTACTTTTTTTTTTTAAACTAAATAAACTCTTTAAAATAAGTTGAAAGACCAAAAACTTTCAAAGCTAGGTAGAAAACGAAAACTTAGAAAAATTGATTTAATTTTTTTAAAACAACAATAAACAAGTAAAAATATTTTAAAAAAATATTATGGGATGTGTATTCTCTTTTAAAGACAATATCTTCTTCAAGAACGGTTATAAAATGTGTTTTAAATCTATGTTTATTCAATAAGGGACCAGTTTTCCTACTTAGCAAAAGGGGGCGAGTTTTCCGAAATTCGAAAAAAATGGTTGCTATGAAATGTATTTAATCAACAATTATGTTTTGATAAAATTGATATTTTTCTGGATAGTGCAAAAAATATTTTAGAATGAAAATCCAATAACATGCAGCAAATATGAGTTTATTAATATTTCTATGGAAATAGTGTCCATTATATTTAAAATAAAGAAGAACCCAAATGAGATAAATTAATAAGTACCAATAAATGCTCTGAAAGTAATATTGTGCTACATAGTTCAATACTAATAATGAAGTCACATTGTAAGAGACAAACTTTAATTTACTTTGTCCTGCTTCATTTGAATGCTCCTTTACTATGTAAAATTTCATTCACTTTTTTTTGTGGAGGGAGGAATGGGTTAAAAACCATTCACTTCGAAATTACTACGCGTTCTTTTCTCACACCATTACAACAATAATCATATATTATTATAATAATATGTGAAAACGATGCTACATCAAACTGTGGCCAGTCATATATTCTTTTCCGAGTTGCCAGATGGTTTTTTTTATAAGCGAGAATTAATGAATTTGGCTTCTTTTTTTTTTTACATTTTAACCTCTAAAAGTTATTTGGCCTCTTCCATTAATTAAGAAAGGAACAAGCAGAATATTATATAAATAGGATTTTGAAGATTGAATCGTTTAGTCATTAAATCATTGGTTGAATAAAATCGTCATAAAACCATTATTTAAGCCATTAAGATTAAGGTAATGTTTTAATCTCTATAAAATATATAAATACTTGAAATCTTGTAATATTTGCGAATTTGTCAAGTATTTCAAAAGCCAAAAAACGACCTATTTAACTGTTTAAATGCTTACAAGTCTTGTATTCCATCTTTGTCCATATTATTCCATTAGCTTTATTTACTTTGTATTTTAGATCAAGTGACAGCAATTAATTATATTATTTGTAGTTATTTATTATGCGTTAGCCAGTCGTGATAATAAAAAAGCGTTTTTTTTTTGTTTTGTTTGTTTTCTCAAAAGAATATTTATGCGAAATTAGTTTTTACCGGTACTTCAAAATGTAATCGTAACAATCTATTGTATAATTAATATTTCTGATGAAACTTTAGTAAAAAAAAAAAAAAAAAAAAAAGACGATGTTATAAGTGATAAAAACACATAATTCCATACTTTTAATCTACCACTAACCCTAAGTTCGGGTTTTAATAGAAAAATAAAATCTGGAAAGGATGCGTGTGACGGGTTTGTTAAAGTGAATTTCGCTTAAAATATTTAAAAGTCATATATAACTATGGAATTAAAAAAAAAAAATACTAGCGGATAATTGTATACAAGTTTTTACTTCAGTCGATGCATGCGCGAGTTTCATCATGCGACAATTACAGATTCATGAAGTCATTTGTGAACGGTGTGACATACGTTATAAGTATGAGATATTATTTAGTTAAGTTAGAATCAAACGGTGAAAAATAAATGTTATATTGAGATATAAACAGTTTGTAGTGAAGAGAGATGCGATTCGATCGAACGCCAAACAGTGATTGGTTTGAATAGCGACCATCTTTATTTCATTATTAAAATATTATTGAAATAATCAGCTTTCAGTTAATCATTTATTTCACAACTCAGGACAGTGGGGAGACTTGTCACTTAAAATGGCGTAACAAAACTTGACTGCAAATTATAGGACGATATTGTGTTGTTTCCACTTGATCAAATATGCTGCATAAATAATTCCAAACAACTGAAATATGGAGAATGATGATTTTAATGTCACACGATCTCAAGTAAAAAATGATTACAGATAATGTAACATGTAAAGTGCAAGTTCAATAACTCTAAATTAATTTAACTAAGTTATCTCCCTTGTATTAAAATTAAAATTGAGACAATAAAAGTTTAAAGAAGACTTCCCCTCGCTTGATCTCTTTTTCCAGAAATTCAAATCATTTTTATTAGAATAAATTATTTTATGACCAGTCGTTGAAAATGTTATTTAATTATTGAAATAAACAGCAGTTTATTTCAGAGCTCTAGTCAGTGGGGAGATTTTGTACTCAAACTGAAGTAACAATAATTGACTGCAAATTATAGAATGATGTTTGCTTGTTGCCACTTGATCATAACATGCAAAATAATGACAACTAAAATGTGGAGAATGATGATTTTAATGTCACTTGATCTCAAGTAAAAATGATTACATGTGAAGTCCGATCTCCCTTGTATTAATTATTCAAACTGAGACAGTAGTAGCCTAAAAAAACTTGCTGTCACATGATCTCTCATGAGAACTAAATAAAAAAAGAGTATTTTTTAACAATAACTACAGGTGTATGTATCAAAGTTTAAATAAAATTATTTGAAAATGTTAACTTTGCAGATTGATACGTTCGTTTGACAGAATTCGGGGAAAAACATCAATAGATCAAATAAACACCGCATATATATCCTATTTCATGAAATAGGTTTGTATGTGTATGTATATTTACGTGTTGAGGTGTGTGATTGACCTATTGGATACCATCGTGGCCTTTGAATCGTCAATATAGACATGCCCTGATCGTTTACTGACTAACACTTGGTAAAAGTATGAACCAGCAATATCGGTCATTTTTTTACTAAAGACAACAAAAGGAAAACGTTTTCAAAAAACTAGATTACAAATAAATGTTAACGTGAAATTTATTGGGTGGGTTTCTATCAGTATTTTGTTGAATTCACTACTGAGCAATTATACAGACTTCAAAAGATATGACACTCTCGTTTCGGCCATTTTTCTTTTCTAGTTCTCCCGTAACATTGAACACTTTTTTTCCGAAATTTTTAATCGCTTCAAAATAAATTAAGCCACAATCAAAATAGGTAGAAGAATAACAAGGTTTTACTGTACACATAGATTCGATTAAAAAACAAATATATAACAAATAAATGTTATCAAAGGCAAGAAGTGGATAATTTTCTAGCGTGTTTATTTAATGTAACATGTTTATTCGGCTCGTAAAACATACAGTGGTTACCGATGTATTGGAAAATTAAAAATGGCGATTGACTCTCTTTGACACTGTAAGTTTAGGAAAAAGAGTTGAAAATAAAATAATATACAAAATACTGTTATAAACCCACCAAAAATATGCCAGCCTATGTCACGTTAACACATATTGAGCGAGTTTCTAACCGTATTTTGTGTAGTTTTTTTTTTTAATTCCTTTTCCCAAACTTATCGTGTCAAAGAGAGAGAGAGTCGGGCGCCATTTGCAATTTTCTAATACATCGGTAAACACTATGTTTCTCGAGCTGAATAAACATGTTACATTAAATAAAAACATTAGAAAACTAGCCACTTAGGTAGAAAAGTAACTTATCTCGCCTTTGATAACATTTATTTATGTATTTGTTTTTTGACAACTTTTTCGAATCTATGTGTACAGTAATACAACCTCTAATAACTTATCTTGCCTTTGATAATATTTATTTGATTTATCAGGGGGTTTTTTACCACGTTTCCGTTTTGTTATTTCTAGTGAAAAAAAAAATAAAAATTGATTCCCGCTTCAAATATTTATAATATTGCTTAAAAACAGTGTGGTATTTATTTACGTAGTTTGTCTCAAAGAAAACTAAATTATTTGCAACGCTGTTATTTGTTCACGAACTTTTTTGCGATTAAACCACTTTAATCAATTGGTTGGTACTGGTCGCGATTTGAATTCCCTGCCGAACACCATAAAAAACACTAACTTCTCCCTACGCATTAGCAAAGGACATGTTTTAGTTGCCATAGTAACTAAACGATCATGAATTTTTATCGACTTTTTATAAGTTTTACTGTTTATGAATATTGAAATAAAAGAAATTACTACACATTTATTAATAATATCTCACTTTTATAGCCTTTGCTTTTAATCACTTTTATCGACTTTTTTTTTTTACTGTTTATGTGTCACTTTTATCGACTTTTTATTTTCTTTTTTAAATAGTATTTTCTTTTTAAATGACGACGTTTTTACTGTTTATGAATATTGAAAGAAAAATAATTACTAAACATTTATTAATAAAAAAAATGGGTGCTAGTGCACTTATGATCCGCGCTGTATTTTAAATCGTATTTCTAAGTTTAATTAATGTTTTTTTTTATTCAATTGTAAGGTTAAAGTAGAGAATAGGTACAAAACACCCTCCCCATGTTAAGAATGGCTTTTTAAATAATAAAAAAACATTAAACCTTAATTAAACTTAGAAAAACGATTTAAAATATAGCGCGGATCATAAGTGCACTAGCACCCATTTTTTTTTTTTTTTTGTAGTAATTATTTTTTATTTAATATTCATAAACAGTAAAAACGTCGTCATTTAAAAAGAAAATGCTATTTAAAAAAGAAAAGAAAAAGTCGATAAAAGTGACACATAACAGTAAAAAAAAAGTCGATAAAAGTGATTAAAAACAAAGGCGATAAAAGTGAGATATTATTAATAAATGTGTAGTAATTTCTTTTATTTCAATATTCATAAACAGTAAAACTTATAAAAAGTCGATAAAAATTCATGATCGTTTATTTACTATGGCAACTAAAACATGTCCTTTGCTAATGCGTAGGGAGAAGTCAGTGTTTTTCATGGTGTCCGGCAGGGAACTCAAATCGCGACCAGTACCAATTGGTTTATCGTTCAACTTCTGGGACTATTTTAAGTTAAAAAGAAATCGAAATGAGTATTTATAATTATATTATAAATATGATGTCGATTAAAAGTCTGTAGTTTCACGTTTGTCCACTGAGAGCAGTTAATGCAAGTAGGTTATGGAGAAACACAACAACAAATCTCTTTAGACAGAATAAGCGAAATCAAAACAAGATGGCGATTGACTTTAACCGCGTCGTATGACAAGACATTTCAATTTACTTCAAACGAAATTCAAATGATGGGGCTAAATTTTATATTAAATCTACTGAAGGTGCGTAAAATAATGAATGCAAAAAAAAAAAAAATAATAATACTTCATAAATAATCGCAGAAGTCAGAAATAAAAAATCGCATTAAGTAAGATTGACGAAAAACATTTCGGGAAAATGTTGGTGGCCCTGAAAAGGGCCGTTTGTGCTGTGTCAAGGAAATAAGAGAATTTACTTGGCAGCTTTCTGGGTCTTCTTGGGAAGAAGTACAGCTTGGATGTTGGGAAGGACACCGCCCTGGGCAATGGTCACTCCGGCCAAGAATTTGTTTAATTCTTCGTCATTACGGATGGCCAATTGCAAGTGACGGGGAATGATTCTGGATTTCTTGTTGTCTCTCGCAGCATTTCCAGCCAACTCGAGAACCTCAGCGGCCAAATATTCCATGACGGCAGCCAAATAGACGGGTGCACCTGCACCAATTCTCTCCGAATAGTTACCCTTGCGGAGGAGACGATGGATACGACCAACGGGGAATTGAAGTCCGGCACGGGATGAACGAGTCTTGCTCTTTCCCTTGGCTTTACCTCCTTTACCACGACCAGACATCTTTAGGTTTTGCTGCTGTTCTTTCAAAAAGCTCAAACGACTTTAATTTACAAAACGCACGCAACTTGCATTAAATACGCGTAGATCGGCTCCGGCCAACTCAACTGCTGATTATTTTACCGCTCACACAACGGCGTTCTTTTGTCTGTTTTAAGTGCTTTCACAAGTTGTGTAGTTTTGTTGCTAGTTTCTGACCAATCAAATACGAGAGATTTGAGAGAGAAAATTTTGATTGTTGCTGGGAGCCGGCGTGTTTCGTATAAAAAGGAAAGGGAAGACGTTGCCTTTATCATTTCTAATTTGTCGAAATGGCTCCCCCCACTGAAGTTAGCAAGAAAGGCGCTAAGAAAGCCGGTAAGGCTAAACCTGCCCGTGATGGCAAGAAAAAGAGAAAGAAGAGGAAGGAAAGTTATTCCATCTACATTTACAAAGTAATGAAACAAGTTCATCCTGACACTGGAATTTCTAGCAAAGCCATGTCTATTATGAACAGTTTTGTTAACGATCTTTTTGAGAGAATCGCTAATGAAGCCAGCCGTCTGTCCCATTACAGCAAGAAAAGAACACTTAGCAGCCGTGAGGTCCAGACCGCTGTCCGTCTCCTTCTCCCTGGTGAGTTGGCTAAACATGCTGTCTCTGAGGGAACCAAAGCTGTCACCAAGTACACCAGCGCCAAGTAAAAAGCGTTTTCTTCCAAAGAAAAAAATTCCCAAAACGGCCCTTTTCAGGGCCAAACATTTTTTCACGAATGTTTCTTCACTTTCTATATTTTAATGCGATTATTCACTGTTTAGATTTCATAGATATCCCCATCTCTTTCTATGGCGTAAATATTACTTATTTCTATATAATGTATATTTGTAGAAGATTAGGGAAAGACAGTCTTAAATTATATTTGTAATTTTTATTTGTAAACAGATTTTTATTTGTGAACTTGTAAATTTGTTTAAGTCAATCTTAATACAAATTTTTGCATTTCTTTCAATGTTTTTATTTAAATTTATATTTTTTTCCAGCTTTCTTATTCCTTATCCGTACAATCACATTATGATATGCATCTAAATATTACCTGAAATATTTTTGTTTTGTTTTTTAACGTGCATTCATTTAACGTCTGAAATTTTAAATAATAAAGCTCTTAAATAATTTAAATAATAAAAAAAAAAGCTATTACGTAATCAATACCAAGCAAGTAACCAACTTTAAAAGTTTTTAAAAGATAAATTATACAAATTCTAAATGAATTGTTTTTTCCGGTTTGTATTACTGTACACATAGATTCGAAAAAGTTGTCAGAAAACAAATATATAAAAAATAAATGTTATCAAAGGAAGATAAGTTACTTTTCTGCCAAACTGTTTTTATTCAATGAAAACATTTATTCAGCTCGAAAAACATACAGTCTTTACCGATGTATTCGAAAATTCAAGATGGCGTCTCGCACCCTCTTTAACACCGTAAGTATGGAAAAAGGTGTTATAAATAAAAAAAAAAACTATACAAAATACTATTAAAAACCCGCCGAACCTGTCACGGTAACATATATTGAGCGAGTTTTTAACAGTATTTTATCCGGTTTTTTATTTATAACATCTTTTCCCACACTTACCGTGTTAAAGAGAGAATAAGACGCCATCTTGAATGTTCCAATACATCGGTAAACACTGTATGGTTTTCGAGCTGAATAAACATGTTACATTGAATAAAAACACGAAAAATATATCCAGTTTGGTAGAAAAGTAACTTATCTTGCCTTTGATAACATTTATTTGTTATATATTGTTTTTTGACAACTTTTTCGAATCTATGTGTACAGTAATACAAACCCATTTTTTCTAATGTGCGAATGTATTTTGATTGTCTTACCGAAGTTCAAATCTTAATTTCGGAGTTCAATTCTTGCATATCAAATATAATCGAAACAGACTTTAAAAAATTACACCCCTTGTAAAATCGACAGAAAAACTTAGTTTTTGTCCAAATAAATCGATTACAATTTTTAACTCATCGTCGAAATTTCAAACATTCGCTGCAAGTTTTTCTTGTGTTCACCTGAATCTAGACAGTTTTTCGAACCGCATAAACGTTTTAAAGTGAGTAAAGCCACAAAAACTTTATCAGATAGGTAGAAGAGTAACTTGTCTTTAATAACATTTATTTGTCATTTGAAATTTTTTCGTACCACGTGTATTGTAAAACAAATCCCCATTCTTTTATTTCTTATTTTGAAGTTTTTGTCGAGTCTTCAAAGAAATCGCGGCCATTTTTTCTTGTTCATCGGTAGCGTTCAATGTAGCTTGCTTTTCGAACAGAATAAACATTTTACAAAAACAATATTGAAATCTTATCCAGTTATAGAGAAAACGGTAATCGTGAAGAAAGAGAGAGCCTGTTTCCTCCGTTCGACTATAGGTGGCGTTACTGTCTGTCCACCCAGTTACGGAAGCACAAAATCTATATAATGGCACCCTTGAAATAAAAATAAATGTTTTTGTTATATTTTAATTTTAAACATTTTTTTTTTGTTTGTTTTGTTTTTTTGCAAACATATTTAAGTTTTATTTTTGTTCCAAACATATTTACGTTTTTTGTTTGTTTGTTTTTGCAAACATATTTACGGTTTGGGGGGGGTTGCAAGCATATTAAGTTTTATTTTTCCAAACATTTACGTGTTGTTGTTTGTTTATTTTCAAACATTTACGTGTTTTTTTTTGTTTTTACGTTTTTGTTTATTTTTGGCAAGCATGAACTAAATATTTTTGAAATATTTTTCTTTTTGAAAAGTTTGCTTATGCACTTATTGTACCGCGCTATTTTTTAATAGTAGTTTCAAATAAGATTCAGGTTTTACAATATCCTTTTTCAAATATATATATATACTGGCGGAAAAGGTAAAATAAGTGTAGAAAAATTAAGAGAAAGGGGGGGGTCCATAAAAAAAAAAACATAAAAGAAAAAACGTTGATTTTTTTTTTTTATTGTAAGAGCGTAAAAAAATAGTCGCGGAAAAACGGTTGTACCCATAAATATGTTTAGAAGAAAAATATAGCAAAAACATTTAGTTTACGCTTGCAAAAAAAAAAAAAAAAAAAAAAAAAAAAAAAACCTAAATGTTTGAAATAAACAAGCAACAACACGTAAATGTTTGGAAAAATAAAACTTAAATATGTTTGCAAAAACAAAACAAAAAAAACGTAAATATGTTTGGAAAAAAAAACAAAAATACTTAAATATGATTGCAAAAAAAAAAAAATGTTTAAAATTAAAATATAACAAAAACATTTATTTTTATTTCAAGGGTGCCATTATATAGATTTTGTGCTTCCGTAACTGGGTGGACAGACAGTAACGCCACCTATAGTCGAACGGAGGAAACAGGCTCTCTCTTTCTTCACGATTACCGAGAAAACGAACTTATCTTACATTTTCTAACATTTATTTGTTATATTTGTTTTCTGGCAACTTTTTTGTATCTGTGGATTGTAAAACAAATCCAAATGGGGTTACAATACTTGACTTTAAAAAAAAAAATGTTTTTGATAGTTTGTTGCGGACGTCATGTTGCCTATACTTCTGCATCATCCTATGTAATAATATATTACTAATATATACTTCATATATATATACATACGTACATGTGCTGTGTCATGCACACACAGGGGTAACAGAAAAATCATTTTATTTTTATTTCAATAGAATTTATTCATTTTACATTTTTTTTTTTTTTTACCTTATTAATTTTATTCGGGTTTATTTTCTATGAAATTTAAATGTATGCTGCGTATTTGTTTATTAGAATTTCATTTTTTCGATTTGAGAGAGAATATATATATATATATATATATATATATATATATATATATATATATATATATTCCGTTTTCGAGAATCAGGAAAATCATTTCAAGGCACAATTTCCCGTCATTTTTGTAGCAAAATGTAAGGATATGTAGTAATTCTTTTTTTGACTTTGCTTGCAAATATTTCGACACGAGTTTTTCATGGCTTGTTTTTAAAATTTGAAGTTTACTACATATTTATTTAGTAGAAAGAAACGATATGTTAGAACGTAATGTCGCCGTAATTAAACTCTCCAAAATTACGAAAAATAATCGGTTAAAAAATAATTATCGATGAAAACAATTATTGAAAGAAAATTTACCTAATTGAGTTTTTAGTTATCTCCCGTCGATAAACCGGTTTAATTACAAAACAATGACTTCACTAATTATAATACTTACTATATTAAACAAAGGGACATAACTCTTGGGTCGTGTATAATAAACCGTCAAATTTTCTTTTAACGATCTTTAAAAATTGTCGGGTGCTTATTTATATTGAGATATATGCAAAATATTACAGTTCAAAATAGGAAAACGGTATACGAGGAAAACTTATCTGTTGAAAATGTTAGTTTACATTAAAAAAAAAAAAATGACGGAAACGTTTCTAGTCGAATTTTAGCAATAAAAATGTCCGTAAATTAGTTTTTCAACTGACATATTTCGCATCTTTCTCAATAAAGTACCGATTTTATTTGTAAAAGTATTTTCCAGAGTGAACAATTTCAAAATGTGCACAAATCTCAGATCCATATTGCCACATTGACATTTACTGAGTGCTTCTCTACCAGTGTTTTGTTAAATGTTGAGGACTGATTTAAAAAAGGGCATTTATTTAGCAGAAACGAAAAAATAGTAAGAAACAAAAAACAAAATGTTACCAAAGGCAAGATAAATTTTTTCCTTACCTGAATAGGATTTTGATGTTTTAACTTATTTTAAAGTATCTTTATTTAAAACATAAGTATTGCCTTGTTGATAAGTTGGAGCGAAAACAAGATGGCTGCATCTAATGGGTGGATTTCTATCACTACTGTTTAATTTTTTTTTTTTTCCAAACATTCATTTACCAAATAAACTCAGTGTTTATTAAAATAATATTGCTACTCGGAATTATTATGAGTTGGGCAGTTATAATAGAGAACGTTTGGTTTTGTAAGTGTTTATTAAAATGAAATCTGTAGAATTCACTTGTCACGTGAACCAAACTCCCATCAATATAACCACCTAAATATACTTTTAGTTAAAAATGAATTTACTTAATTGAATTCCCACCCCATTAAAAGACACCAACGATGATCAAAAAACATTAATCGATTAGATATAAAGAAATATATGCAATTTTATTATCATCATTCCTTTGTATTTTTTTCAATTGCAGTCATTATCTTTGAGAACTGACAAAATTCCCCCACTTTGTTTTGAATATTTCACAGATAATTTAACTTAAATTCTTGCCTAAAAACAAAGTTATTTAAAATTATAGGATTTCTTTTCTTTTTGAGTGATATACCATATTTGCTCAAATATTGGAAGTTAGTACATGGGATTAATACTTTTGTTATAATTGTAAAATTATTTTTAAGTCTGAGGTTTTTAAACAGAATAGCTAATTATTCATGTCTGCAATGAAAACAAAATAAGCGAATTATACAGAATGAAAAACGGATTAAAAAAAAAAAAATCCATCAAATTAGACGTTATGAAAAGATAAACGCATAAAAGTTAGATTTGGAAAAATACTTTTCGGAAAATGTTGGTGGCCCTGAAAAGGGCCGTTTGGTTTGGTTCGTTTTGTGTTGGGTCAAATAATGGTTTAACCTCCGAATCCGTAAAGGGTTCTTCCTTGTCTCTTCAGAGCGTAGACGACATCCATGGCGGTGACAGTCTTCCTCTTGGCGTGCTCGGTGTACGTGACGGCATCACGGATGACATTTTCAAGGAAAACTTTCAGGACACCACGAGTTTCTTCGTAGATCAGACCAGAGATACGTTTCACACCACCTCGACGGGCAAGACGACGGATAGCGGGTTTCGTGATACCCTGGATGTTATCACGAAGTACTTTACGATGACGCTTAGCGCCTCCTTTTCCTAAACCTTTTCCTCCCTTTCCACGACCAGACATCTTGTTGTCAATTGAAGTAGTATGAAAATACTAATGTACGGCGGACAACACATCAAATTCACTATATATAGGTCTCCGCACAAAATCCGGCGGACCTAGTTGAAAGCACCCCACGTGATGCTTTATTACCAATGAAAATAAAGGGAAATATTTGAACATTTTGCGAGCACCGAACAAAGGAAAACTGAACGAGCACTTCAGAAAGTAGCAGCAGCAGCTGATAACAGCTCATATAAAAGCTGTAACGGTCGTCGGCTCGTGCGTAAAATTCATTTGGAAATCATTTGAATAATAAGTTCGTCGTAATGGCCCGTACTAAGCAGACCGCTCGTAAATCCACCGGAGGAAAAGCTCCTCGTAAACAGTTGGCTACCAAAGCGGCGCGTAAAAGTGCTCCAGCCACTGGTGGAGTGAAGAAACCCCATCGTTACAGGCCCGGTACTGTAGCTCTCCGTGAGATCAGACGTTATCAAAAATCCACTGAGCTTCTCATCAGGAAACTTCCCTTCCAACGTTTGGTTCGTGAAATCGCCCAAGACTTCAAGACCGATCTCCGTTTCCAGAGTTCTTCTGTGATGGCTCTTCAGGAGGCCAGTGAAGCTTACTTGGTTGGTCTTTTCGAAGACACCAACTTGTGTGCCATCCACGCCAAACGTGTCACCATCATGCCGAAGGACATCCAATTGGCTCGTCGTATCCGAGGCGAGAGAGCTTAAATTTATTATCTCTCTTCATATTCAAACGGCCCTTTTCAGGGCCACAAATTTATTATGAAAGTTTTTTCTTACTGTTGTAATTTAATGCGATTTTTATGTTTTATAAGTTTTCTATATTCTGTCATTGACTTTTTTCAATGTGATTTTCCTCTTTAGGTGCGTTTATAAGTGAAACGACATTTTTCGACATTAATTGTTTTTAGGCAATTTATATCCGAAAAAGTTGTAAAAAAAAACAAAACAAATAAATGTTATCAAAGGCAAATGGCGCCCAAGACAAAATAATATTAAAAATCCACCGAATAACATATTGAGCGAGTTTCTAACAGTATTTTGTCTGCTTTTATAATTTTAACTCCCTTTCCCAGACATACCGTATCAATGAGAAAGTCGGGTGCCATTTTAATTTTCCAATACATCGGTAAACACTATGTTTTTCGAGCTGAATAAACATATTACATTAAATAAAGACATCAAAAACATATCCAGTTAGGTAGAAAAGTAGCTTATCTTGCTTTGATAACATTTATTTGTTATATATTTGTTTTTTGACAACTTTTTCGAATCTATGTGTACAGTAATACACACCATTATTTATTATTAAATTTATTGAATATTTCCTATGAGGTTTCACCGAGCATTAGATTGAATAGATTAGTAATACACTGCAATTTAAAGTAATTATTATAAATAACTACAAAAAATGTTGATGTACCGTAAAACAAAACAACAGAACCATACCGTTAAAAGAATCTTATCAAAACTTTAAAAAGAACATATCACTCGTATGTCAGCTAGAGCATGAATTAATAACTCTCTAAATCCAAAGATAATCTGCATAAAATGACTCAAAGGGTTGATCTGCCGTACAATCCAACAAACGAACCTCATCATTTTTGTCCACTGAGATTCATTCGCAAATATTCTCTATTTATATACGTTATTACTATGTTTACTAAATTCAAATTTTATGTTTCTGTTCATTAGAAAACTATTATACTAATAAGAAAGATAAAATAAAGTATTTTAAAAATATTTTAATATAAACTGTGTAAAAAGAGTTTTCAAGCAAGAAAATAAAAATATTCCAATTATAGAAGAAATTGTAAATAAACTATTTAAAATATATTATCCCACCCAAAAAAAAGACATTTAAATAATAAAAAAAAAGTTTTATTTTATTATTTGTAATACAAACAAATATAAATTGCCAATTATCGTTTTTACAGTAAATTATTTTATGGCGAGATATATATCGTTGGAAATGTGTTTCTAATGTTATTTAATTATTGAAATAAAATCAACTTTCAATCAATAAAAATATTTAGAGTTCGACTCGAACACTTGTACTGAAGTAACAAAAATGTTGGCTTGTTGTTACTTGATCTAATATACAGGATAATTACGAACAACTGAAATGTGGAGAATGATGACTTGAATATCACTTTATCTTAAATAAAAATAAATGAATCTTTACTTGCAATAAAAGTTCGATAACTCCAAAATTATTTAACTAAGTTATTTCCCTTATATTTCCCAGATTATAAAACAGACAATATTATGACTATATTAGAGTTGTTGTGAAAAAAGAGTACGAAAGAATAATTTTGTGTGTATATTAAAGTTTTCTTTTCCGTTGAAATAAAATCTTTTTCATTTATAATTTATGAATAAAGTTAGTTGAAAGCTCGACAAATAAACAGAAATAAACATAAAAGCATTAATTATAGACGAACTTATTGAATAAAAAGGATTTTAAAAAAATAATATTATCAAAGCTTCTTGCGCTAAAAAAAATCTCTTCATTTTAGATTTCCGTATTCAATAAGAATTACATAAAAGATAAGTAAAAATAGATATTAGATAAAATACTACAGAATAACATGAATTATTTACAAATGTTATTTACTTTACAGATTGATATAGAATTTGGGGATGTGTAAAAAATGGTGCCCGAAAAACTCGTCCCGGGAAAACTTGTCTCCGGAAAGCCCGTGCCCGGAAAAATCCCCCCTTTTTGCTAGGTAAGAAAAATGATCCCTTATTGAATAAATATCGATTGAAAACACATTTTATTATCGTTCTTGAAGGAGATATTGTTTCTAAAAGAGACTATGCACCCCCATAATATTTTTAAAAATTATTTTTAACTCTTGTTTAAAAAAAAAATAAGATACGAAAAACGAAACCAAATATTTATTTTAAAAAATACTCTAGTTTTAACACTTTTTGTGTCATTAAGAAACAAAAATAAAGAAAGAAAACACGTATTATCAAAGTAAGCAATTATTTTATTTAGAAGAATTAATTCAGTTAAATAATTCTTGTGTTATTACAAAATAACAAAAAAAGAAAACACGGTCTTATTTTGGTACGGCGTTGAAATAATAACGTTATTATTTCGAAAGCAATTCTTAACATGGGGAGGAGGGGGTATCGTTTGAAAGTCATTTCGGGGTCACTTGTGCAGTACTTAAAAATATACATATTTATATTCTTTTGTGGGTGGGGGAGGCTCGTTTTAAAACTACATCTACCTCAGTATTTTCTTTAATTTTCAGACATTTTTTTGCTAAAAATTATTTACTAAGTAATGTCGAGTGAGTGCGACATTACTTGTTATTTCTTTTTAACTAAATAAACTCTTTAAAATAAGTTTAAACACCAAAAACTTACAAAGCTAGGTAGAAAACGAAAACTAAAAAAAATCAATTAAATTTTTTTTAAAACAATAAACATGTAAAAATATTTTAAAAAATATTATGGGTTGTGCATTATTACCTAAAAATATACAAATTTCTTTTTTTTTTTTTATTGGGGGGGGGGCTAGTTTTAACACCTTAATATTTTCTTTAATTTGCTATTTTTGAGCAATTATCCCCCTAAGACGTGATCCTCTTCTGTCGGGCATTATTGTTCATAAGTAACACCCGACATTACTTTTTTTTTTTAAACTAAATAAACTCTTTAAAATAAGTTGAAAGACCAAAAACTTTCAAAGCTAGGTAGAAAACGAAAACTTAGAAAAATTGATTTAATTTTTTTAAAACAACAATAAACAAGTAAAAATATTTTAAAAAAATATTATGGGATGTGTATTCTCTTTTAAAGACAATATCTTCTTCAAGAACGGTTATAAAATGTGTTTTAAATCTATGTTTATTCAATAAGGGACCAGTTTTCCTACTTAGCAAAAGGGGGCGAGTTTTCCGAAATTCGAAAAAAATGGTTGCTATGAAATGTATTTAATCAACAATTATGTTTTGATAAAATTGATATTTTTCTGGATAGTGCAAAAAATATTTTAGAATGAAAATCCAATAACATGCAGCAAATATGAGTTTATTAATATTTCTATGGAAATAGTGTCCATTATATTTAAAATAAAGAAGAACCCAAATGAGATAAATTAATAAGTACCAATAAATGCTCTGAAAGTAATATTGTGCTACATAGTTCAATACTAATAATGAAGTCACATTGTAAGAGACAAACTTTAATTTACTTTGTCCTGCTTCATTTGAATGCTCCTTTACTATGTAAAATTTCATTCACTTTTTTTTGTGGAGGGAGGAATGGGTTAAAAACCATTCACTTCGAAATTACTACGCGTTCTTTTCTCACACCATTACAACAATAATCATATATTATTATAATAATATGTGAAAACGATGCTACATCAAACTGTGGCCAGTCATATATTCTTTTCCGAGTTGCCAGATGGTTTTTTTTATAAGCGAGAATTAATGAATTTGGCTTCTTTTTTTTTTTACATTTTAACCTCTAAAAGTTATTTGGCCTCTTCCATTAATTAAGAAAGGAACAAGCAGAATATTATATAAATAGGATTTTGAAGATTGAATCGTTTAGTCATTAAATCATTGGTTGAATAAAATCGTCATAAAACCATTATTTAAGCCATTAAGATTAAGGTAATGTTTTAATCTCTATAAAATATATAAATACTTGAAATCTTGTAATATTTGCGAATTTGTCAAGTATTTCAAAAGCCAAAAAACGACCTATTTAACTGTTTAAATGCTTACAAGTCTTGTATTCCATCTTTGTCCATATTATTCCATTAGCTTTATTTACTTTGTATTTTAGATCAAGTGACAGCAATTAATTATATTATTTGTAGTTATTTATTATGCGTTAGCCAGTCGTGATAATAAAAAAGCGTTTTTTTTTTGTTTTGTTTGTTTTCTCAAAAGAATATTTATGCGAAATTAGTTTTTACCGGTACTTCAAAATGTAATCGTAACAATCTATTGTATAATTAATATTTCTGATGAAACTTTAGTAAAAAAAAAAAAAAAAAAAAAGACGATGTTATAAGTGATAAAAACACATAATTCCATACTTTTAATCTACCACTAACCCTAAGTTCGGGTTTTAATAGAAAAATAAAATCTGGAAAGGATGCGTGTGACGGGTTTGTTAAAGTGAATTTCGCTTAAAATATTTAAAAGTCATATATAACTATGGAATTAAAAAAAAAAAAATACTAGCGGATAATTGTATACAAGTTTTTACTTCAGTCGATGCATGCGCGAGTTTCATCATGCGACAATTACAGATTCATGAAGTCATTTGTGAACGGTGTGACATACGTTATAAGTATGAGATATTATTTAGTTAAGTTAGAATCAAACGGTGAAAAATAAATGTTATATTGAGATATAAACAGTTTGTAGTGAAGAGAGATGCGATTCGATCGAACGCCAAACAGTGATTGGTTTGAATAGCGACCATCTTTATTTCATTATTAAAATATTATTGAAATAATCAGCTTTCAGTTAATCATTTATTTCACAACTCAGGACAGTGGGGAGACTTGTCACTTAAAATGGCGTAACAAAACTTGACTGCAAATTATAGGACGATATTGTGTTGTTTCCACTTGATCAAATATGCTGCATAAATAATTCCAAACAACTGAAATATGGAGAATGATGATTTTAATGTCACACGATCTCAAGTAAAAAATGATTACAGATAATGTAACATGTAAAGTGCAAGTTCAATAACTCTAAATTAATTTAACTAAGTTATCTCCCTTGTATTAAAATTAAAATTGAGACAATAAAAGTTTAAAGAAGACTTCCCCTCGCTTGATCTCTTTTTCCAGAAATTCAAATCATTTTTATTAGAATAAATTATTTTATGACCAGTCGTTGAAAATGTTATTTAATTATTGAAATAAACAGCAGTTTATTTCAGAGCTCTAGTCAGTGGGGAGATTTTGTACTCAAACTGAAGTAACAATAATTGACTGCAAATTATAGAATGATGTTTGCTTGTTGCCACTTGATCATAACATGCAAAATAATGACAACTAAAATGTGGAGAATGATGATTTTAATGTCACTTGATCTCAAGTAAAAATGATTACATGTGAAGTCCGATCTCCCTTGTATTAATTATTCAAACTGAGACAGTAGTAGCCTAAAAAAACTTGCTGTCACATGATCTCTCATGAGAACTAAATAAAAAAAGAGTATTTTTTAACAATAACTACAGGTGTATGTATCAAAGTTTAAATAAAATTATTTGAAAATGTTAACTTTGCAGATTGATACGTTCGTTTGACAGAATTCGGGGAAAAACATCAATAGATCAAATAAACACCGCATATATATCCTATTTCATGAAATAGGTTTGTATGTGTATGTATATTTACGTGTTGAGGTGTGTGATTGACCTATTGGATACCATCGTGGCCTTTGAATCGTCAATATAGACATGCCCTGATCGTTTACTGACTAACACTTGGTAAAAGTATGAACCAGCAATATCGGTCATTTTTTTACTAAAGACAACAAAAGGAAAACGTTTTCAAAAAACTAGATTACAAATAAATGTTAACGTGAAATTTATTGGGTGGGTTTCTATCAGTATTTTGTTGAATTCACTACTGAGCAATTATACAGACTTCAAAAGATATGACACTCTCGTTTCGGCCATTTTTCTTTTCTAGTTCTCCCGTAACATTGAACACTTTTTTTCCGAAATTTTTAATCGCTTCAAAATAAATTAAGCCACAATCAAAATAGGTAGAAGAATAACAAGGTTTTACTGTACACATAGATTCGATTAAAAAACAAATATATAACAAATAAATGTTATCAAAGGCAAGAAGTGGATAATTTTCTAGCGTGTTTATTTAATGTAACATGTTTATTCGGCTCGTAAAACATACAGTGGTTACCGATGTATTGGAAAATTAAAAATGGCGATTGACTCTCTTTGACACTGTAAGTTTAGGAAAAAGAGTTGAAAATAAAATAATATACAAAATACTGTTATAAACCCACCAAAAATATGTCAGCCTATGTCACGTTAACACATATTGAGCGAGTTTCTAACCGTATTTTGTGTAGTTTTTTTTTTTAATTCCTTTTCCCAAACTTATCGTGTCAAAGAGAGAGAGAGTCGGGCGCCATTTGCAATTTTCTAATACATCGGTAAACACTATGTTTCTCGAGCTGAATAAACATGTTACATTAAATAAAAACATTAGAAAACTAGCCACTTAGGTAGAAAAGTAACTTATCTCGCCTTTGATAACATTTATTTATGTATTTGTTTTTTGACAACTTTTTCGAATCTATGTGTACAGTAATACAACCTCTAATAACTTATCTTGCCTTTGATAATATTTATTTGATTTATCAGGGGGTTTTTTACCACGTTTCCGTTTTGTTATTTCTAGTGAAAAAAAAAATAAAAATTGATTCCCGCTTCAAATATTTATAATATTGCTTAAAAACAGTGTGGTATTTATTTACGTAGTTTGTCTCAAAGAAAACTAAATTATTTGCAACGCTGTTATTTGTTCACGAACTTTTTTGCGATTAAACCACTTTAATCAATTGGTTGGTACTGGTCGCGATTTGAATTCCCTGCCGAACACCATAAAAAACACTAACTTCTCCCTACGCATTAGCAAAGGACATGTTTTAGTTGCCATAGTAACTAAACGATCATGAATTTTTATCGACTTTTTATAAGTTTTACTGTTTATGAATATTGAAATAAAAGAAATTACTACACATTTATTAATAATATCTCACTTTTATAGCCTTTGCTTTTAATCACTTTTATCGACTTTTTTTTTTTACTGTTTATGTGTCACTTTTATCGACTTTTTATTTTCTTTTTTAAATAGTATTTTCTTTTTAAATGACGACGTTTTTACTGTTTATGAATATTGAAAGAAAAATAATTACTAAACATTTATTAATAAAAAAATGGGTGCTAGTGCACTTATGATCCGCGCTGTATTTTAAATCGTATTTCTAAGTTTAATTAATGTTTTTTTTTATTCAATTGTAAGGTTAAAGTAGAGAATAGGTACAAAACACCCTCCCCATGTTAAGAATGGCTTTTTAAATAATAAAAAAACATTAAACCTTAATTAAACTTAGAAAAACGATTTAAAATATAGCGCGGATCATAAGTTGCACTAGCACCCATTTTTTTTTTTTTTTGTAGTAATTATTTTTTATTTAATATTCATAAACAGTAAAAACGTCGTCATTTAAAAAGAAAATGCTATTTAAAAAAGAAAAGAAAAAGTCGATAAAAGTGACACATAACAGTAAAAAAAAAGTCGATAAAAGTGATTAAAAACAAAGGCGATAAAAGTGAGATATTATTAATAAATGTGTAGTAATTTCTTTTATTTCAATATTCATAAACAGTAAAACTTATAAAAAGTCGATAAAAATTCATGATCGTTTATTTACTATGGCAACTAAAACATGTCCTTTGCTAATGCGTAGGGAGAAGTCAGTGTTTTTCATGGTGTCCGGCAGGGAACTCAAATCGCGACCAGTACCAATTGGTTTATCGTTCAACTTCTGGGACTATTTTAAGTTAAAAAGAAATCGAAATGAGTATTTATAATTATATTATAAATATGATGTCGATTAAAAGTCTGTAGTTTCACGTTTGTCCACTGAGAGCAGTTAATGCAAGTAGGTTATGGAGAAACACAACAACAAATCTCTTTAGACAGAATAAGCGAAATCAAAACAAGATGGCGATTGACTTTAACCACGTCGTATGACAAGACATTTCAATTTACTTCAAACGAAATTCAAATGATGGGGCTAAATTTTATATTAAATCTACTGAAGGTGCGTAAAATAATGAATGCAAAAAAAAAAAAAATAATAATACTTCATAAATAATCGCAGAAGTCAGAAATAAAAAATCGCATTAAGTAAGATTGACGAAAAACATTTCGGGAAAATGTTGGTGGCCCTGAAAAGGGCCGTTTGTGCTGTGTCAAGGAAATAAGAGAATTTACTTGGCAGCTTTCTGGGTCTTCTTGGGAAGAAGTACAGCTTGGATGTTGGGAAGGACACCGCCCTGGGCAATGGTCACTCCGGCCAAGAATTTGTTTAATTCTTCGTCATTACGGATGGCCAATTGCAAGTGACGGGGAATGATTCTGGATTTCTTGTTGTCTCTCGCAGCATTTCCAGCCAACTCGAGAACCTCAGCGGCCAAATATTCCATGACGGCAGCCAAATAGACGGGTGCACCTGCACCAATTCTCTCCGAATAGTTACCCTTGCGGAGGAGACGATGGATACGACCAACGGGGAATTGAAGTCCGGCACGGGATGAACGAGTCTTGCTCTTTCCCTTGGCTTTACCTCCTTTACCACGACCAGACATCTTTAGGTTTTGCTGCTGTTCTTTCAAAAAGCTCAAACGACTTTAATTTACAAAACGCACGCAACTTGCATTAAATACGCGTAGATCGGCTCCGGCCAACTCAACTGCTGATTATTTTACCGCTCACACAACGGCGTTCTTTTGTCTGTTTTAAGTGCTTTCACAAGTTGTGTAGTTTTGTTGCTAGTTTCTGACCAATCAAATACGAGAGATTTGAGAGAGAAAATTTTGATTGTTGCTGGGAGCCGGCGTGTTTCGTATAAAAAGGAAAGGGAAGACGTTGCCTTTATCATTTCTAATTTGTCGAAATGGCTCCCCCCACTGAAGTTAGCAAGAAAGGCGCTAAGAAAGCCGGTAAGGCTAAACCTGCCCGTGATGGCAAGAAAAAGAGAAAGAAGAGGAAGGAAAGTTATTCCATCTACATTTACAAAGTAATGAAACAAGTTCATCCTGACACTGGAATTTCTAGCAAAGCCATGTCTATTATGAACAGTTTTGTTAACGATCTTTTTGAGAGAATCGCTAATGAAGCCAGCCGTCTGTCCCATTACAGCAAGAAAAGAACACTTAGCAGCCGTGAGGTCCAGACCGCTGTCCGTCTCCTTCTCCCTGGTGAGTTGGCTAAACATGCTGTCTCTGAGGGAACCAAAGCTGTCACCAAGTACACCAGCGCCAAGTAAAAAGCGTTTTCTTCCAAAGAAAAAAATTCCCAAAACGGCCCTTTTCAGGGCCAAACATTTTTTCACGAATGTTTCTTCACTTTCTATATTTTAATGCGATTATTCACTGTTTAGATTTCATAGATATCCCCATCTCTTTCTATGGCGTAAATATTACTTATTTCTATATAATGTATATTTGTAGAAGATTAGGGAAAGACAGTCTTAAATTATATTTGTAATTTTTATTTGTAAACAGATTTTTATTTGTGAACTTGTAAATTTGTTTAAGTCAATCTTAATACAAATTTTTGCATTTCTTTCAATGTTTTTATTTAAATTTATATTTTTTTCCAGCTTTCTTATTCCTTATCCGTACAATCACATTATGATATGCATCTAAATATTACCTGAAATATTTTTGTTTTGTTTTTTAACGTGCATTCATTTAACGTCTGAAATTTTAAATAATAAAGCTCTTAAATAATTTAAATAATAAAAAAAAAAGCTATTACGTAATCAATACCAAGCAAGTAACCAACTTTAAAAGTTTTTAAAAGATAAATTATACAAATTCTAAATGAATTGTTTTTTCCGGTTTGTATTACTGTACACATAGATTCGAAAAAGTTGTCAGAAAACAAATATATAAAAAATAAATGTTATCAAAGGAAGATAAGTTACTTTTCTGCCAAACTGTTTTTATTCAATGAAAACATTTATTCAGCTCGAAAAACATACAGTCTTTACCGATGTATTCGAAAATTCAAGATGGCGTCTCGCACCCTCTTTAACACCGTAAGTATGGAAAAAGGTGTTATAAATAAAAAAAAAAACTATACAAAATACTATTAAAAACCCGCCGAACCTGTCACGGTAACATATATTGAGCGAGTTTTTAACAGTATTTTATCCGGTTTTTTATTTATAACATCTTTTCCCACACTTACCGTGTTAAAGAGAGAATAAGACGCCATCTTGAATGTTCCAATACATCGGTAAACACTGTATGGTTTTCGAGCTGAATAAACATGTTACATTGAATAAAAACACGAAAAATATATCCAGTTTGGTAGAAAAGTAACTTATCTTGCCTTTGATAACATTTATTTGTTATATATTTGTTTTTTGACAACTTTTTCGAATCTATGTGTACAGTAATACAAACCCATTTTTTCTAATGTGCGAATGTATTTTGATTGTCTTACCGAAGTTCAAATCTTAATTTCGGAGTTCAATTCTTGCATATCAAATATAATCGAAACAGACTTTAAAAAATTACACCCCTTGTAAAATCGACAGAAAAACTTAGTTTTTGTCCAAATAAATCGATTACAATTTTTAACTCATCGTCGAAATTTCAAACATTCGCTGCAAGTTTTTCTTGTGTTCACCTGAATCTAGACAGTTTTTCGAACCGCATAAACGTTTTAAAGTGAGTAAAGCCACAAAAACTTTATCAGATAGGTAGAAGAGTAACTTGTCTTTAATAACATTTATTTGTCATTTGAAATTTTTTCGTACCACGTGTATTGTAAAACAAATCCCCATTCTTTTATTTCTTATTTTGAAGTTTTTGTCGAGTCTTCAAAGAAATCGCGGCCATTTTTTCTTGTTCATCGGTAGCGTTCAATGTAGCTTGCTTTTCGAACAGAATAAACATTTTACAAAAACAATATTGAAATCTTATCCAGTTATAGAGAAAACGGTAATCGTGAAGAAAGAGAGAGCCTGTTTCCTCCGTTCGACTATAGGTGGCGTTACTGTCTGTCCACCCAGTTACGGAAGCACAAAATCTATATAATGGCACCCTTGAAATAAAAATAAATGTTTTTGTTATATTTTAATTTTAAACATTTTTTTTTTGTTTGTTTTGTTTTTTTGCAAACATATTTAAGTTTTATTTTTGTTCCAAACATATTTACGTTTTTTGTTTGTTTGTTTTTGCAAACATATTTACGGTTTGGGGGGGGGGGGTTGCAAGCATATTAAGTTTTATTTTTCCAAACATTTACGTGTTGTTGTTTGTTTATTTTCAAACATTTACGTGTTTTTTTTTTGTTTTTACGTTTTTGTTTATTTTTGGCAAGCATGAACTAAATATTTTTGAAATATTTTTCTTTTTGAAAAGTTTGCTTATGCACTTATTGTACCGCGCTATTTTTTAATAGTAGTTTCAAATAAGATTCAGGTTTTACAATATCCTTTTTCAAATATATATATATACTGGCGGAAAAGGTAAAATAAGTGTAGAAAAATTAAGAGAAAGGGGGGGGGTCCATAAAAAAAAAACATAAAAGAAAAAACGTTGATTTTTTTTTTTATTGTAAGAGCGTAAAAAAATAGTCGCGGAAAAACGGTTGTACCCATAAATATGTTTAGAAGAAAAATATAGCAAAAACATTTAGTTTACGCTTGCAAAAAAAAAAAAAAAAAAAAAAAAAAAAAAAAAAAAAAAACCTAAATGTTTGAAATAAACAAGCAACAACACGTAAATGTTTGGAAAAATAAAACTTAAATATGTTTGCAAAAACAAAACAAAAAAAACGTAAATATGTTTGGAAAAAAAAACAAAAATACTTAAATATGATTGCAAAAAAAAAAAAATGTTTAAAATTAAAATATAACAAAAACATTTATTTTTATTTCAAGGGTGCCATTATATAGATTTTGTGCTTCCGTAACTGGGTGGACAGACAGTAACGCCACCTATAGTCGAACGGAGGAAACAGGCTCTCTCTTTCTTCACGATTACCGAGAAAACGAACTTATCTTACATTTTCTAACATTTATTTGTTATATTTGTTTTCTGGCAACTTTTTTGTATCTGTGGATTGTAAAACAAATCCAAATGGGGTTACAATACTTGACTTTAAAAAAAAAAATGTTTTTGATAGTTTGTTGCGGACGTCATGTTGCCTATACTTCTGCATCATCCTATGTAATAATATATTACTAATATATACTTCATATATATATACATACGTACATGTGCTGTGTCATGCACACACAGGGGTAACAGAAAAATCATTTTATTTTTATTTCAATAGAATTTATTCATTTTACATTTTTTTTTTTTTTTACCTTATTAATTTTATTCGGGTTTATTTTCTATGAAATTTAAATGTATGCTGCGTATTTGTTTATTAGAATTTCATTTTTTCGATTTGAGAGAGAATATATATATATATATATATATATATATATATATATATATATATATATATATATATATATATTCCGTTTTCGAGAATCAGGAAAATCATTTCAAGGCACAATTTCCCGTCATTTTTGTAGCAAAATGTAAGGATATGTAGTAATTCTTTTTTTGACTTTGCTTGCAAATATTTCGACACGAGTTTTTCATGGCTTGTTTTTAAAATTTGAAGTTTACTACATATTTATTTAGTAGAAAGAAACGATATGTTAGAACGTAATGTCGCCGTAATTAAACTCTCCAAAATTACGAAAAATAATCGGTTAAAAAATAATTATCGATGAAAACAATTATTGAAAGAAAATTTACCTAATTGAGTTTTTAGTTATCTCCCGTCGATAAACCGGTTTAATTACAAAACAATGACTTCACTAATTATAATACTTACTATATTAAACAAAGGGACATAACTCTTGGGTCGTGTATAATAAACCGTCAAATTTTCTTTTAACGATCTTTAAAAATTGTCGGGTGCTTATTTATATTGAGATATATGCAAAATATTACAGTTCAAAATAGGAAAACGGTATACGAGGAAAACTTATCTGTTGAAAATGTTAGTTTACATTAAAAAAAAAAAAATGACGGAAACGTTTCTAGTCGAATTTTAGCAATAAAAATGTCCGTAAATTAGTTTTTCAACTGACATATTTCGCATCTTTCTCAATAAAGTACCGATTTTATTTGTAAAAGTATTTTCCAGAGTGAACAATTTCAAAATGTGCACAAATCTCAGATCCATATTGCCACATTGACATTTACTGAGTGCTTCTCTACCAGTGTTTTGTTAAATGTTGAGGACTGATTTAAAAAAGGGCATTTATTTAGCAGAAACGAAAAAATAGTAAGAAACAAAAAACAAAATGTTACCAAAGGCAAGATAAATTTTTTCCTTACCTGAATAGGATTTTGATGTTTTAACTTATTTTAAAGTATCTTTATTTAAAACATAAGTATTGCCTTGTTGATAAGTTGGAGCGAAAACAAGATGGCTGCATCTAATGGGTGGATTTCTATCACTACTGTTTAATTTTTTTTTTTTTCCAAACATTCATTTACCAAATAAACTCAGTGTTTATTAAAATAATATTGCTACTCGGAATTATTATGAGTTGGGCAGTTATAATAGAGAACGTTTGGTTTTGTAAGTGTTTATTAAAATGAAATCTGTAGAATTCACTTGTCACGTGAACCAAACTCCCATCAATATAACCACCTAAATATACTTTTAGTTAAAAATGAATTTACTTAATTGAATTCCCACCCCATTAAAAGACACCAACGATGATCAAAAAACATTAATCGATTAGATATAAAGAAATATATGCAATTTTATTATCATCATTCCTTTGTATTTTTTTCAATTGCAGTCATTATCTTTGAGAACTGACAAAATTCCCCCACTTTGTTTTGAATATTTCACAGATAATTTAACTTAAATTCTTGCCTAAAAACAAAGTTATTTAAAATTATAGGATTTCTTTTCTTTTTGAGTGATATACCATATTTGCTCAAATATTGGAAGTTAGTACATGGGATTAAT
The DNA here is from genome assembly GCF_053919585.1 of Euprymna scolopes. Lineage (NCBI taxonomy): Eukaryota > Metazoa > Mollusca > Cephalopoda > Sepiida > Sepiolidae > Euprymna > Euprymna scolopes. The sequence goes on from NC_136500.1 coordinate 59,684,155, forward strand.
ACTTTTGTTATAATTGTAAAATTATTTTTAAGTCTGAGGTTTTTAAACAGAATAGCTAATTATTCATGTCTGCAATGAAAACAAAATAAGCGAATTATACAGAATGAAAAACGGATTAAAAAAAAAAAATCCATCAAATTAGACGTTATGAAAAGATAAACGCATAAAAGTTAGATTTGGAAAAATACTTTTCGGAAAATGTTGGTGGCCCTGAAAAGGGCCGTTTGGTTTGGTTCGTTTTGTGTTGGGTCAAATAATGGTTTAACCTCCGAATCCGTAAAGGGTTCTTCCTTGTCTCTTCAGAGCGTAGACGACATCCATGGCGGTGACAGTCTTCCTCTTGGCGTGCTCGGTGTACGTGACGGCATCACGGATGACATTTTCAAGGAAAACTTTCAGGACACCACGAGTTTCTTCGTAGATCAGACCAGAGATACGTTTCACACCACCTCGACGGGCAAGACGACGGATAGCGGGTTTCGTGATACCCTGGATGTTATCACGAAGTACTTTACGATGACGCTTAGCGCCTCCTTTTCCTAAACCTTTTCCTCCCTTTCCACGACCAGACATGTTGTTGTCAATTGAAGTAGTATGAAAATACTAATGTACGGCGGACAACACATCAAATTCACTATATATAGGTCTCCGCACAAAATCCGGCGGACCTAGTTGAAAGCACCCCACGTGATGCTTTATTACCAATGAAAATAAAGGGAAATATTTGAACATTTTGCGAGCACCGAACAAAGGAAAACTGAACGAGCACTTCAGAAAGTAGCAGCAGCAGCTGATAACAGCTCATATAAAAGCTGTAACGGTCGTCGGCTCGTGCGTAAAATTCATTTGGAAATCATTTGAATAATAAGTTCGTCGTAATGGCCCGTACTAAGCAGACCGCTCGTAAATCCACCGGAGGAAAAGCTCCTCGTAAACAGTTGGCTACCAAAGCGGCGCGTAAAAGTGCTCCAGCCACTGGTGGAGTGAAGAAACCCCATCGTTACAGGCCCGGTACTGTAGCTCTCCGTGAGATCAGACGTTATCAAAAATCCACTGAGCTTCTCATCAGGAAACTTCCCTTCCAACGTTTGGTTCGTGAAATCGCCCAAGACTTCAAGACCGATCTCCGTTTCCAGAGTTCTTCTGTGATGGCTCTTCAGGAGGCCAGTGAAGCTTACTTGGTTGGTCTTTTCGAAGACACCAACTTGTGTGCCATCCACGCCAAACGTGTCACCATCATGCCGAAGGACATCCAATTGGCTCGTCGTATCCGAGGCGAGAGAGCTTAAATTTATTATCTCTCTTCATATTCAAACGGCCCTTTTCAGGGCCACAAATTTATTATGAAAGTTTTTTCTTACTGTTGTAATTTAATGCGATTTTTATGTTTTATAAGTTTTCTATATTCTGTCATTGACTTTTTTCAATGTGATTTTCCTCTTTAGGTGCGTTTATAAGTGAAACGACATTTTTCGACATTAATTGTTTTTAGGCAATTTATATCCGAAAAAGTTGTAAAAAAAAACAAAACAAATAAATGTTATCAAAGGCAAATGGCGCCCAAGACAAAATAATATTAAAAATCCACCGAATAACATATTGAGCGAGTTTCTAACAGTATTTTGTCTGCTTTTATAATTTTAACTCCCTTTCCCAGACATACCGTATCAATGAGAAAGTCGGGTGCCATTTTAATTTTCCAATACATCGGTAAACACTATGTTTTTCGAGCTGAATAAACATATTACATTAAATAAAGACATCAAAAACATATCCAGTTAGGTAGAAAAGTAGCTTATCTTGCTTTGATAACATTTATTTGTTATATATTTGTTTTTTGACAACTTTTTCGAATCTATGTGTACAGTAATACACACCATTATTTATTATTAAATTTATTGAATATTTCCTATGAGGTTTCACCGAGCATTAGATTGAATAGATTAGTAATACACTGCAATTTAAAGTAATTATTATAAATAACTACAAAAAATGTTGATGTACCGTAAAACAAAACAACAGAACCATACCGTTAAAAGAATCTTATCAAAACTTTAAAAAGAACATATCACTCGTATGTCAGCTAGAGCATGAATTAATAACTCTCTAAATCCAAAGATAATCTGCATAAAATGACTCAAAGGGTTGATCTGCCGTACAATCCAACAAACGAACCTCATCATTTTTGTCCACTGAGATTCATTCGCAAATATTCTCTATTTATATACGTTATTACTATGTTTACTAAATTCAAATTTTATGTTTCTGTTCATTAGAAAACTATTATACTAATAAGAAAGATAAAATAAAGTATTTTAAAAATATTTTAATATAAACTGTGTAAAAAGAGTTTTCAAGCAAGAAAATAAAAATATTCCAATTATAGAAGAAATTGTAAATAAACTATTTAAAATATATTATCCCACCCAAAAAAAAGACATTTAAATAATAAAAAAAAAGTTTTATTTTATTATTTGTAATACAAACAAATATAAATTGCCAATTATCGTTTTTACAGTAAATTATTTTATGGCGAGATATATATCGTTGGAAATGTGTTTCTAATGTTATTTAATTATTGAAATAAAATCAACTTTCAATCAATAAAAATATTTAGAGTTCGACTCGAACACTTGTACTGAAGTAACAAAAATGTTGGCTTGTTGTTACTTGATCTAATATACAGGATAATTACGAACAACTGAAATGTGGAGAATGATGACTTGAATATCACTTTATCTTAAATAAAAATAAATGAATCTTTACTTGCAATAAAAGTTCGATAACTCCAAAATTATTTAACTAAGTTATTTCCCTTATATTTCCCAGATTATAAAACAGACAATATTATGACTATATTAGAGTTGTTGTGAAAAAAGAGTACGAAAGAATAATTTTGTGTGTATATTAAAGTTTTCTTTTCCGTTGAAATAAAATCTTTTTCATTTATAATTTATGAATAAAGTTAGTTGAAAGCTCGACAAATAAACAGAAATAAACATAAAAGCATTAATTATAGACGAACTTATTGAATAAAAAGGATTTTAAAAAAATAATATTATCAAAGCTTCTTGCGCTAAAAAAAATCTCTTCATTTTAGATTTCCGTATTCAATAAGAATTACATAAAAGATAAGTAAAAATAGATATTAGATAAAATACTACAGAATAACATGAATTATTTACAAATGTTATTTACTTTACAGATTGATATAGAATTTGGGGATGTGTAAAAAATGGTGCCCGAAAAACTCGTCCCGGGAAAACTTGTCTCCGGAAAGCCCGTGCCCGGAAAAATCCCCCCTTTTTGCTAGGTAAGAAAAATGATCCCTTATTGAATAAATATCGATTGAAAACACATTTTATTATCGTTCTTGAAGGAGATATTGTTTCTAAAAGAGACTATGCACCCCCATAATATTTTTAAAAATTATTTTTAACTCTTGTTTAAAAAAAAAATAAGATACGAAAAACGAAACCAAATATTTATTTTAAAAAATACTCTAGTTTTAACACTTTTTGTGTCATTAAGAAACAAAAATAAAGAAAGAAAACACGTATTATCAAAGTAAGCAATTATTTTATTTAGAAGAATTAATTCAGTTAAATAATTCTTGTGTTATTACAAAATAACAAAAAAAGAAAACACGGTCTTATTTTGGTACGGCGTTGAAATAATAACGTTATTATTTCGAAAGCAATTCTTAACATGGGGAGGAGGGGGTATCGTTTGAAAGTCATTTCGGGGTCACTTGTGCAGTACTTAAAAATATACATATTTATATTCTTTTGTGGGTGGGGGAGGCTCGTTTTAAAACTACATCTACCTCAGTATTTTCTTTAATTTTCAGACATTTTTTTGCTAAAAATTATTTACTAAGTAATGTCGAGTGAGTGCGACATTACTTGTTATTTCTTTTTAACTAAATAAACTCTTTAAAATAAGTTTAAACACCAAAAACTTACAAAGCTAGGTAGAAAACGAAAACTAAAAAAAATCAATTAAATTTTTTTTAAAACAATAAACATGTAAAAATATTTTAAAAAATATTATGGGTTGTGCATTATTACCTAAAAATATACAAATTTCTTTTTTTTTTTTTATTGGGGGGGGGCTAGTTTTAACACCTTAATATTTTCTTTAATTTGCTATTTTTGAGCAATTATCCCCCTAAGACGTGATCCTCTTCTGTCGGGCATTATTGTTCATAAGTAACACCCGACATTACTTTTTTTTTTTAAACTAAATAAACTCTTTAAAATAAGTTGAAAGACCAAAAACTTTCAAAGCTAGGTAGAAAACGAAAACTTAGAAAAATTGATTTAATTTTTTTAAAACAACAATAAACAAGTAAAAATATTTTAAAAAAATATTATGGGATGTGTATTCTCTTTTAAAGACAATATCTTCTTCAAGAACGGTTATAAAATGTGTTTTAAATCTATGTTTATTCAATAAGGGACCAGTTTTCCTACTTAGCAAAAGGGGGCGAGTTTTCCGAAATTCGAAAAAAATGGTTGCTATGAAATGTATTTAATCAACAATTATGTTTTGATAAAATTGATATTTTTCTGGATAGTGCAAAAAATATTTTAGAATGAAAATCCAATAACATGCAGCAAATATGAGTTTATTAATATTTCTATGGAAATAGTGTCCATTATATTTAAAATAAAGAAGAACCCAAATGAGATAAATTAATAAGTACCAATAAATGCTCTGAAAGTAATATTGTGCTACATAGTTCAATACTAATAATGAAGTCACATTGTAAGAGACAAACTTTAATTTACTTTGTCCTGCTTCATTTGAATGCTCCTTTACTATGTAAAATTTCATTCACTTTTTTTTGTGGAGGGAGGAATGGGTTAAAAACCATTCACTTCGAAATTACTACGCGTTCTTTTCTCACACCATTACAACAATAATCATATATTATTATAATAATATGTGAAAACGATGCTACATCAAACTGTGGCCAGTCATATATTCTTTTCCGAGTTGCCAGATGGTTTTTTTTATAAGCGAGAATTAATGAATTTGGCTTCTTTTTTTTTTTACATTTTAACCTCTAAAAGTTATTTGGCCTCTTCCATTAATTAAGAAAGGAACAAGCAGAATATTATATAAATAGGATTTTGAAGATTGAATCGTTTAGTCATTAAATCATTGGTTGAATAAAATCGTCATAAAACCATTATTTAAGCCATTAAGATTAAGGTAATGTTTTAATCTCTATAAAATATATAAATACTTGAAATCTTGTAATATTTGCGAATTTGTCAAGTATTTCAAAAGCCAAAAAACGACCTATTTAACTGTTTAAATGCTTACAAGTCTTGTATTCCATCTTTGTCCATATTATTCCATTAGCTTTATTTACTTTGTATTTTAGATCAAGTGACAGCAATTAATTATATTATTTGTAGTTATTTATTATGCGTTAGCCAGTCGTGATAATAAAAAAGCGTTTTTTTTTTGTTTTGTTTGTTTTCTCAAAAGAATATTTATGCGAAATTAGTTTTTACCGGTACTTCAAAATGTAATCGTAACAATCTATTGTATAATTAATATTTCTGATGAAACTTTAGTAAAAAAAAAAAAAAAAAAAAAAAGACGATGTTATAAGTGATAAAAACACATAATTCCATACTTTTAATCTACCACTAACCCTAAGTTCGGGTTTTAATAGAAAAATAAAATCTGGAAAGGATGCGTGTGACGGGTTTGTTAAAGTGAATTTCGCTTAAAATATTTAAAAGTCATATATAACTATGGAATTAAAAAAAAAAAAATACTAGCGGATAATTGTATACAAGTTTTTACTTCAGTCGATGCATGCGCGAGTTTCATCATGCGACAATTACAGATTCATGAAGTCATTTGTGAACGGTGTGACATACGTTATAAGTATGAGATATTATTTAGTTAAGTTAGAATCAAACGGTGAAAAATAAATGTTATATTGAGATATAAACAGTTTGTAGTGAAGAGAGATGCGATTCGATCGAACGCCAAACAGTGATTGGTTTGAATAGCGACCATCTTTATTTCATTATTAAAATATTATTGAAATAATCAGCTTTCAGTTAATCATTTATTTCACAACTCAGGACAGTGGGGAGACTTGTCACTTAAAATGGCGTAACAAAACTTGACTGCAAATTATAGGACGATATTGTGTTGTTTCCACTTGATCAAATATGCTGCATAAATAATTCCAAACAACTGAAATATGGAGAATGATGATTTTAATGTCACACGATCTCAAGTAAAAAATGATTACAGATAATGTAACATGTAAAGTGCAAGTTCAATAACTCTAAATTAATTTAACTAAGTTATCTCCCTTGTATTAAAATTAAAATTGAGACAATAAAAGTTTAAAGAAGACTTCCCCTCGCTTGATCTCTTTTTCCAGAAATTCAAATCATTTTTATTAGAATAAATTATTTTATGACCAGTCGTTGAAAATGTTATTTAATTATTGAAATAAACAGCAGTTTATTTCAGAGCTCTAGTCAGTGGGGAGATTTTGTACTCAAACTGAAGTAACAATAATTGACTGCAAATTATAGAATGATGTTTGCTTGTTGCCACTTGATCATAACATGCAAAATAATGACAACTAAAATGTGGAGAATGATGATTTTAATGTCACTTGATCTCAAGTAAAAATGATTACATGTGAAGTCCGATCTCCCTTGTATTAATTATTCAAACTGAGACAGTAGTAGCCTAAAAAAACTTGCTGTCACATGATCTCTCATGAGAACTAAATAAAAAAAGAGTATTTTTTAACAATAACTACAGGTGTATGTATCAAAGTTTAAATAAAATTATTTGAAAATGTTAACTTTGCAGATTGATACGTTCGTTTGACAGAATTCGGGGAAAAACATCAATAGATCAAATAAACACCGCATATATATCCTATTTCATGAAATAGGTTTGTATGTGTATGTATATTTACGTGTTGAGGTGTGTGATTGACCTATTGGATACCATCGTGGCCTTTGAATCGTCAATATAGACATGCCCTGATCGTTTACTGACTAACACTTGGTAAAAGTATGAACCAGCAATATCGGTCATTTTTTTACTAAAGACAACAAAAGGAAAACGTTTTCAAAAAACTAGATTACAAATAAATGTTAACGTGAAATTTATTGGGTGGGTTTCTATCAGTATTTTGTTGAATTCACTACTGAGCAATTATACAGACTTCAAAAGATATGACACTCTCGTTTCGGCCATTTTTCTTTTCTAGTTCTCCCGTAACATTGAACACTTTTTTTCCGAAATTTTTAATCGCTTCAAAATAAATTAAGCCACAATCAAAATAGGTAGAAGAATAACAAGGTTTTACTGTACACATAGATTCGATTAAAAAACAAATATATAACAAATAAATGTTATCAAAGGCAAGAAGTGGATAATTTTCTAGCGTGTTTATTTAATGTAACATGTTTATTCGGCTCGTAAAACATACAGTGGTTACCGATGTATTGGAAAATTAAAAATGGCGATTGACTCTCTTTGACACTGTAAGTTTAGGAAAAAGAGTTGAAAATAAAATAATATACAAAATACTGTTATAAACCCACCAAAAATATGTCAGCCTATGTCACGTTAACACATATTGAGCGAGTTTCTAACCGTATTTTGTGTAGTTTTTTTTTTTAATTCCTTTTCCCAAACTTATCGTGTCAAAGAGAGAGAGAGTCGGGCGCCATTTGCAATTTTCTAATACATCGGTAAACACTATGTTTCTCGAGCTGAATAAACATGTTACATTAAATAAAAACATTAGAAAACTAGCCACTTAGGTAGAAAAGTAACTTATCTCGCCTTTGATAACATTTATTTATGTATTTGTTTTTTGACAACTTTTTCGAATCTATGTGTACAGTAATACAACCTCTAATAACTTATCTTGCCTTTGATAATATTTATTTGATTTATCAGGGGGTTTTTTACCACGTTTCCGTTTTGTTATTTCTAGTGAAAAAAAAAATAAAAATTGATTCCCGCTTCAAATATTTATAATATTGCTTAAAAACAGTGTGGTATTTATTTACGTAGTTTGTCTCAAAGAAAACTAAATTATTTGCAACGCTGTTATTTGTTCACGAACTTTTTTGCGATTAAACCACTTTAATCAATTGGTTGGTACTGGTCGCGATTTGAATTCCCTGCCGAACACCATAAAAAACACTAACTTCTCCCTACGCATTAGCAAAGGACATGTTTTAGTTGCCATAGTAACTAAACGATCATGAATTTTTATCGACTTTTTATAAGTTTTACTGTTTATGAATATTGAAATAAAAGAAATTACTACACATTTATTAATAATATCTCACTTTTATAGCCTTTGCTTTTAATCACTTTTATCGACTTTTTTTTTTTACTGTTTATGTGTCACTTTTATCGACTTTTTATTTTCTTTTTTAAATAGTATTTTCTTTTTAAATGACGACGTTTTTACTGTTTATGAATATTGAAAGAAAAATTACTAAACATTTATTAATAAAAAAATGGGTGCTAGTGCACTTATGATCCGCGCTGTATTTTAAATCGTATTTCTAAGTTTAATTAATGCTTTTTTTAATTCAATTGTAAGGTTAAAGTAGAGAATAGGTACAAAACACCCTCCCCATGTTAACCATGGCTTTTTAAATAATAAAAAAACATTAAACCTTAATTAAACTTAGAAAAACGATTTAAAATATAGCGCGGATCATAAGTGCACTAGCACCCATTTTTTTTTTTTTTTGTAGTAATTATTTTTCTTTTAATATTCATAAACAGTAAAAACGTCGTCATTTAAAAAGAAAATGCTATTTAAAAAAGAAAAGAAAAAGTCGATAAAAGTGACACATAACAGTAAAAAAAAAGTCGATAAAAGTGATTAAAAACAAAGGCGATAAAAGTGAGATATTATTAATAAATGTGTAGTAATTTCTTTTATTTCAATATTCATAAACAGTAAAACTTATAAAAAGTCGATAAAAATTCATGATCGTTTATTTACTATGGCAACTAAAACATGTCCTTTGCTAATGCGTAGGGAGAAGTCAGTGTTTTTTATGGTGTCCGGCAGGGAACTCAAATCTCGACCAGTACCAATTGGTTTATCGTTCAACTTCTAGGACTATTTTAAGTTAAAAAGAAATCGAAATGAGTATTTATAATTATATTATAAATATGATGTTGATTAAAAGTCTGTAGTTTCACGTTTGCCACTGGGAGCAGTTAATGCAAGTAGGTTATGGAGAAACACAACAACAAATCTCTTTAGACAGAATAAGCGAAATCAAAACAAGATGGCGACTGACTTTAACCGCGTCGTATGACAAGACATTTCAATTTACTTCAAACGAAATTCAAATGATGGGGCTAAATTGTATATTAAATCTACTGAAGGTGCGTAAAATAATGAATGCAAAAAAAAAATAATAATACTTCATAAATAATCGCAGAAGTCAGAAATAAAAAATCGCATTAAGTAAGATTGACGAAAAACATTTCGGGAAAATGTTGGTGGCCCTGAAAAGGGCCGTTTGTGCTGTGTCAAGGAAATAAGAGAATTTACTTGGCAGCTTTCTGGGTCTTCTTGGGAAGAAGTACAGCTTGGATGTTGGGAAGGACACCGCCCTGGGCAATGGTCACTCCGGCCAAGAATTTGTTTAATTCTTCGTCATTACGGATGGCCAATTGCAAGTGACGGGGAATGATTCTGGATTTCTTGTTGTCTCTCGCAGCATTTCCAGCCAACTCGAGAACCTCAGCGGCCAAATATTCCATGACGGCAGCCAAATAGACGGGTGCACCTGCACCAATTCTCTCCGAATAGTTACCCTTGCGGAGGAGACGATGGATACGACCAACGGGGAATTGAAGTCCGGCACGGGATGAACGAGTCTTGCTCTTTCCCTTGGCTTTACCTCCTTTACCACGACCAGACATCTTTAGGTTTTGCTGCTGTTCTTTCAAAAAGCTCAAACGACTTTAATTTACAAAACGCACGCAACTTGCATTAAATACGCGTAGATCGGCTCCGGCCAACTGCTGATTATTTTACCGCTCACACAACGGCGTTCTTTTGTCTGTTTTAAGTGCTTTCACAAGTTGTGTAGTTTTGTTGCTAGTTTCTGACCAATCAAATACGAGAGATTTGAGAGAGAAAATTTTGATTGTTGCTGGGAGCCGGCGTGTTTCGTATAAAAAGGGAAGAGAATAAAAAGAAAGCCGGTAAGGCTAAAAATCACCATTTAGTTTACAGCAAAATCAATGATTTAGTTTACGTGTTGAAAAGACATACATATACGTTTTTTTTTTTGTTTTTTTTACACATACGTTTCGTTTAGGTGTTGAAAGAGTCGGTGCCCGCCATTAGGATTAACGGTCGTGCGACCGAGCACCTGCTGATATCTTAGCGCTCTTTTCGTATTTCCAAGTTTCCTTTGTGTTAATTTTTAAACAACCAATGAAAATGTAGCAAATACAACGCTCTCTGGGAGCCGGTTTTACTAATATATATAGCATTCAAGCTCGAGTGGGCTTCAGTATTTACTGAAAAAAGTAAAATGCCTCCTAAACCCGAAGTTAGCTCTAAAGGCGCTAAGAAAGCTGGTAAGGCTAAACCTGCCCGTGATGGCAAGAAAAAGAGAAAGAAGAGGAAGGAAAGTTATTCCATCTACATTTACAAAGTAATGAAACAAGTTCATCCTGACACTGGAATTTCTAGCAAAGCCATGTCTATTATGAACAGTTTTGTTAACGATCTTTTTGAGAGAATCGCTAATGAAGCCAGCCGTCTGTCCCATTACAGCAAGAAAAGAACACTTAGCAGCCGTGAGGTCCAGACCGCTGTCCGTCTCCTTCTCCCTGGTGAGTTGGCTAAACATGCTGTCTCTGAGGGAACCAAAGCTGTCACCAAGTACACCAGCGCCAAGTAAAAAGCGTTTTCTTCCAAAGAAAAAAATTCCCAAAACGGCCCTTTTCAGGGCCAACCATTTTTTCACGAATGTTTCTTCACTTTCCATATTTTAATGCGATTATTCACTGTTTAGATTTCATAGATATCCCCATCTCTTTCTATGGCGTAAATATTACTTATTTCTATATAATGTATATTTGTAGAAGATTAGGGAAAGACAGTCTTAAATTATATTTGTAATTTTTATTTGTAAACAGATTTTTATTTGTGAACTTGTAAATTTGTTTAAGTCAATCTTAATACAAATTTTAGCATTTCTTTCAATGTTTTTATTTAAATTTATATTTTTTCCAGCTTTCTTATTCCTTATCCGTACAATCACATTATAATATGCATCTAAATATTACCTGAAATATTTTTGTTTTGTTTTTTAACGTGCATTCATTTAACCTCTGAAATTTTAAATAATAAAGCTCTTAAATAATTTAAATAATAAAAAAAAAAGCTATTACGTAATCAATACCAAGCAAGTAACCAATTTTAAAAGATAAATTATACAAATTCTAAATGAATTGTTTTTTCCGGTTTGTATTACTGTACACATAGATTCGAAAAAGTTGTCAGAAAACAAATATATAACAAATAAATGTTATCAAAGGAAGATAAGTTACTTTTCTGCCAAACTGTTTTTATTCAATGAAAACATATTTATTCAGCTCGAAAAACATACAGTCTTTACCGATGTATTCGAAAATTCAAGATGGCGTCTCGCACCCTCTTTAACACCGTAAGTATGGAAAAAGGTGTTATAAATAAAAAAAACTATACAAAATACTATTAAAAACCCGCCGAACCTATGTCACGGTAACATATATTGAGCGAGTTTTTAACAGTATTTTATCCGGTTTTTTATTTATAACATCTTTTCCCACACTTACCGTGTTAAAGAGAGAATAAGACGCCATCTTGAATGTTCCAATACATCGGTAAACACTGTATGGTTTTCGAGCTGAATAAACATGTTACATTGAATAAAAACACGAAAAATATATCCAGTTTGGTAGAAAAGTAACTTATCTTGCCTTTGATAACATTTATTTGTTATATATTTGTTTTTTGACAACTTTTTCGAATCTATGTGTACAGTAATACAAACCCATTTTTTCTAATGTGCGAATGTATTTTGATTGTCTTACCGAAGTTCAAATCTTAATTTCGGAGTTCAATTCTTGCATATCAAATATAATCGAAACAGACTTTAAAAAATTACACCCCTTGTAAAATCGACAGAAAAACTTAGTTTTTGTCCAAATAAATCGATTACAATTTTTAACTCATCGTCGAAATTTCAAACATTCGCTGCAAGTTTTTCTTGTGTTCACCTGAATCTAGACAGTTTTTCGAACCGCATAAACGTTTTAAAGTGAGTAAAGCCACAAAAACTTTATCAGATAGGTAGAAGAGTAACTTGTCTTTAATAACATTTATTTGTTATTTGAAAATTTTTCGTACCACGTGTATTGTAAAACAAATCCCCATTCTTTTATTTCTTATTTTGAAGTTTTTGTCGAGTCTTCAAAGAAGTCGCAGCCATTTTTTCTTGTTCATCGGTAGCGTTCAATGTAGCTTGCTTTTCGAACAGAATAAACATTTTACAAAAACAATATTGAAATCTTATCCAGTTATAGAGAAAACGAACTTATCTTACATTTTCTAACATTTATTTGTTATATTTGTTTTCTGGCAACTTTTTTGTATCTGTGGATCGTAAAACAAATCCAAATGGGGTTACAATACTTGACTTTAAAAAAAAAATGTTTTTGATAGTTTGTTGCGGACGTCATGTTGCCTATACTTCTGCATCATCCTATGTAATATTATATTACTAATATATACTTCATATATATATATACATACGTACATGTGCTGTGTCATGCACACACAGGGGTCACAGAAAAATCATTTTATTTTTATTTCAATAGAATTTATTCATTTTACATTTTTTTTGGTATTATTATACAAACACCGTGACAGCGTTAGGGTTAGGGGTAGGGTTAATTCGCTGTCACGGTGTTTGTATAGTTTTACCTTTTTTTTTACCTTATTAATTTTGTTCGGGTTTATTTTCTATGAAATTTAAATGTATGCTGCGTATTTGTTTATTAGAATTTCATTTTTTCGATTTGAGAGAGAAAAATTTGGATTTTCCTTTTAATTGAGCACTCTGCTGGAATTCTTTTTCCAAAAAAAAAAAAAAAAAAAAAAAAAAACTAATCATAATCATATATATATATATATATATATATATATATATATATATATATATATATATATATATATATATATATATATATATATATTGATTCCGTTTTCGAGAATCAGGAAAATCATTTCAAGGCACAATTTCCCGTCATTTTTGTAGCAAAATGTAAGGATATGTAGTAATTCTTTTTTTGACTTTGCTTGCAAATATTTCGACACGGGTTTTTCATGGCTTGTTTTTAAAATTTGAAGTTTACTACATATTTATTTAGTAGAAAGAAACGATATGTTAGAACGTAATGTCGCCGTAATTAAACTCTCCAAAATTACGAAAAATAATCGGTTAAAAAATAATTATCGATGAAAACAATTATTGAAAGAAAATTTACCTAATTGAGTTTTTAGTTATCTCCCGTCGATAAACCGGGTTAATTACAAAACAATGACTTCACTAATTATAATACTTACTATATTAAACAAAGGGACATAACTCTTGGGTCGTGTATAATAAACCGTCAAATTTTCTTTTAACGATCTTTAAAAATTGTCGGGTGCTTATTTATATTGAGATATATGCAAAATATTACAGTTCAAAATAGGAAAACGGTATACGAGGAAAACTTATCTGTTGAAAATGTTAGTTTACATTAAAAAAAAAAAAATGACGGAAAAGTTTCTAGTCGAATTTTAGCAATAAAAATGTCCGTAAATTAGTTTTTCAACTGACATATTTCGCATCTTTCTCAATAAAGTACCGATTTTATTTGTAAAAGTATTTTCCAGAAGTGAACAATTTCAAAATGTGCACAAATCTCAGATCCATATTGTCACATTGACATTTACTGGATCTGAGATTTGTGCACATTTTGAAATTGTTCACTTCTGGAAAATACTTTTACAAATAAAATCGGTACTTTATTGAGAAAGATGCACTGCTTCTCTGCCAGTGTTTTGTTAAATGTTGAGGACTGATTTAAAAAAGGGCATTTATTTAACAGAAACGAAAAAATAGTAAGAAACAAAAAACAAAATGTTACCAAAGGCAAGATAAATTTTTTCCTTACCTGAATAGGATTTTGATGTTTTAACTTATTTTAAAGTATCTTTATTTAAAACATAAGTATTGCCTTGTTGATAAGTTGGAGCGAAAACAAGATGGCTGCATCTAATGGATGGATTTCTATCACTACTGTTTAATTTTTTTTTTCCAAACATTCATTTACCAAATAAACTCAAGTGTTTATTAAAATAATATTGCTACTCGGAATTATTATGAGTTGGGCAGTTATAATAGAGAACGTTTGGTTTTGTAAGTGTTTATTAAAATGAAATCTGTAGAATTCACTTGTCACGTGAAACAAACTCCCATCAATATAACCACCTAAATATACTTTTAGTCAAAGATGAATTTACTTAAATGAATTATGACCCCATTAAAAGACACCAACGATGATCAAAAAACATTAATCGATTAGATATAAAGAAATATATGCAATTTTATTATTATCATTCCTTTGTATTTTTTTTCAATTGCAGTCATTATCTTTGAGAACTGACAAAATTCCCCACTTTGTTTTGAATATTTCACAGATAATTTAACTTAAATTCTTGCCTAAAAACAAAGTTATTCAAAATTATAGGATTTTTTTTCTTTTCGAGTGATATACCATATTTGCTCAAATATTGAAAGTTAGTACATGGGATTAATACTTTTGTTATAATTGTAAAATTATTTTTAAGTCTGAGGTTTTTAAACAGAATAGCTAATTATTCATGTCTGCAATGAAAACAAAATAAGCGAATTATACAGAATAATGAAAAAAGGATTTTTAAAAAAAATCAATCAAATTAGACGTTATGAAAAGATAAACGCATAAAAGTTAGATTTGGAAAAATACTTTTCGGAAAAAGTTGGTGGCCCTGAAAAGGGCCGTTTGGTTTGGTTCGTTTTGTCTTGTGTCAAATAATGGTTTAACCTCCGAATCCGTAAAGGGTTCTTCCTTGTCTCTTCAGAGCGTAGACGACATCCATGGCGGTGACAGTCTTCCTCTTGGCGTGCTCGGTGTACGTGACGGCATCACGGATGACATTTTCAAGGAAAACTTTCAGGACACCACGAGTTTCTTCGTAGATCAGACCAGAGATACGTTTCACACCACCTCGACGGGCAAGACGACGGATAGCGGGTTTCGTGATACCCTGGATGTTATCACGAAGTACTTTACGATGACGCTTAGCGCCTCCTTTTCCTAAACCTTTTCCTCCCTTTCCACGACCAGACATGTTGTTGTCAATTGAAGTAGTAGTATGAAAATACTAATGTACGGCGGACAACAAATCAAATTCACTATATATAGGTCTCCGCACAAAATCCGGCGGACCTAGTTGAAAGTGTTTCTTTACTGTTGTAATTTAATGCGATTTTTATGTTTTTTATATGTTCTATATTCCGACAATGTACTTTTTTCAATGTGATTTTCCTCTTTAGGTGTATTTATAAGTGAAACATTTTCCGACATCAATTGTTTTTAGGCAATTTATATTCGAAAAAGTTGTCAGAAAACAAATATATAACAAATAAATGTTATCAAAGGCAAATGGCGCCCAAGACAATAATATTAAAAATCCACCGAATATGTCACGGTAACATATTGAGCGTGTTTCTAAGAGTATTTTGTCTGGTATTATAGTTTTGACTCCTTTCCCCAGACTTACCGTGTCAAATAAACACTTTTTTTGAGCTGAATTAACATATTACATTAAATAAAGACATTAAAAACGTATCCAGTTAGGTAGAAAAGTAGCTTATCTTGCCTTTGACAACATTTATTTATATATTGTTTTGTTTTTTTTTTTCGAATCTATGTGTACAGTAATACACACCATTATTTATTATTAAATTTATGGAATATTTCCTATGAGGTTTCACCGAGCATTAGATTGAATAGATTAGTAATACACTGCAATTTAAAGTAATTATTATAAATAACTACAAAAAATGTTGATGTACCGTAAAACAAAACAACAGAACCATACCGTTAAAAGAATCTTATCAAAACTTTAAAAAGAACATATCACTCGTATGTCAGCTAGAGCATGAATTAATAACTCTCTAAATCCAAAGATAATCTGCATAAAATGACTCAAAGGGTTGATCTGCCGTACAATCCAACAAACGAACCTCATCATTTTTGTCCACTGAGATTCATTCGCAAATATTCTCTATTTATATACGTTATTACTATGTCTACTAAATTCAAATTTTATGTTTCTGTTCATTAGAAAACTATTATACTAATATATAGATAAAATAAAATATTTAAAAAATATTTTAATATAAACTGTGTAAAAAGAGTTTTCAAGCAAGAAAATAAAAAAATATTCCAATTATAGAAGAAATTGTAAATAAAATATTTAAAATATAAAAAGTTTTAATTATCGTTTTTACAGTAAATTATTTTATGACCAGATATATATCGTTGTAAATGTGTTTCTAATGTAATTTAATTATTAAAATAAAACCAGCTTTCAATCAATAAAAATATTTAGAGTTCGACTCGTAAACTTGTCACTTGTACTGAAGTAACAAAAATGTTGTGTTGGGTTGTTGTTACTTGATCTAATATACAAGATAATTACGAACAACTGAAATGTGGAAAATGATAACTTGAATATCACTTTATCTTAAATAAAAATAAATGAATCTTTACTTGAAATAAAAGTTCGATAACTCAAAAATTACTTAACTCTAAATTAGTTTAACTGAATTATTTCCCTTTGTATTGTTTAGATTATGAAACAGAATTCGGGTCAAGATCAAAGTGTAGTATTTGTTCTTCAGATGCTGCATTTCAATTTCTTGTTCTCTGTCAGTGGAGGAGAAATCCTTTACGACTGAAACAATTTTTATTTTTGTTCCTTTTCTCCACATTAAAAAACAACCTTGTCTCGTGGGGAGACATTGTAAATAGAAACCAACAATATTATGACTATATTGTGAAAAAAATAAATAAAATAAAGAGCACGAAAGATTATTTTAAATAATTTTGTGTGTACATCAAAGTTTTCTTTTCCGTTGAAACCAAATCTGTTTCATTTATAATTTATAAGTAAGTTGAAAGCTCGACAAATAAACAGAAATAAAACAAAAGCATTAATTGCAGACGAACTTATTGAATAAAAGGATTTTTAAAAATAGTTTTAGATACATGTATAAATCAAAGCGTCCTGCGTTAAAAACTTCCTTTCATTTGAGATTTTCGTATTCAATAGGAATTACATAAAAGATATGTAAAATAAGATAGTAGATAAAATACTACAAAACAACATGAATTATTGACAAATGTTATTAACTTTACAGATTGATACAGAATTTGGGGATGTTAATGTATTTAATCAACAATTATGTTTTGATAAAATTGATATTTTTCTGGACAGTGCTAAAAGATTTTTAGACAGAAAATCCAATAACACGCAGCAAATATGAGTTTATTAATATTTCTATGGAAATAGTGTCCATTATATTTTAAATAAAAAACGAACCCAAACGAGATAAATTAATAAGTACTAATAAATGCTCTGAAAGTAATATTGTGCTACATAGTTCAATACTAACAATGAAATCACATTGTAAGAGGCAAACTTTAATTTACTTTTCCCTGCTTCATTTGAATGTTCCCTTATTATGTAACCTTTCGTTAATTTTTTTTTTGGGGGGGGGTAAAAAAACATTCACTTCGAAATTACTTACGCGTTCTTTTCTAACACCATTACAACAATGGTCATATATTATTTTAATGATGTGTAAAAAAGTCATTAAATCATTGGTTGAATAAAATCGTTATAAGACCATAACCAAGATTACGGTAATGTTTTAATCTCTATAAAATATAGAAATACTTCCAAAGTGTGTTCCAATCTTATAATATTTGCAAATTCGATCAGTATTTCAAAAGTCAGAAATAATCTTTTTGACAGTTTACATCCTTACAATTTTTTTATTATTATTTCTAAGGGTCACAAGATGATTTTTTTTATTTTGTTTAAATTAGCAAATTATTAAAACTATTGTTTCTATTCATTTAGTTTGTAGATAAGATCAAGCGTCGACGAGTCTTGTGTTCCATCCTTGTCCTGTTGTATTGATGGTATCATAAAAGGGGTACCGTTGTATGATCGTCTAAATGTTGCTGTCCATTTGTGATATATTCATATGTAATTGTTCATATGCAGTTGTGTGTGTGTGTGGGGGGGGGGGTATTTTGAACATACCTTAACTTCATCATAGCTTTAACGCGTTTCCATGACTCCTATGAGATAAAAGATTTCCCTTATAACATTACGAGAGCGTTTTCCTATGTTGGTCCGGCCGAACTACGAATCCGGGGAAAAAACAAAACAAAAAAAAATTCCACGACCATCCTGAAAACTAGAATAAATACCGACTGAACCCTTGACTCTTCCAAAACTTAAGAACTAGTTGACCCCTTACTCATAACCCAGTAGTGTGTTTTTTTTTGTTTTTTTTTGTATTTCTTACTTCGGTACACTGCTTAAATCTTATTTCTTTCTTTTTCCCAATTTTTTTTTTTTTTTTTTTTTTTATTATTATTATTATTGGCTCACATGGAGCTTTCACACAAGTCAAGAAACGATCTGATTGGAAACCTGTGGTGTTCTCTGGAAGCTGAGTGACAACAAGTCTCCCCAGACGTCCAGCTCTCTCCACCTCCTTCGATAACATTTGCAAATGAATTTGCATCATCGCAACAGCCTCTTACCATTGATTTCTCAATGGCAGTGGCCATTGGTTTATACTGGAATTTAAGTGGCACTCAGCCTCCCCAAGGTCCCAGTACTCTTTGCGCTTGTCCAGCCGAGGTTTGGCTAGTGCTCGCTCCTCGGCCTTTCAGTCTTTCTTGACCCTTCTCAGCTCTTTGGTATCACTTTTTTATTGGGAAGAACGGCGATGAAGCAATGGGGGATGAATGATGGGGGCGTAGACATTCAGTGTTCTTCATTCCTTGTAACGCTTATGCGTTATATTGTCTTCTTGTATTATTCTCCGCATTCAAGGGTTTTCCTTAATATTTCAGTCGTTTTCATTATCGTTAGTCATTGTACTTTTGCAGTTATTCCTCTGATTCCAATTTCTGATATTCTTTTTTCAAAGTTTTTCGGAATTGTTCCTAGTGCTCCTACTATTATCGGTACTATTTTGATTTTCTTCATCATCCAAATCCCTTTTAACTCTCTGGCTAGCTCTGTGTATTTGCTTCGTTTCTCCTTTTCTTTCATACTCACCCTGTGGTCAGCTGAGACAGCAAAGTCTACGATTTGACAGGATTTTTCTTGTTAATTATTATGACATCTGGTCTTCTTGATTTGATGGGTTTGTCTATATTTTAATGTGATTATTCACATGTGGGTGATTCAAGATTATTTTTTGTAATGCGATTCTTAATTATTTAAAAAACTTTTACACTAAGACCTATGTTTGGATGTTGTAATTTTCTTTAAATACATTGCTGTAGTTTTCTTATTTTTGTAGCAAAATTTAACGATGTGTTGTAAATCATTTTATTTTTCTTGTACAAATATTTAGGCATGACTTGATTTTCAAATTTTAAGTTCACTACATATTTATTTCGTATAAAGAAACAATATTTTAGAACGTAATGTCGCAATAATTAAACAAGAAAATACGGCCAGGGATTTGTTCCCAGGCGGTCTCCACTACACTATCGTGTCCGGCATTAGTTCTTTTGGGTTTTCTTTGAGGAAGCATCTCTCTTGCTTCCTTAGTCTGCTTGCCCCCCTTTCTTGGGGCCACTAACTGTCTCTTTTTTTGGATTTTTTGCAGGTTTTAGGGTTCTCTTCTCGGACTGTCTTAAGCAGCTGGCCGAGCTAAGTAGAGAGTGGTTGTGGGTCAAACCCAAAGGAATCACCCTCTCGCTCAAATCGGCGGGTCTAGCTCTGGAAAGAGGATGAGGAAGAGGAGGACAGTAGCTGGTCCAGGCTCCAGCGCAGCAATACCTAGCCTGGAGTCCGGTTCTCAGAGGGGGCCTTCACGGTCAAATCTGTGCGCTGGACCAGGGTCCACAACTGTTCCACCCTCTCCCTGCGGTCCGGGCTCTGCTACTCCGCCTAGCCCGGGTTCTGCCGCCCGTGTCCCTTAAGGCCAGCACGAGGGCTGCCCCCCGCACTGTAGAAGCAGAGTTTAGAGCATTAGGCTACTCTGATAATTTCGATGTTGCCGTCCCCAGCAGCAGTAGGACTAGGCCAGCTGGGAGAGGTGATCCGGCTTGGTGGGAGAGACCCAGGGCTTCAACTGTCAGCCTCCCGACCCACAGGAGGAGCGTACTCCCGGGGCCGGGATTAAAATATTCAGGTTCGCTCGAATTCTCGCATTTGAGAACCACCAACTTGGATCAGACAATCAAGAATGCGGTGCCTGACGACCAGGAGCAGGCTGTTAACAATATCATCAGCCTCGACCTAGAGCTGTCGCAAACCCTAAAGAGGGATATGGAGCTCAGCAGCAGCAGCAGCAGCAGCAACAACAACTATGACAGTTGCGATGATGATAGTGGGAGCAGGAAATCAGCCCAGGCGGGAGTTAGACGATCGCGCTCCAAGAGGAGGAAGGCGGGGGCCGCTCACCCTGAACGCGAGAGTGGGGCAGTTGGTGCCATTGTGATGTCACCAGCCGAGAAGCCTTCTGATTGGCCGGCGCTTCCAGGCACCCAGGAATCCCTGGATAACATGATTCCTCCCGGACAACGAATGCCGCCACCGTCTATTAGGACACCCCCAAACACGCCGGCGACCCTCTAAACCAAAAGAGAAGCCCCGCAAGAACAACGTAAGCAGGCTCCCTCAGGGTCATCACGTGGCGCCTCCACCAAGAGAACGGAGCCGCAATCTCTGAACAAGAAAAAGAATCTGCAGTCGTCGTCCTTGAAAAGGGAGAATCCGGTCTCCTCATCAGATTCTGAAGGGGAGCAAGTAGTCAGCAACAGCCCGGCAGTCATTGTGGAATGCTGAAAACCTGAAGAAGGCCAAGGATGCTGGGTCCCGTTCCCCATCCCCTATGCATCTAGAGAAGACTGTCTCTATGGTTCAGCCCCCCACCCCCGAATCCCAGACCCCCTCTGCTGAACCGAAATCTCCACCCCTATTCGATACACCCCAGCTGGCGCCTGTTCTTTGTCAAGGGAGAGGCCAGCAACACCAACTAGCCGCAGAGCGGTGTCGGCCTCTCCTGTAAGAAAGAAAAGACCAGGAAGCTCCCCTTCCTCCCCAGACACCAGATCCCCATGCAGCCAATAAAATAACCCCCAGGCAGAGGGGACTCCTGAAGCCACTTCAGAAGCTGTAGACAGTGGACGGCCTATCAACTGCGGATCCTATTCATTTCAAAAACGCTCCTCTACTAATGACCTTTGTGCGTCACACGAGGGTGGGACACACCAAGGCCATGTGGAACATGATAGAGGCTGCGAAAACAGCAATCAAAGACACAAAGTTGGTGGAGGAGGGGCACGACTCCCTCAAACAGTCGGCGAATAGGTGTGAGGGGAGGGTGCCACTATATGTCCACCCTTTGTTCTATAGGGCCATAAAGTTAACTTTCCCGCTGGATGTCGGGGGAATTGTGCGAGACGGACGAGTCACGTCCGAGTTGCTTTCGGGTAACCTCGTCCAATCCTGCGGCATCCTGACTGCAAAAGACTTCAAGCTGGTGGTTGACACTGAATAGGCATAATGGCTACGTATTTGAGCCTCGCTAGTTTGAACGTGAGGGGTATGAGGTGCTGAAGCAAAGCCGCTAGGGTACTGAGGGATCTCATGTCCATGAATATAGATGTGGCAGCGCTGCAGGAAACTCACTTTATTTCAGTAGACGATCATCGGGTGCTGGAGGGGCATTACAATGTCTTTTCAGCATTCGTTGACCGCCTTAGTAGGGGGGTTGCCTTGCTAGTTAGACGCACTATTTCTGCAGCAGTTAGTGTTGTACACCCGGATGCTGATGGCAGACTGGTCGTGGCCGATGTTGCCGTTGAAAATAGATCGTTTCGAGTCGTCACGGTTTTTGCGCCTAATACCACATGAGAGCGGGTTTCCTTTTTTCGGCGGTTGGAGGTGTTTGTTTCTTGGGGACTCAGAACGGTTAGTCCTAGTGGGTGATGGGAATGCTATCCTTGATCCCAGGGTAGATAAGGTGGGCGGGACTAGCGGGACGGATGGGTGTGACAGCAGCCTCTCTGATCCAATGGCTTCATGCGATCTGGTCGACAGGTTTCGGGTGGATCATCCAGGGCGGGAGATGTGGACGTGGCTCTCTAATAGGCCCTCTGGCCCGAGTACCTACTTGGATCAGTTGCTAGTAAGAAGAGGCACCCTCGATTATACTACCTGTCGCATGTTCCACTGATTAGGTCACTCCGATCACAAACTACTTGTGGTTCAGATTAACTTAGATAGGAAGCACAAACTGGCCGGGTACTGGAAGTTGAACACCTCGTTATTGAAGATGGCCGACTTCCAGGAAAAGCTGGTTGAACATATCAAGAAGGGGCTAGTGGGGGCGGTAACTGGGAATAAGTGGTGAGGTAGTGCCAAAGCTAGCATTAGAAACTTCTCTGTCAAGTACAGCCAACTCCTCGCTCTAAATAAGGCCAAGGCAGAGAAGCGTCTAAAAGATAGGTTGGCCCGTGCGATGGCGGGGGGGGGCACCCTAGAGATAGACCTAGTTAAGGGGGACCTGAACCTCCCGGCTAGCGAGCGGTATCAGAGCCAGATAACTAGGGCTAGGCTATGTAAGATGTCCAACAAGGTCGTGAATATAGACGCTTCTGAGCGTAGAGCTTCACTCAGGCGCAAATCAATTAACTACATCAGAGAAATCCAGAGCCCGGAAGGGCGCTCATTATTGTCGTCTTGGGAAATTTGGGAGTGGTTTCGTGTTCACTTCGAGGATCGCTTCGCACAGCTCTCCAGGCTCCGCATCCAGGAGTTTGACAACTATTTAGCTGGCTCGCCCCGCCTGGAGGCAGCCCGAGCGGCTAGTTGTGATGGTCGGGTTGCAGAGTGTGAGGTAATTTCTGCGTTGAAGCAGGTTGGCTACAACAAATCACCTGGACTCCATGGTCTGCCCTATGAATTGTACTTGAGGCTGTCGCACATATTCGTTCCCATTCTGACGAACGTTTTTAACGACTGGTTTGACACGGGATCCATCCCGAGTCAGGTTACCAAGGGAGTGGTCATGCTTCTTCAGAAGAAGGAGGAGTGTGTCGGGTAGCTAGATGACTATAGACCCATCATGCTCTTAAATGCAGATGTCAAAATTTTGGCCAGAGTTCTTGCGAATCGTTTGCAAGTCGTTATCACCTACTTGGTTGAACCGGATCAAAATTACGCTGTGAAGGGGAGATCAATTCAAAACAATCTGCAGTTGATCCGCACGATCATAGAAAACTTAGAAGACGACACTGAAGCCACGCTGATCAATTTGGATCAGCCCAAGGCGTTCGACAGGGTGGACCATCGCTTCTTGGGATCTGTATTGGAGGCTGGCGGTTTTGGGCCTGACTTCCGCTGATGGATCTCCATTCTGTATGCTCGGCCAACGTCAGTCGTGCAGGTAAACGAGGTGCAGTCGGCGCCATTCGCTACTTCCTGGTCGGTGCGCCAGGGGTACCCGTTGTCTCCCCTGTTATATGTCCTCGTGTTAGAACCTTTCTTGCGCAAGCTGAGGACTGGGGAGATTGGACTGGCCCTACATGGTATTGAATTGCCTGGCGGTGCGCGGACTGGGGTATCCGCGTTTGCCAATGATGTCACTGTGTGTGTGTCGAGCCATTGTGACATTTTCGTGGTGATTAAGGCACTCAAGTCACAGGAGCAGTTGTCAATCTTAGCAAGTCCGTCAACTTGAGGTTGGCTGCCTGGCAGGGCTCTTTAGAACTGCCAGGCTCTTTTGGCTGGACTGATGGCCCGGTTCGCATACTTGGAGTTTGATTCGGACCGGCCCTCCAGCTCGACAAAAACTGGTCGGAGGTACAGGCAAAGGTCGGAGCGTCAGTGAGGACTTGGCTTTGGAGGGGGTTGTCCCTCAAAGGTAGAGAGGAGGCATGTACTACATACATCTTTCCGCTCATCCTTTACAAGCTGGCTGTACTTCCCCTGCCTGCGGTTCGTCTTGCGGCTTTGACCTGATTGCTCTTTTTCCTTTTGTGGAATGGGCGGCAGCTGCTGGTCCGTAGACAGGTCTGTACTCAACGTCCAATTGATGGGGGCTTGGGGATGCCAGATTTGATGAGCCACAAACGTGTTGAGGGGCTGGCGTTCCTGAGTAGAACTCTGGCAGAAGAATCTGCGTGGGGGCTCTGTTATCAGTAGAGCTTTTCTCGACCTCATCCCCGATCACTCAGTCGAAAGTAGACGCAAGCCGAGAAAGCAGCTGCGGTTCTACAATGAATGCTGAGAGGCGCTCAGTGTTGCCGGGGTCCAGTGACCTCGCCCAGCCTATAATTATCCTCGGTGCGAAGAGGATCACAAATTATCCTCGGTGTAAGACGGATCACAAGGAAACTGTGGAACATGCTTTTTTCGAGTGCTCCAAGCTATGAGAATACTGGGCGTATGTCAGCGAGGTCACGGCTCGCATCGTTCCCGACCAGGGGACGTGCCTGGATCTAGCAGCCGTTGTCTACAATGCAGATCCGCTGTGGCCTAGGGAAAAACGAATGGTGTTCCTAGCAATCTAAGGCGTAGCTAGACTAGTTGTGTGAACATCACGCATAGAGATAGGGCGAGGGGGGATCCAATCTCTCATTACTATCTGATTTCGCATTTTAAACATCAACTTAAAATCAAAATCAGATGTGATAGGAGGCTATCCTGCTCGGTATTCAGTCGTGGGTTGATACACACGGCTAGTTTGTGCGCGTTCACGCGAAACAGGCTCGAGTACGTGTTCCCTGCCTAGGCATGGCACACGCCGACTATAAGAACAAAAAGAGAAAAAATCCCATCATGGTGGATCAGTCCCTTAGCTAGTTGGTATGAATGAATCTCAGGGCCCCATTATTCATTTTTCAGGTGTTAGAATACCTCCAAGAAGCCCGCACCCAATAATTTATTTTTGACCCTGCCCATCCCCACGGTACACATCTTGGAGGTCACCGAACATCCCCGCAAACCCCACCCATTTGTTTTATCAGTAGACTGCCCACTCCCACTTAGGAAATGTCTCACTTGTTTTCGGTAGTGAATCGGAAAACAGGAAGCATTTCGGAATTAGATTAGGAAGGTAGGGTTCCTGCTAACACATCATCATTAGCATTTTATTTGGTTTCTTTATTTTGTATTACTGTTATTTTTCTTTTAATCATTTCATACACATCACAACTTCATATATCATGCACATCATCCAATTTTTGTATATAAAAAAAATCCCTAATATATATATATATGTTAACATATATATATATTAGCATTGTAAATATTGTAAATATATCATTTTCATCTCATCTGGGTAGATTTCAAATAGCTTAGGTTCATAGAGTGAATGCGGTATTGTAGTGATTGCAACTAGTTTTAGGGAATAGATCAGTGGACGACTCCCGACACCCCTTCCCCCCACCTATTCCTTTCGGGCTTCATGCCTAATCATTAAATTGAGCATTTTTTGTTATATTACACCTGCCTGGCACTTGTTGTATGTCTAAGAAATGTACACACAATTTTTATGATGAATAAACAACTCCTCGTTAAATGCCAAATATTTCGGTAAAAAAACAAAAAAAAAAAAACTAGCTAGAAGAGTAACTCATCTCGCATTTGATAACATTTATTGATATTTTTACGACCTGCCCTAGCGTAGTATAAACAGCCCCAACCTCCACATGTTATGAACGGCTTTCGGAATAAACACCCCCAACCTCACATTTAAAGAACGGCTTTCGAGATGAGGGGTGTTTATTTCGAAAGCCGTTCTTAACATGAGATTGGGGGTGTTTATACTACGCTTGGGTAGGTTCTAAAAAATATCTATTTTCTTTTACTTTATTTTATTTATTTATTCATTTTTGTTATATTGGCTTTTTTGACCACTTCGTATGTTATAAATAGTCGGAAAATTGGAAGACAAAAAAAAAGAAAAAGATTTATGCAATAAATCTTTTTACGCCCCCCACCAACAAATAAATAAAAAAAAACACTCGATAGTATTTATTTTTTTAAAATTATTTTTATTCAAATTACATTAAATGAACGATTCTCCTTCAATAGCCGAAACACGTGTTTCGTTCCATATGCCCGACGTTTCATATTTCGCAATTTTGATTTTCCAAGTGATTTTGGACATTATTTTTTTCGCACGCTATTAGTCAAAATAGTATATTTTCTTCATTTGAAGGCTACAAAAATTATTTTCATCATGATAAATTATTTTTGTTAATTAAAGTTTAATCATAAATATAGGGAAGTAGATATTATTTCCAATCATCTATTTTGCTTTAGATATGCTATCTATATATCTCTCTATCTATCTATCTATCTATCTATCTATCAGGTGTTTCGAAGCTTATAACTACTTGAAAAATGTTATTCAAAACCTGATTTTTTTTTCAATTAAAGGAGCAAAGACCAAATTTAAAAAAGTAACAGGTTTAATGGCAAATTATGCAATCTTTGTTTTTTAAAATCGGTTTTCTTTAAAAAAGATTTTAAAAAATCAACGAAATTTACTTACTTCGATTATAAAAAATATATATAAATTCCAAAAAATCACTTACCTATAAAAAATACTATTCAATGAGTACTTCAATTTTTCATTGTTAAGAATTTATCCATATTTATATTTTATATTCCATGTCCTTTTTAAATAAATTACTTTTTAAAGCAAGTATTCAAAAGAACACGCGATCAAATGTTTTTCACAGTTGAAATAAAAGGAGATAAATATCTGCTTTTTTCGCGTTGAATCTTCGGTCACACTAAGCGTCACAATTAATCTCTCTTTCTATTGCTTGCTGTAAGCCAAAATTAGTATTTTGGGGCCACCGTCACTGAAAACTGAACACATTCACTTAATAGTTTTGTAGGGGACTAAAAATTAGAGGACACTGGGGAGGAGTAATCTGTCCCTGCTCTAAGCTGGTTGGTTTTCCCTTTGGTCAAGGGCAGATGTGTAGCCTTTCCCTCTCCAGAAGAGGAGAACCTTCATTCCACCACGAGGTGAGCTCTGAGAACTTTTTCCACCAGTCGGTGAGTCTTATCGAACTGTCGCTATTGTATTGTGTTTTGTTGTTGTTTAAATGTTTGTCAGTGTATTATAAATGTGTAAACGTGATTGGGCAATTGTGTTTATCCATATACTTTTTGTTTGGTTAAAACTAACAAATTGGTGACTCCGAGAAAATATATATGTACACGCACATACATAATAATAAGTGCTGTTAAAAAAAAAAAAGTAAAATAATATTGTTATGAACAATAAGAAAAAGTTAAAATGTAAATTTTATTTCTAGAATTCTAATTATTATTCCCTAAATAAAAATTCGTAGGGTAGCGTAATTAAGATAGCAACACGATTTTTCTTCTATTCTTTACATATTTTTGTCGATAGAATAAGGATGGAACTAGGGTTTTGTTTTAATCGTGCACAACAAATGCAACAAGTTTTGTTTTCGAAACTAAATTATTCCTTATAGGAAAATTTCGTTCCTGAAACGGCTGTCGGTATTCCTGTCAAATTCGGCGCCTGATACAGGATTGGCTGATATGGGCGAGTACGTTGCGTTCTGTCTCTGTGCCCCCTTACCCTCTATGTTGTATTATTACTATTCATTTCTTTCCATGCCCTGCTGCTAGACTGTTGTAGTTTCCAGTGCGGTAAAATAAATAAATATATAAATAAATATATATTTTTTTTAAATGGTGACAACTTGTAAAATTAATGCCTCGTTAGTTCGCGACGACCCTGCTTTGTTTTTTGCTCAACTCGATTTATTTTTCAAAGAAAAATCGATTGACAACCAGGCAGAGAAATTCTGTTACGTCGCATCCATTTTACCTCAGGATACAATTACTGAGGTAAGAGAGTTAATAATCTCTCCACCTACAGAAAAGCCGTACGATGTACTTAAGGAGAAAGTCACGACTGCTGTGACTGTTTCTACACATAAGTGTATTTCGCAGTTTTTGGAACAAGAGACCCTGGGAGATAGCAAGCCGTCCCAATTTCTAAAACGGTTACAAAAATTAGATGAAGGTGTGATGGATAAAAGCATCATTAAGCATATTTTCCTCCAACGGATCCCGACGGAGTATAAGGTGGCTATCGCTGCTCAGGACGAGTCCACGCCGGTGGAACAACTCGCCGTCATAGCAGATCACATTGCAGACATATTATCCACACAATCGTCTGCAGTATCCAGCGTGAAGACGTCTGGAAGAGACGAGCTTCTGGAAAAATTAATGGAGGGCCAAAAACGGTTGGAAGCCCGTATGGACAGAATGGCGGAAGACATAGCCAGATTATCATTAAAACAGAAGCAGGGACATGGCAGCAGAGGAGGTCGCAGCCAGTCCCGGGAACGCAAGCAAGAAGCTATTTGTTGGAAGCACAAGAGATTTGGCGAAAATGCCAACTTTTGTATTCCACCTTGCAACTATAAGAGGCAGGGAAAAGCCTAAACCGACAGACGAGAGCTGCATCAACTGTCGGTGCATCCTGCTCTGGCCGCCTACTTTATGTTGTTTAGTAAAAATACAGGCATCTCATTTTTAGTGGACAGTGGGGCACAAGTTTCCCTTATCTCAGCAACATCAGTGGACAAAAGGTCTCCTCCCTGTAAATTTACACTGCGAGCTGTAAACAGTTCGATAATACGGACTTATGGGGAGAGGTGCATAGACCTTAACTTGGGTTTACGCAGATCGTTTATCCACGTTTTCATAGTGGCTGACGTAAGCAGTGCTATACTGGGTACTGACTTTCTGCAAGCATTTGACCTGGTAGTAGATATTTCAGGCCAGTGTCTCCGAGATCCAAGCACACAACTTGCAGCATGTGGGATGGTGGGGACTGACACACCATTAGGTCCACAGATAGCACATGCAGACCAGGACGAAGCCTTTCTGAGTCTGTTGAAGGAATATCCTTCAATATCGGTCCCCTCCTTTCACAAGGAAGTGTTACCACACACTGTAACTCATTACATTGAAAAATAAGGCCCACCTGTCCATTGTAAAGCCAGACGTTTAACACCTGAAAAAATAAAGGCTGCGAAAGCAGAATTTCAGCAGATGATGCAGCTTGGCATAGTTCGTCCTTCAAATAGCGAATGGGCCTCGCCTCTTCATCTTATAAGTAAGGGTCCAAATGCATGGCGGGCATGTGGGGACTACCGAGGTTTAAATGCCGCTATGAAACCGGATAGGTACCCACTACCACATATCCAAGCTATAACAGCAATGTACCTCATGTTGCCCAAGTACTTTTGCCATTGACAGGTATGCTGACAAATGTGAAGAACTGCAACATTACACTATCGGAGGAAGCAATAGCAGCATTCAACAAAGTAATGGCCATGTTAGCAGACACCACAAAGCTGTCCCATATTCAACCCGATAGTGAACTTTGCCTGGCAATAGATGCATCTGCAACTGGAACTGGAGCGGTCCTGCAGCAAAAATGTAATGGGAACTGGCGACCTATTTCTTTCTTCTCCAGGAAATTGACTGACGCAGAAACACGCTATAGCACATCTTCCAGAGAGTTGTTGGCTTCGTTTTCCGCAATAAGACATTATCGGCAGCTCCTAGAGGGACAACCATTCTACTTGGTGACTGACCACAAGCCTCTATTAGGCGCTCTGCACTCCTCCTCAGACAAATACTCTCCCCGAGAGGTTCGTCAGTTGGACTATATCCTACAGTTTACGTCGGATGTTAGACACGTGAAGGGAGCTGACAATATACCAGCAGATACACTGTCACGAGGAATAAACTCCTTCACATTGGGACCTTCCGTCGAAGCCAACACCTTAGCTATGGAGCAAGAAGAAGACGAGCACCTTCAGAAGCTTCTGCAGAATAATGGAACATCACTGCAGCTGGTGAAAATGGCACACTCCAACAGCCCTAGAAAAATAGTGTTTGATATCAGCACTAACAAACTGTGCTCATATGTTCCAGCATCCTTAAGGAAAGACATATTCAATGCGGTACACGGGTTATCACACCCAGGGGCCAATGCGTCGATACATTTGATGACAGACAGGTATGTCTGGCCGAGGATGAAAGCAGACGTGCGAGAATGGACAAAGGAGGGCGTGCAGTGTCAAAAGGCCAAGGTCGGTCGACATACACGTGCGTCACTAGGCACATTTCCAGTACCTGATGAGAGGTTCAAGCACATACACCTCGACATCACCGGTCCATTTCCGACATGTGAAGGCCAATGCTATCTTTTGACATGTGTCGACAGATTTTCAAGGTGGTTTGAACCCTTACCAATGCCGGATATTACAGCATACACAACAGCCAGAACTTTCCTCGCTGGATGGGTAGCAAGATTCGGTGTTCCGGAAAATGTGACAACTGACAGAGGTAGACAGTTCGAGTCCGAACTGTTTCATAAACTCTCGGGACTTTTGGGCACCAGAAGTATACACATGACAGCATACCATCCACAAACAAACGGAGCAGTCGAACGTCTACATTGCAGCCTAAAGGCCTCTTTATGCGCAGTGCTTACCAGCAATACAAAGTGGTTAGAACACCTTCCTCTAATTTTGCTGGGATTGCGCACAGCAGTGAAGAAGGATATGAATTGCTCAACAGCAGAAGCGCTGTATGGTATCACACTACGCCTGCCAGCACAATACTTTTGTGATACACCAAATAAAGTTTGGGACCCTGCATCATTTGTTGATAGACTGACAAGAACCATGGCCAAAATAGCATATTCTCCATCAGGAATAAACAAGTGCGCTAACACATATGTGCCAAAGGCACTAGATGTTGAGACACTTGTAGTCTGTCTAAACTGTACGAACGAACTGACTAAACCAAGATGGCCGACTCCTATTTATATCACCACAAGCAAGGGAGGTAACCATGTAACTGAAGCAAGGGAGGTAACCAATGTCTACATTAACATTGCTGCTGTCCTCAAGTGAATAATTTATTTCTGATTTAACAAGTCCCTTAGAAGCTCAGACGAAGCTCCTGCCTTGGTCAAACAATCAGAGACCTGATCACAACCCTTGATCCATTCTATCTGTATCTCTCCTCTACTCTTCATTTCCTTCAGCCTTGCTACATCTATTCTCAATCGTCGATCGCTTACCAGATTGTTGGAATTCAATGTCTCCACAAGTGATGCATTATCTGTCTTGCAGAGAACGTCTGGCAATTTAGATAACTGAAATACCTCTTGTATCATAACCGCAGTCAAAACACCAGCATCAGCTCCCTCATTCAGAGCAAGAGTCTCTGAGGCCAATGGGCTTTTTGTCACTCTGTCCAATTTCTTTGACGCCCAACACATGGGGGCCATTTTGTCAGTACTTCCTCCAATAAAGACAACAAAACCACCCTGTGAAGATCCATCTTCCAGACTGGCATAAGAGGCATCAGTATAACACAAAATGTGTAAATCTGAGGGCTTTCCCAATTTTGGAAATGTTATAGAACCCTTCTTGGATTTCAATTTTGATAAGGCTTTATTCGCCTCAAATAAGGCTTTTACTTTGGGATGCTTTCCAGTGTTGCTCATTTTACACACATCAAAAGCTATATCAGGGCGTGTTTGAGTTGAAACCCACATCATCTGACCTGCAAGTCTCTTCAACTCATGCTTTTCTTCTTCATTCAGTTCATCATTTTTCCTCAGTATCCTCCCTTTGCTTATTTCTATTGGAGATATGGAAGATACATATAGATCTTGTTCTACAGTGATCCCATTTTCCTGTTGATTAACATTCAGTCCAACATATTTGAATGTTCCACTTTCATGAGATCCCACCTTAAATTTTTCTTTCAATGTTGCAATCACATCCCTTTCAAACTCTGTGTTTCCACAGAAAACAAAATCATCCACGTGCATAGCAAGAATTCCAGTCAAATTTATTTTAATATCATGCCACAAAAACAATGCATTATCATAAGCACTTGCTACTCCTTTTAATTCAATCAAAGCCTGAGTAACTCTCTTGTACCATGCCCGTGGAGCATCATTCAATCCATAGATGCATCTTTTTAATTTCCACACTTGAGATTTAGGACAAACATCAGATGGTGGCCTCAGGTACACATCTCTCTTTAAAATACCACCTTGCAAAAAGGCTGAGGTAAAATCTATGGTCTGCAGCATCCAATTCTTTATTGATGCGGTTAGCATGACCATTCGCATAGCTTCACGGCTACATGTTGGGGAGTCCGTTTTCAGATTACTATTTTCTTCATAGCCTCGTGCTACAAGGCGAGCTTTCATTGTTTTCTGATTATCCTTGAATTTTTCAGTAATCACCCATCTTGTGGATATTGTTTTTTGACCTGTGTATGGCACACATTCAAATACTTCATAGGTGTTCATGTTTTTTATTTCTTTATGCT
The DNA here is from genome assembly GCF_053919585.1 of Euprymna scolopes. Classification (NCBI taxonomy): domain Eukaryota; kingdom Metazoa; phylum Mollusca; class Cephalopoda; order Sepiida; family Sepiolidae; genus Euprymna; species Euprymna scolopes. The sequence continues at coordinate 59,717,000 of NC_136500.1, forward strand.
TGGCATCCATTACAGCTTTCGACTGCTCTTGTTCAGCGGTGAGCAGGACTACATTTTCCTGTTCAGTATATTGGGGCACTTCTCTCCAATGATCAATATGATTCCAGTTGATACAAACTTGATCCTCGTTTTCATCCTCAGGTTCTATATTGATCCAATGACGATATTTGCCAGTTGATTTAGGCTGTACTGACATAACCTTTCCTTTCTTCCACTCCCCACTTCCATTTATTTTATAAGTTATGGTCTTATTTCGGCCAGGTTTTTCAGTCTTATCTCTTAAACTGGTAGAACTATCAACAACTTCTTCTCTGTCTATATCTTCACTTTCTACCACTTGATTCTGCAACTCCTCCTCCTCAACTGAAAGGTATTCATTCTTCCCTTCTGTAGTGTTTCCCAGCATTTCAGCTTTTTTTGTTCTTTTTTCGTTGTTTTTATTCACTTTCATCAATTGGCACGGATGCATCCTATAAAATGCTCCGCCATGTCTGATTAAGACAAACTGGCCTTCTCTGCCTAACACTTTTGCTGGACCACGCCATCCTTTAAAACCCTGCCTCCGATAATAGATTTGGTCTCCGGTAGCATAATCTTCATCAGCATAAGTTCTGACATTAGACCTGAGAGCTCTCCTAATTCTCTCACTGGACTCAGCTTCCAAAAAGTTTCTCCTTGCACTATGGAGAGCATTTAAATTTTTTCTCACCATGTCACTTGTAGTAGAGGACTCCATAGCAGGTAACTGGTCTGTCAGAATTGAGGGTGTATTTACATTGAAACCGAATACAAGTTCATTTGGACTGTGTCCAGAGTAATTGAGGAGGGCATTTTTTGCACAAATAGCCCATGCCAAGGCAATTTTAGGTTCACACTTCTCATCGTCAATTGTTTTTTTCATTGCCTCAGCAACTATCAAATTATGACGTTCTACAGTACCGTTGCTGAATGGACTTTCTGCGGCAGTAGTACAGGTCTCTATGTTGAGTTTTTCATTCATCTGTCTATAGTGTTCGTTGTTGAATTCACCCCCATTATCACTCAGAAAACGAATAGGAGATCCGAAATAGGTAATCCACATCATAAAGATGTTTTTGATGATGTCCTCCTTCTTCTTTGTTTTGATCAATGTTGCCGCTGAATACCTGGTAGCGGCATCAATGAGATGTAGTATCCACACCTCATTGTGGATGAACTCTTTCAAATCCATGCAAACTGTGTGATTAAATCTATTGCCAAGAGGCAATCCCACAACCGGTCGCAGTGGAGCTTTTTTAAATCTAAGGCAAATTTGACAGTTTTCACAAACCTCCTCAATCGCCTTTATAAATTCCTTGTCATTGAATTTGCCACTTTTTTTAACCAAGGAAACAAGTTTTTCCTTCGAGGCATGAGCAAACTGTCGATGAAGTTTTTCTGCTTTTTTTTTTTTTTCTGTGAAAGAACACTGACCAAAATTCTGAACATGTAATACAATGTTCTTAGTACCACTATGATCCAACAACTTATTTGTTAAGGGGAGACAATAGTGCCCTGAAGTTGTGGTCTTTAGTTCAATACATTTATCAAAAATCCAGCACATATCTTTCCGGAAATCTAGCACTATTCCTGCTGTCTTCATTGATTTGTGACTTAATAGAAGAGGCAAGTCGTTTTTCACAATATCTGCTTCGATATAAACTCTTATACCTCCGAGTGTAACTTTAATTGCTGTGACAGCCACTCCATCACCAAAGCAAAAACTCCGGTCTGAGTTCGTATACTTCACTAGTTGCAGGTCACTTTCATTTAAAGTATCTAAATAAACATCAAGCCACACTTCGCCAGCCAGTGTGCGAGTACAAGCAGAATCCAAGACTGCCATTCCAAATGTTTCCTTTACAAGATTTGAGATTTTTTCATTTGTACTGTTCAAATAAATATTTTCTTGAATGAACAACGTAATGTGTATTTGTTCTGTCGCTTCCGTAAACCTGGGCGTATTTCTAGGACACTCTCTAATTAGATGGTTCGGAGACTGACATTTGTAACACAACAACACGTTTCCACTTCGGTCACATGGATTAGATTGTCCTCGACGAAAACGCCTTTTGTTGTTACCCGGTTTAGAATAATTATAGTTGACGATTTCGGGCTCTGATTTCACTGCTGGTACATTTTCATCACGATAAATGTCACCAAATACTTTCTTTATCGATTCCTTCATGTTTTGATACGTCAAAACAGAACACGTTGTCCGCGCTAATTTTTCGTTCTCTTCCGATATGTTAACCGCGTTCAAAACAAGAAAAGCTTGCACTCCTTCCGGTAGAATAATGTTGAATTTTTTTAATCTTTGGTACAAAATCTCATAACGAACAAGAAAGTCATTTATACTGGTACCTGACGATCTTTTATAAGTGTAAAATTCCTTAAAAGTCATGTAAGCGCGCGTGTGTTCATCCTTTAAATATATGTCATCCAGTTTCTTTATTAAGATCTTCAAGCCATCTCGTCCACCGATGTCACTTGTTGGTAATTCACGGACACATTCTCTAATATTCGGTGGTAGCGTCAAAAACACTGCTGGCCCTTTTTTTTCCTCAGAAAGATCCGTGAACAACGACCACATTTCAACGTCTTGTTTCCAGTTCTCGTAAACATCCTCCCCCTCCAACAATGGAGGTTGTTTGGTCGAAGTTGCCATATCCGATATCCGATCTGTCTAGTGCTACAGACAAGCTGTACAAAAAAAAAAAAATTTTTTTTTTTTTTTTTTTCGTTTTGTCGCACACAGAGGGATATCTCTGCTACCATTTGTTGAGACACTTGTAGTCTGTCTAAACTGTACGAACGAACTGACTAAACCAAGATGGCCGACTCCTATTTATATCACCACAAGCAAGGGAGGTAACCATGTAACTGAAGCAAGGGAGGTAACCAATGTCTACATTAACACTAGAGACATGCACACATGTGTTTGTTCGCGATACAGCTAGGTCGCATACCCAGTAACCACCGTACCGCGGACCTTTTAAAGTCAACAAGAAAAACAAGAAGTATTTCAGCGTCCTCATTAAGGACGAAGAACAAAATATCTCAATTGACAGATTGAAACCCGCAACACTCGAGGATGCATATTTAGAAGTTGCTCAATCACAAAGGATTCCAGTCGAAGTTACATTGGAAAAACGCCCTTATAAAAAAACATGTTCGGGCAGACAGATAAAATGGCCTGCACATTTAAGAGACTTCGTCTCTACATAAAAAAAACAAAAAAAAGAACAATCCTCTCACAACATTCAATTAAAAGTACTCTGTATTTTTTTTGGGGGGGGTTGTAGGGGACTAAAAATTAGAGGACACTGGGGAGGAGTAATCTGTCCCTGCTCTAAGCTGGTTGGTTTTTCCCTTTGGTCAAGGGCAGACGTGTGGCTTTTTCCTCTCAAGAAGAGGAGAACCTCCGTTCCACCACGAGGTGAGCTCTGAGAACTTTTTCCACCAGTTGGTGAGTCTTATCGAACTGTCACTATTGTATTGTGTTTTGTTGTTGTTTAAATGTTTGTCAGTGTATAATAAATGTGTAAACGAAATTGGGCAATTGTGTTTATTCATATATTTTTTGTTTAATTAAAACTAACAGTTTTTATCGTTTAAAAACAAACTCATTCTGCCGATTTTTTTATTCTCTTAATGAAATACATGAGTTTTTAAACAATATATTTTATTCCTACTTTATTGAGTGAATTATTTTTTCAATATCTAAAAAAAGAAAACATTGAATGAAATAGGAAAAATTCAGTAAACACTGTTTGATTTTTTAAAGAAAACATTAAATGAAATAGAAAAAATTGTCGTCAGCATCGGATATTTACTTGACTATGTAAGCATCACATGAGCTTTCACTTAAAAAAAAATCAACGTAGTTTAAAAAAAGGTTTTACACTTTGGACTTTACGTTTAAATTTCCAAAAAAAAAACACTTCTTTTTTTGTTGTTTTAAATTAGATTATTTTATTTATTGATCTTTTATCTTCAATTTGTGATATATAAAACTTTGGTGCGTAAATTAATTATTTACTTTTTAATAGACATTTCAAAATGGGCGGGGGGTGTATTTAAAAAAAAATTTCTGTATAAAATGTTATATTCGGTTTATTGAAAGGAGCATAAAATTTCACATTGACCCTGAAAATATCGTAAAAATTTAACCATTAGAAAAATTTTGATAGATTTTTAAATTTTAAAAATTGAAAAAAAAAAAAAGTAACTCATAAAATGCAATTGATTTCATTACGTAAAAAACATGGCTGCATAAATGCGCGCAGGCACTTTGTAAACCGTGTTTTTCTTTTAAATAAAAAATAATATTTCTATTATTTTTAAACAACTTTAATAGTTTATTTTGGAAGAATATTCCATAAAGAAAATAAACAACCCACTTTTAAAAGAGAAATGAGTTTTTTTTTGTTTTTTTTTTAATATTTTATTCGCAGTTTTGTGTTAGGGGTGTCAAAAATTCCACAAAAATTCTGATACATCTATCTATCTATCTAGTTTGCTAAATCTCCTTCTATCACAGAACCCGTGGAAATTCCATGGAATGAGGAATATATTTAATCAACAAATATGTTTTGATAAAGCTGACATTTTTTTGAATAGCGCAAAAAATGTCGTTAATTAGCCAGAAAAACAAATAACATGCAACAAATATGAGTTTATTAACATTTCTTTTAAAATAGTGTTCCTTGTATTTTAAATATAGAACTGACCCAAATGGGAATAAGTTAATAAGTACTAATAAATACTCAGAAACTAATATTGTGCTACACAGTTCAATACAGATAATAACATCACATTGTAAGAGACAATCTTTAGTTTACTCCTTCAGTTTAGATCAAGTGGCCCAAGTCCAAATCTACATAATTATATTATTTATAGTTATTTATTTATTAGCAAATCATGATAATAAAATGAACATGTGTTCGTTTTGTTTGTTTGTTTTTTTTAATTTCTGAAAAGAGATTCCAAATAAAATAACTTTTACCGGCACTTTAAAATATGGTGTGACGAGTTTGTTAGAAGTCAATATCGCTTAATATATTAAATATGTATTAAAAATCATACATAATAATGGAATTAAAAAAAAAAATTACTAGCGGCTTGTTGGCCACTTGCATACCACAAGCGATGTATGCGCGAGTTTCATCGTGCGACAATTACAGATTCATGATGTCATTTGTGAACGGTGTGAGATACGTTATTAGTATGAGACATTATTTAGTTAAGTTAGAATCAGACGGTGAAAAATAAATATTATATTGAGATATAAAGTCTGTAGCGAAAAGAGATGCGATTCGATGAACATCTTTATTTCCCTTGATCGTTTAGGTGCCCTCTGCTCTTCAGTTTCCAAATAAAGCAAGAATTTTCAAAAATGCATGTTCACATATTTATCAACCAGTAAAAATAATTCGTGTTTTAAATAACACAGGTATGAACACATCATTTTTCACACATCCCGTTTTTAAGTATCCTCATGCCAGATTGTTCTGACAAACCCATGTACAGAGAGACTTTAAACACTCGAGGATAGTGTCTAGTAAGCATTTAAGTTCTCTCCACATTGAACGAATTACTTTATTACCAGATATATGTCGGTGAATATGATTTTGAATTATTGAAATAAAGAGCTTTCAGTTAATGACAATTTATTTCTGAGCTCGCGTCAGTGGGGAGACTTTTTACTTTAACTGAAGTAACAAATATTAATTGCAAATTATAGGATGATGTTGGCTTGTTGACACTTGATCAAATATGCAAAATTACAACTGAAGTGTGGAGAATGATGATTTTAATGTCACGCGATCTCATGTAAACATGATTACAGGTAAACTTCGATAACTAATTTAACTAAGTTATCTCCCTTGCATTAACTTAGACAGTAGTAGCCTAAAAAGACTTGCTGTCGCCTGATCTCTATTGTAAAATTAAAAAAAAAAAATGAACGAAAGAGTGTTTTAGAGATAACTTCACATGTATATATCAAAGTTCAAATAAAAGCATTACAAATGTTTATAGATTGATTCATTCGTTTGGCAGAATAAGGAAAAAGAATCAACAGATCAAATACACACAACATATCTATCTTATTAAATGAAATGGATTTGTATATTTATATGTTGATTGACCTATTGAATATCATCGCGGCCTGTGAATCGGCGATATAGATATGTCCTGATCGTTTACTCACTAGCACTGTTGGTAAAGGCATTAACCAGCAACATCGGACATTTTTTTTTACTATAGACAATAAAACGGAAGTTTTCAAAAAACAAGTATATTACAAATAAATGTTAACATGACAGCAGTTGGTGGGTTTCTACCAGTATTCTATTTGAATTCACTTCTGTTTTTGTTGTCTAAAATTAAAAAAGGTTTACATTGTTTCAAATTATAAAATGTTCTATTTATATTGTTTATAAATATAAAAAGAAATCTGTATATATTATTTAAAATAAACAATTGTTTTTATTATTTAAAGAAAAAGATCTGTTTCTGCTTATTTAAAACTGTCACCTTCTGTAATACCGATATTATTGTTTACATGGTAACTACAGCCGTTTTTATGATAGAGAGGTTAAGATTATCTTTCCACCTAAACTCCAGTCTTGCCGGAGAATAACTTATCTTGCCTTTGATGCTTCTTATATACTTGTTACTTTTACTACTTTTTCGTTTGGTTATTTCAAGTAAAAAAAATAAAAAAATGGAGCGGTTGTATTACTATACACATAGATTCGATAAAGTGGTCAAAATTCAAATATATACCAAATAAATGTTATCAAACACAAGATAAGTTATTCTTCTACCTATTTGGAAAAGCGGTACTGGTCGCGATTAGAGTTCCCTGCCGAACACCCTAAAAAAAAACACTGACTTCTCCCTATGCAGGAGCAAAGGACATGTTTTAGTTGCCATAGTAACTAAACGATCATGAATTTTTATCGACTTTGTTTTACTGTTTATGAATATTGAAATAAAAGACATTACTACACATTTATTAATAATATCTCACTTTTAATCACTTTTATCGACCTTACGGTGTTAAAGAGGGTGTGAGACGCCATCTTGAATTTTCCAATACATCGGTAAACACTATATGTTTTTTGGGGTTTGTATTACTGTACACATAGATTCGAAAAAGTTGTCAAAACAACAAATATATAACAAATAAATGTTATCAACGGCAAGAGAAGTTACTTTTCTACCAAACTGGATATATTTTTCGTGTTTTTATTCAATGTAACATGTAAGCATACAGTGTTTACGGAAAATTCAAGATGGCGTCTCACACCCTCTTTAACACCGTAACTTTGGAAAAAGGTGTTATAAATAAAAAACCATACAAAATACTATTAAAAACCCGCCGAATATATGTCAACCTATGTCACGGTAACATATATTGAGCGAGTTTTTAACAGTATTTTATCCGGTTTTTTATTTATAACATCTTTTCCCACACTTACCGTGTTAAAGAGAGAATAAGACGCCATCTTGAATGTTTCAATACATCGGTAAACACTGTATGGTTTTCGATCTGAATAAACATGTTACATTGAATAAAAACACGAAAAATATATCCAGGTTGGTAGAAAAGTAACTTATCTTGCCTTTGATAACATTTATTTGTTATATATTTGTTGTTTTGACAACTTTTTCGCATCTGTGTACAGTAATACAAACCCGATTTATCTTTTCAAAATTTAAAATTTTGCCTATTTCTTCAATATAATTTTATTTTGAATTTTAAAAAACGAAAATGTATTAATCCCGTTTTCCAGAATCGGTAAAAAAAATCATTTTAAAAAATCACCATTTAGTTTACAGCAAAATCAATGATTTAGTTTACGTGTTGAAAAGACATACACATACGTTTTTTTTTTTTACACATACGTTTTATTTAGGTGTTGAAAGAGTCGGTGCCCGCCATTAGGATTAACGGTCGTGCGACCGAGCACCTGCTGATATCTTAGCGCTCTTTTCGTATTCCAAATTTTCCTTTGTGTTAATTTTTAAACAACCAATGAAAATGTAGCAAATACAACGCTCGCTGGGAGCCGGTTTTACTAATATATAAAGCATTCGAGCGAGTGGTTGCCTTCAGTATTTAGCTTGCTACTGAAAATTACTATGCCTCCTAAACCCGAAGTTAGCTCTAAAGGCGCTAAGAAAGCCGGTAAGGCTAAACCTGCCCGTGATGGTAAGAAAAGGAAAAAGAAGAGGAAGGAAAGTTATTCCATCTACATTTACAAAGTAATGAAACAAGTTCATCCTGACACTGGAATTTCTAGCAAAGCCATGTCTATTATGAACAGTTTTGTTAACGATCTTTTTGAGAGAATCGCTAATGAAGCCAGTCGTCTGTCCCATTACAGCAAGAAAAGAACACTTAGCAGCCGTGAGGTCCAGACCGCTGTCCGTCTCCTTCTCCCTGGTGAGTTGGCTAAACATGCTGTCTCTGAGGGAACCAAAGCTGTCACCAAATACACCAGCGCCAAGTAAAAAAGCGTTTTCTCCCAAAGAAAACAAAATCCCCAAACGGCCCTTTTCAGGGCCACTCATTTTTTCACGAATGTTTCCTCACTTTCTATATTTTAATGCACTTTACTCACACTAGATTTCATAAATATTTCCCTCTCTTTTTATGGCGTAGTTCTTTATAAGATATGTTTGTAGAAGATTAGGAAAATATTTGCAATTTTTATTTGAACTTGTAAATCGGTTTAAGTCAATCTTAATACAAAGTTTAGCATTTCTTTTAATGTTTTTATTTAAATTTATAATTTTTTCCCCTCTTTCTTATTCGTTATCCGTACAATCACATTAAAAAGCCATTCGCTTAATAGTATGCATTTAAATATTACCTGAAATATTTTTGTTTTGTTTTTTTAACGGGCATTCATTTAACGTCTAAAAGAAAAAAAATTGAATGCTTTTAAATAATAAAAAGATTAATTTCGTAATTAACGCAATGCAAGTAACCAAATCAGTTTTTTGATGATAAATTGTACAAATTCTAAATGAATCGTTTCTTCTAATGTGTGAATATCTTTGAATTTTCTCTATTGTCTATCCGAACTTCAAATCTTAATTTCGGAGTTCAGTTCTTGCATATCAAATAGAATCGAAACTGCATTTAAAAGATTCCCTTGTAAAATCTACAGAAAAACTTAGTTTTTGTCCAAATAAATCGATTACAATTCTTAACTCATCGTCGAGATTTCAAACATTCGCTGCAAGTTTTTCTTTTGTTCTGAATCTAGACAGGTTTTCGAACCGAATGTGTTATCTTGTCTTTAATAACATTTATTTGTTATTTGAAATTTTGACCATTATTTTTTTTTACATACAATGTGTATTGTAAAACAAATCCCCATTCTTTTATTTCTTATTTTGAAGTTTTTGTGGATTCTTCAAAGACATAGCGGCTGTTTTTGTTTTGTTTTTTTTCTTATTCATTGGTAGCGTTTAATATTGCTTATCTTTTGAATCGAATAAACATGTTACATTAAATAAAAATAATAAAATATTTTCTTATTAAGTTAGGCGGAAAACTAACTTAGTTTACATTTGCTAACATTTATTTGTTATATATTTGCTTTCTGACAACTTGTTTTTTATAGTTTGCTGCGGGCGTCGTGTCGCCTATACTACTGCATTTTTTTTATATCCTACAAATACTTTACACACGTTGCCGCAGACTTTTAAATTCGGGTTTATTATCTATGAAATTTAATGTATTTAATTTCATTGAGACAGAGACAGTCGGGAAAATCTTTTCAAGGCACTATTTAAGTTCATTGAAAGATTTACCCAAAATAGTTAGTGCCCGCCATTTAGTGTAGCAAAATATAAGGATATGTAGTAATTCTTTTTTTTTTAATAGGAATTACATAAAAGATAAGTAAAAATAGATATTAGATAAAATACTAAAGAATAACATGAATTATTTACAAATGTTATTTACTTTACAGATTAATACAGAATTTTGAGATGTGTGTAAAAAATGGTTGTTATGAAATGTATTTAATCAACAATAGTAACAAAACTTGACTGCAAATTATAGGACGATATTGTGTTGTTTCCACTTGATCAAATATGCAACAAAAATAATTACAAACTGAAATATGGAGAATGATGATTTTAATGTCACACGATCTCAAATAAAAAAATGATTACAGATAATGTAACATGAGAAGTTCAAGTTCAATAACTCTGAATTAATTTAACTAAGTTATGTCCCTTGTATTAAAATTAAAATTGAGACAGTAAAAGTTTCAAGAAGACTTCCTCTCACTTGATCTCTAATTTTAAAGTAGTTTTGAAATTGTTCTTAAATCACATGTACCATTTAAGATAAAATGCCTTTTTCCAGAAATTCAAATCATTTTTATTAGAATAAATTATTTTATGACCAGATATATGTCGTTGAAAATGTTATTTAATTATTGAAATAAACAACTTTCAGTCAATGACAATTTATTTCAGAGCTCTAGTCAGTGGGGAGATTTTGCACTTCAACTGAAGTAACAATAATTGACTGCAAATTATAGGATGATATTGGCTTGTTGCCACTGCAAAAATAATGACAACTAAAATGTGGAGAATGATGATTTTAATGTCACTTGATTTCAAGTAAAAATGATTACATGTGAAGTCCGATCTCCCTTGTATTAATTATTCAACCTGAGACAGTAGTAACCTAAAGCAAAACTTGTTTTCGCATGAGAACTAAATAAGAAATGTTATCAAAGCCAAGATAAGTTACTTTTCTACCTAAGTAGAGTTTTTATTTAATGTAACATGTTCATTCAGCTCGTAAAACATAGTGTTTACTGATGTATTGGAAAATTGAAAATGATGCCCGACTCTCTCTCTCCAGTCTTTGGCACGGCAAGTTTGGGAAAAAGACTTAAAAATAAAATTATATACAAAATACTGTTATAAACTCACCAAAACTGCCACGTTAAGATATATCGAGTAAGTTTCTAACAGTATTTTGTGTAGGTTTTATTTTTAACTCCATTTCCCAAACTTATCGTGTCAAAGAGAGAGTCGGGAGGCAATTTTTAATTTTTCAATACATCGGTAAACACTGTATGTTTTTCGATCTGTATCAACATGTTACAAAATATATCCAGTTTGGTAGAAAAGTAACTTATCTTGCCTTTTATAACATTTATTTGTTATATATTTGTTTTCTGACAACTTTTTCGAATCTTTGTGTATAGTAATACAAACCCCAATTGGTTTATCATTCAACTTCTGGATCTATTTTAAGTTAAAAAGAAATCGAAATAATTATATTATAAATATGATGTCGATTAAAAGTCTGTAGTTTCACGTTTGCCATTGGGAGCAGTTAATGCAAGTAGGTTATGGAGAAACACAACAAAAAATCTCTTTGTAGACAGAATAAACGAAATCAAAACAAGATGGCGACTGACTTTAACCGCATGTCGTATGAAAAGACATTTCAATTTACTTCAAACGAAATTAAAATGATGGGGCTAAATTTTATATTAAGTTTTCTGAAGGTGCGTAAAACAATGAATGCAAAAAAAAAAAAAAAATTTTATAAATAATCACAAAGGTCAGAAGTAAAAAATCGCATTAAGTAAGACTCATGAAAAACATTTCGAGAAAATGCAGGTGGCCCTGAAAAGGGCCGTTTGTGTTGTGTCAAGGAAATAAGAGAATTTACTTGGCAGCTTTCTGGGTCTTCTTGGGAAGAAGTACAGCTTGGATGTTGGGGAGGACACCGCCTTGGGCAATGGTCACTCCGGCCAAGAATTTGTTTAATTCTTCGTCATTACGGATGGCCAATTGCAAGTGACGGGGAATGATTCTGGATTTCTTGTTGTCTCTCGCAGCATTTCCAGCCAACTCGAGAACCTCAGCGGCCAAATATTCCATGACGGCAGCCAAATAGACGGGTGCACCGGCACCAATTCTCTCAGAATAGTTACCCTTGCGGAGGAGACGATGGATACGACCAACGGGGAATTGAAGTCCGGCACGGGATGAACGAGTCTTGCTCTTTCCCTTGGCTTTACCTCCTAGTAAGTTTCTAACAGTATTTTGTGTAGGTTTTATTTTTAACTCCATTTCCCAAACTTATCGTGTCAAAGAGAGAGTCGGGAGGCAATTTTTAATTTTTCAATACATCGGTAAACACTGTATGTTTTTCGATCTGTATCAACATGTTACAAAATATATCCAGTTTGGTAGAAAAGTAACTTATCTTGCCTTTTATAACATTTATTTGTTATATATTTGTTTTCTGACAACTTTTTCGAATCTTTGTGTATAGTAATACAAACCCCAATTGGTTTATCATTCAACTTCTGGATCTATTTTAAGTTAAAAAGAAATCGAAATAATTATATTATAAATATGATGTCGATTAAAAGTCTGTAGTTTCACGTTTGCCATTGGGAGCAGTTAATGCAAGTAGGTTATGGAGAAACACAACAAAAAATCTCTTTGTAGACAGAATAAACGAAATCAAAACAAGATGGCGACTGACTTTAACCGCATGTCGTATGAAAAGACATTTCAATTTACTTCAAACGAAATTAAAATGATGGGGCTAAATTTTATATTAAGTTTTCTGAAGGTGCGTAAAACAATGAATGCAAAAAAAAAAAAAAAATTTTATAAATAATCACAAAGGTCAGAAGTAAAAAATCGCATTAAGTAAGACTCATGAAAAACATTTCGAGAAAATGCAGGTGGCCCTGAAAAGGGCCGTTTGTGTTGTGTCAAGGAAATAAGAGAATTTACTTGGCAGCTTTCTGGGTCTTCTTGGGAAGAAGTACAGCTTGGATGTTGGGGAGGACACCGCCTTGGGCAATGGTCACTCCGGCCAAGAATTTGTTTAATTCTTCGTCATTACGGATGGCCAATTGCAAGTGACGGGGAATGATTCTGGATTTCTTGTTGTCTCTCGCAGCATTTCCAGCCAACTCGAGAACCTCAGCGGCCAAATATTCCATGACGGCAGCCAAATAGACGGGTGCACCGGCACCAATTCTCTCAGAATAGTTACCCTTGCGGAGGAGACGATGGATACGACCAACGGGGAATTGAAGTCCGGCACGGGATGAACGAGTCTTGCTCTTTCCCTTGGCTTTACCTCCTAGTAAGTTTCTAACAGTATTTTGTGTAGGTTTTATTTTTAACTCCATTTCCCAAACTTATCGTGTCAAAGAGAGAGTCGGGAGGCAATTTTTAATTTTTCAATACATCGGTAAACACTGTATGTTTTTCGATCTGTATCAACATGTTACAAAATATATCCAGTTTGGTAGAAAAGTAACTTATCTTGCCTTTTATAACATTTATTTGTTATATATTTGTTTTCTGACAACTTTTTCGAATCTTTGTGTATAGTAATACAAACCCCAATTGGTTTATCATTCAACTTCTGGATCTATTTTAAGTTAAAAAGAAATCGAAATAATTATATTATAAATATGATGTCGATTAAAAGTCTGTAGTTTCACGTTTGCCATTGGGAGCAGTTAATGCAAGTAGGTTATGGAGAAACACAACAAAAAATCTCTTTGTAGACAGAATAAACGAAATCAAAACAAGATGGCGACTGACTTTAACCGCATGTCGTATGAAAAGACATTTCAATTTACTTCAAACGAAATTAAAATGATGGGGCTAAATTTTATATTAAGTTTTCTGAAGGTGCGTAAAACAATGAATGCAAAAAAAAAAAAAAAATTTTATAAATAATCACAAAGGTCAGAAGTAAAAAATCGCATTAAGTAAGACTCATGAAAAACATTTCGAGAAAATGCAGGTGGCCCTGAAAAGGGCCGTTCGTGTTGTGTCAAGGAAATAAGAGAATTTACTTGGCAGCTTTCTGGGTCTTCTTGGGAAGAAGTACAGCTTGGATGTTGGGGAGGACACCGCCTTGGGCAATGGTCACTCCGGCCAAGAATTTGTTTAATTCTTCGTCATTACGGATGGCCAATTGCAAGTGACGGGGAATGATTCTGGATTTCTTGTTGTCTCTCGCAGCATTTCCAGCCAACTCGAGAACCTCAGCGGCCAAATATTCCATGACGGCAGCCAAATAGACGGGTGCACCGGCACCAATTCTCTCAGAATAGTTACCCTTGCGGAGGAGACGATGGATACGACCAACGGGGAATTGAAGTCCGGCACGGGATGAACGAGTCTTGCTCTTTCCCTTGGCTTTACCTCCTAGTAAGTTTCTAACAGTATTTTGTGTAGGTTTTATTTTTAACTCCATTTCCCAAACTTATCGTGTCAAAGAGAGAGTCGGGAGGCAATTTTTAATTTTTCAATACATCGGTAAACACTGTATGTTTTTCGATCTGTATCAACATGTTACAAAATATATCCAGTTTGGTAGAAAAGTAACTTATCTTGCCTTTTATAACATTTATTTGTTATATATTTGTTTTCTGACAACTTTTTCGAATCTTTGTGTATAGTAATACAAACCCCAATTGGTTTATCATTCAACTTCTGGATCTATTTTAAGTTAAAAAGAAATCGAAATAATTATATTATAAATATGATGTCGATTAAAAGTCTGTAGTTTCACGTTTGCCATTGGGAGCAGTTAATGCAAGTAGGTTATGGAGAAACACAACAAAAAATCTCTTTGTAGACAGAATAAACGAAATCAAAACAAGATGGCGACTGACTTTAACCGCATGTCGTATGAAAAGACATTTCAATTTACTTCAAACGAAATTAAAATGATGGGGCTAAATTTTATATTAAGTTTTCTGAAGGTGCGTAAAACAATGAATGCAAAAAAAAAAAAAAAATTTTATAAATAATCACAAAGGTCAGAAGTAAAAAATCGCATTAAGTAAGACTCATGAAAAACATTTCGAGAAAATGCAGGTGGCCCTGAAAAGGGCCGTTTGTGTTGTGTCAAGGAAATAAGAGAATTTACTTGGCAGCTTTCTGGGTCTTCTTGGGAAGAAGTACAGCTTGGATGTTGGGGAGGACACCGCCTTGGGCAATGGTCACTCCGGCCAAGAATTTGTTTAATTCTTCGTCATTACGGATGGCCAATTGCAAGTGACGGGGAATGATTCTGGATTTCTTGTTGTCTCTCGCAGCATTTCCAGCCAACTCGAGAACCTCAGCGGCCAAATATTCCATGACGGCAGCCAAATAGACGGGTGCACCGGCACCAATTCTCTCAGAATAGTTACCCTTGCGGAGGAGACGATGGATACGACCAACGGGGAATTGAAGTCCGGCACGGGATGAACGAGTCTTGCTCTTTCCCTTGGCTTTACCTCCTAGTAAGTTTCTAACAGTATTTTGTGTAGGTTTTATTTTTAACTCCATTTCCCAAACTTATCGTGTCAAAGAGAGAGTCGGGAGGCAATTTTTAATTTTTCAATACATCGGTAAACACTGTATGTTTTTCGATCTGTATCAACATGTTACAAAATATATCCAGTTTGGTAGAAAAGTAACTTATCTTGCCTTTTATAACATTTATTTGTTATATATTTGTTTTCTGACAACTTTTTCGAATCTTTGTGTATAGTAATACAAACCCCAATTGGTTTATCATTCAACTTCTGGATCTATTTTAAGTTAAAAAGAAATCGAAATAATTATATTATAAATATGATGTCGATTAAAAGTCTGTAGTTTCACGTTTGCCATTGGGAGCAGTTAATGCAAGTAGGTTATGGAGAAACACAACAAAAAATCTCTTTGTAGACAGAATAAACGAAATCAAAACAAGATGGCGACTGACTTTAACCGCATGTCGTATGAAAAGACATTTCAATTTACTTCAAACGAAATTAAAATGATGGGGCTAAATTTTATATTAAGTTTTCTGAAGGTGCGTAAAACAATGAATGCAAAAAAAAAAAAAAAATTTTATAAATAATCACAAAGGTCAGAAGTAAAAAATCGCATTAAGTAAGACTCATGAAAAACATTTCGAGAAAATGCAGGTGGCCCTGAAAAGGGCCGTTTGTGTTGTGTCAAGGAAATAAGAGAATTTACTTGGCAGCTTTCTGGGTCTTCTTGGGAAGAAGTACAGCTTGGATGTTGGGGAGGACACCGCCTTGGGCAATGGTCACTCCGGCCAAGAATTTGTTTAATTCTTCGTCATTACGGATGGCCAATTGCAAGTGACGGGGAATGATTCTGGATTTCTTGTTGTCTCTCGCAGCATTTCCAGCCAACTCGAGAACCTCAGCGGCCAAATATTCCATGACGGCAGCCAAATAGACGGGTGCACCGGCACCAATTCTCTCAGAATAGTTACCCTTGCGGAGGAGACGATGGATACGACCAACGGGGAATTGAAGTCCGGCACGGGATGAACGAGTCTTGCTCTTTCCCTTGGCTTTACCTCCTAGTAAGTTTCTAACAGTATTTTGTGTAGGTTTTATTTTTAACTCCATTTCCCAAACTTATCGTGTCAAAGAGAGAGTCGGGAGGCAATTTTTAATTTTTCAATACATCGGTAAACACTGTATGTTTTTCGATCTGTATCAACATGTTACAAAATATATCCAGTTTGGTAGAAAAGTAACTTATCTTGCCTTTTATAACATTTATTTGTTATATATTTGTTTTCTGACAACTTTTTCGAATCTTTGTGTATAGTAATACAAACCCCAATTGGTTTATCATTCAACTTCTGGATCTATTTTAAGTTAAAAAGAAATCGAAATAATTATATTATAAATATGATGTCGATTAAAAGTCTGTAGTTTCACGTTTGCCATTGGGAGCAGTTAATGCAAGTAGGTTATGGAGAAACACAACAAAAAATCTCTTTGTAGACAGAATAAACGAAATCAAAACAAGATGGCGACTGACTTTAACCGCATGTCGTATGAAAAGACATTTCAATTTACTTCAAACGAAATTAAAATGATGGGGCTAAATTTTATATTAAGTTTTCTGAAGGTGCGTAAAACAATGAATGCAAAAAAAAAAAAAAAATTTTATAAATAATCACAAAGGTCAGAAGTAAAAAATCGCATTAAGTAAGACTCATGAAAAACATTTCGAGAAAATGCAGGTGGCCCTGAAAAGGGCCGTTCGTGTTGTGTCAAGGAAATAAGAGAATTTACTTGGCAGCTTTCTGGGTCTTCTTGGGAAGAAGTACAGCTTGGATGTTGGGGAGGACACCGCCTTGGGCAATGGTCACTCCGGCCAAGAATTTGTTTAATTCTTCGTCATTACGGATGGCCAATTGCAAGTGACGGGGAATGATTCTGGATTTCTTGTTGTCTCTCGCAGCATTTCCAGCCAACTCGAGAACCTCAGCGGCCAAATATTCCATGACGGCAGCCAAATAGACGGGTGCACCGGCACCAATTCTCTCAGAATAGTTACCCTTGCGGAGGAGACGATGGATACGACCAACGGGGAATTGAAGTCCGGCACGGGATGAACGAGTCTTGCTCTTTCCCTTGGCTTTACCTCCTAGTAAGTTTCTAACAGTATTTTGTGTAGGTTTTATTTTTAACTCCATTTCCCAAACTTATCGTGTCAAAGAGAGAGTCGGGAGGCAATTTTTAATTTTTCAATACATCGGTAAACACTGTATGTTTTTCGATCTGTATCAACATGTTACAAAATATATCCAGTTTGGTAGAAAAGTAACTTATCTTGCCTTTTATAACATTTATTTGTTATATATTTGTTTTCTGACAACTTTTTCGAATCTTTGTGTATAGTAATACAAACCCCAATTGGTTTATCATTCAACTTCTGGATCTATTTTAAGTTAAAAAGAAATCGAAATAATTATATTATAAATATGATGTCGATTAAAAGTCTGTAGTTTCACGTTTGCCATTGGGAGCAGTTAATGCAAGTAGGTTATGGAGAAACACAACAAAAAATCTCTTTGTAGACAGAATAAACGAAATCAAAACAAGATGGCGACTGACTTTAACCGCATGTCGTATGAAAAGACATTTCAATTTACTTCAAACGAAATTAAAATGATGGGGCTAAATTTTATATTAAGTTTTCTGAAGGTGCGTAAAACAATGAATGCAAAAAAAAAAAAAAAATTTTATAAATAATCACAAAGGTCAGAAGTAAAAAATCGCATTAAGTAAGACTCATGAAAAACATTTCGAGAAAATGCAGGTGGCCCTGAAAAGGGCCGTTTGTGTTGTGTCAAGGAAATAAGAGAATTTACTTGGCAGCTTTCTGGGTCTTCTTGGGAAGAAGTACAGCTTGGATGTTGGGGAGGACACCGCCTTGGGCAATGGTCACTCCGGCCAAGAATTTGTTTAATTCTTCGTCATTACGGATGGCCAATTGCAAGTGACGGGGAATGATTCTGGATTTCTTGTTGTCTCTCGCAGCATTTCCAGCCAACTCGAGAACCTCAGCGGCCAAATATTCCATGACGGCAGCCAAATAGACGGGTGCACCGGCACCAATTCTCTCAGAATAGTTACCCTTGCGGAGGAGACGATGGATACGACCAACGGGGAATTGAAGTCCGGCACGGGATGAACGAGTCTTGCTCTTTCCCTTGGCTTTACCTCCTAGTAAGTTTCTAACAGTATTTTGTGTAGGTTTTATTTTTAACTCCATTTCCCAAACTTATCGTGTCAAAGAGAGAGTCGGGAGGCAATTTTTAATTTTTCAATACATCGGTAAACACTGTATGTTTTTCGATCTGTATCAACATGTTACAAAATATATCCAGTTTGGTAGAAAAGTAACTTATCTTGCCTTTTATAACATTTATTTGTTATATATTTGTTTTCTGACAACTTTTTCGAATCTTTGTGTATAGTAATACAAACCCCAATTGGTTTATCATTCAACTTCTGGATCTATTTTAAGTTAAAAAGAAATCGAAATAATTATATTATAAATATGATGTCGATTAAAAGTCTGTAGTTTCACGTTTGCCATTGGGAGCAGTTAATGCAAGTAGGTTATGGAGAAACACAACAAAAAATCTCTTTGTAGACAGAATAAACGAAATCAAAACAAGATGGCGACTGACTTTAACCGCATGTCGTATGAAAAGACATTTCAATTTACTTCAAACGAAATTAAAATGATGGGGCTAAATTTTATATTAAGTTTTCTGAAGGTGCGTAAAACAATGAATGCAAAAAAAAAAAAAAAATTTTATAAATAATCACAAAGGTCAGAAGTAAAAAATCGCATTAAGTAAGACTCATGAAAAACATTTCGAGAAAATGCAGGTGGCCCTGAAAAGGGCCGTTTGTGTTGTGTCAAGGAAATAAGAGAATTTACTTGGCAGCTTTCTGGGTCTTCTTGGGAAGAAGTACAGCTTGGATGTTGGGGAGGACACCGCCTTGGGCAATGGTCACTCCGGCCAAGAATTTGTTTAATTCTTCGTCATTACGGATGGCCAATTGCAAGTGACGGGGAATGATTCTGGATTTCTTGTTGTCTCTCGCAGCATTTCCAGCCAACTCGAGAACCTCAGCGGCCAAATATTCCATGACGGCAGCCAAATAGACGGGTGCACCGGCACCAATTCTCTCAGAATAGTTACCCTTGCGGAGGAGACGATGGATACGACCAACGGGGAATTGAAGTCCGGCACGGGATGAACGAGTCTTGCTCTTTCCCTTGGCTTTACCTCCTTTACCACGACCAGACATTTTTAGGTTTGCTGTTTCAAAAACTCAAACGACTTTACAAAACGCACGCAACTTGCCTTAAATACGCGCAGGTCGGCTCCTGGTAACTGCTGGCTTTGTTATGTCTGCATTAAGTTTTAACCGCTCTCGTATTAGATTGGCCAGAAAATAGCAAAACTACACAAGCTGTGAAGTTTTGCTGCTAGTTTCCGACCAATCAAATACGAGCGATTTGAGAGAGAACATCTTGATTGTTTTGTGGGAGCCGGTCTGTTTCGTATATAAAGGGAAGGAAAGAAGTTGCCTTAATAAATTTGTCGAAATGGCTCCCCCCACTGAAGTTAGCAAGAAAGGCGCTAAGAAAGCCGGTAAGGCTAAACCTGCCCGTGATGGCAAGAAAAAGAGAAAGAAGAGGAAGGAAAGTTATTCCATTTACATTTACAAAGTAATGAAACAAGTTCATCCTGACACTGGAATTTCTAGCAAAGCCATGTCTATTATGAACAGTTTTGTTAACGATCTTTTTGAGAGAATCGCTAATGAAGCTAGCCGTCTGTCCCATTACAGCAAGAAAAGAACACTTAGCAGCCGTGAGGTCCAGACCGCTGTCCGTCTCCTTCTCCCTGGTGAGTTGGCTAAACATGCTGTCTCTGAAGGAACCAAAGCTGTCACCAAATACACCAGCGCCAAGTAAAAAGCGTTTTCTTCCAAAGAAAACAAATTCCCAAAACGGCCCTTTTCAGGGCCACCATTTTTTCACGAATGTTTCTTCACTTTCTATATTTTAATGCGATTATTCACCGTTTAGATTTCATAGATATTCCCATCTCTTTCTATGGCGTAAATATTACTTATTTCTATATAATGTATATTCGGAGAAGATTAGGGAAAGACAGTCTTAAATTATATTTGTAATTTTGGTACTTATGCAGAGAGTGATCCGGACGTAACTCACCGGACGCTCGGCTAGCCCCGTAACACGACGTCGACAGCCGGAGTTAGCCGAGCGTCGGCGATGTAGTTCGACGGTTGTCAACGCTACGCGCGTGCGCGACGCAAGAAAAAAATTCAAAGCAGCAGACGACAATAAGGAAAAAGAAGAAAAGAAAGTAAAACAGTACAGATCAATCAGATTTATTTAACAACAACCGTTACAATTTCATATTTATTTAACAACCCTTAAAATTGCGTACCTATGGAAGGAAATATGAACTTAACATATTTGTCGGAAAAATTGCGCAGCGAGTGTCCTGGAATTTTGTCAGGAAAGGAGTTTGC
This sequence comes from Euprymna scolopes, assembly GCF_053919585.1. NCBI lineage: Eukaryota > Metazoa > Mollusca > Cephalopoda > Sepiida > Sepiolidae > Euprymna > Euprymna scolopes. Next base: position 59,737,951 of record NC_136500.1, read on the forward strand.
TTGCAAAAAAGAAAACCTGTCCCTCATAGTCGTGTGATGCCCTCCAACAGTCTGAGGAAATACCAACAGTAAATATTCCTCGCATTTTTCTTTTACCAGGTTTTTCCTTAACCCTAACCACCCAAAAAAAAAAAAAAAAAAAAGTTTGCTTGTTACCTTTTTTTTTCGCTGTTTATTCTTAAAAAAATAAAAAAAATAACCCTAAAAAAAAAAAAAAAAACACCCCCCCCCCCAAAAAAAAAAAAACATGCTTTGTAAAAAAAAACAAATTTTGCTTGTTACCTTTCTTCAAAAAAAAAAAAAAAAAAAACTTTCTTGTATATAAAAAGCACTTTACATTTACAAAAAAGAAAAAAAAAATACAAAAAAATTTGTTTTCCATTACAGTAAATAAAAGTTTTAACAAATTTTACATTCAGGTAGGTTTCTCTTTTCTTGTTATGTTTTCAGCGCCGACGCTCGGCTTGCTTTTCCTCGCCGACGCTCGGCTAACTCCGGCTGTTGACGTCGTTTTACGGGGCAAGCCGAGCGTCCGGTGAGTTACGTCCGGATCACTCTGCATAAGTACCGCAATTTTTATTTGTAAACAGATTTTTATTTGTGAACTTGTAAATTTGTTTAAGTCAATCTTAGCATTTCTTTCAATGTTTTTATTTAAATTTATAATTTTTTCCAGCTTTCTTATTCGTTATCCGTACAATCACATTAAAAAGCCAATCACATAATATGCATTTAAATATTACCTGAAATATTTTTTTGTTTGTTAACGTGCATTCATTTAACGTCTGAAATTAAAAAATAATAAACCTCTTAAATAATTAAAAAACAAAAGAGCTATTGCGTAATCAATACCAAGCAAGTAACCAACTTTAAAAGTTTTTAAAAGATAAATTATACAAATTCTAAATGAATCGTTTTTTTTTTTTTTTTTTTTTTTTCTAATGTGCGAATGTTTTTTGGATTTTCTCTTATTGTCTTACCGAAGTTCAAATCTTAATTTCGGAGTTCAATTCTTGCATATCAAATATAATCGAAACAGCAATTAAAAGATTACACCTCTTGTAAAATCGACAGAAAAACTTAGTTTTTGTCCAAATAAATCGATGACAATTTTTAACTCATCGTCGAAATTTCAAACATTCGCTGCAAGTTTTTCTTGTGTTCACCTGAATCTAGAAGGTTTTCGAACCGCATAAACGTTTTAAAGTGAGTAAAGCCACAAAAACTTTATCAGATAGGTAGAAGAGTAACTTGTCTTTAATAACATTTGTTATTTGAAATTTTTTCGTACCATGTGTATTGTAAAACAAATCCCCATTCTTTTATTTCTTATTTTGAAGTTTCTGTCGAGTCGTCAAAGACATCGCGGCCATTTTTTCTTGTTCATCGGTCTTGCCTTTCGAACAGAATAAACATTTTACATTAAAAACAATATTGAAATCTTATCCAGTTATAGAGAAAACGAACTTATCTTACATTTTCTAAAATTTATTTGTTATATTTGTTTTCTGGCAACGTTTTTGTATCTGTGGATTGTAAAACAAAGCCAAATGGGGTTACAATACTTGACTTGAAAAAAAAAATGTTTTTGATAGTTTGCTGCGGACATGACGTTGCCTATACTTCTGCATCATCCTATGTAATATTATATCTTCATATATATACATACGTACATGTGCTGTGTCATACACACACACACACATATATATATAATGGATTTTACCTATATATATATATATATATATATATATATATATATATATATATATATAACGACCGGCTTTACAAAGAAGATCACGATAGATTACAGTAAACACAATGTGTAGAATTTTATTATTAACGGCAATTAATTTGTACATCTTTTTTTACCAGAGCATAAAGATGAACGGATGAAAAATATTTGCCTCCCCTAGAACGATTGAATGACCGTGAGGGAGAGGTGTCACAGAAAAATCATTTTATTTTTATTTCAATATAATTTATTCATTTTACATTTTCTTTTACCTTATTAATTTTGTTCGGGTTTATTTTCTATGAAATTTAATGTATGCTGCGTATTTGTTTATTAGAATTTCATTTTTTCGATTTGAGAGAGAATATATATATATATTAATTCCGTTTTCGAGAATCAGGAAAATCATTCCAAGGCACAATTTCCCGTCATTTTTGTAGCAAAATGTAAGGATATGTAGTAATTCTTTTTTTGACTTTGCTTGCAAATATTTCGACACGAGTTCTTCATGGCTTGTGTTTACAATTTGAAGTTTACTACATATTTATTTAGTAGAAAGAAACGATATGTTAGAACGTAATGTCGCCGTAATTAAACTCTCCAAAATTACGAAAAATAATCGGTTAAAAAATAATTATCGATGAAAACAATTATTGAAAGAAAATTTACCTAATTGAGTTTTTAGTTATCTCCCGTCGATAAACCGGTTTAATTACAAAACAATGACTTCACTAATTATAATCAACTTACTTTATTAAACAAAGGGACATAACTCTTGGGTCTTGTATAATAAACCGTCAAATTTTCTTTTAACGATCTTTAAAAATTGTCGGGTGCTTATTTATATTGAGATATATGCAAAATATTACAGTTCAAAATAGGAAAACGGTATTTTTTTCAATTGCAGTCATTATCTTTGAGAACTGACAAAATTCCCCACTTTGTTTTGAATATTTCACAGATAATTTAACTTAAATTCTTGCCTAAAAACAAAGTTATTTAAAATTATAGGATTTTTTTTCTTTTTGAGTGATATACCATATTTGCTCAAATATTGGAAGTTAGTACATGGGATTAATACTTTTGTTATAATTGTAAAATTATTTTTAAGTCTGAGGTTTTTAAACAGAATAGCTAATTATTCATGTCTGCAATGAAAACAAAATAAGCGAATTATACAGAATAATGAAAAAAGGGTACTAGTGCATGAGCTGGCCTGGGCGTGGCTTATCACTCGCTCGGATTTCTCCGTAAAATGACGTCACATGCTGCCATCTGACGGAGAAAATGGACGAGGGGTGGGGGTGGGGTGCTTACAGAGAGAGAAAACGCGAAAAAAATAAATGGCCGACAGGGGGGGGGCTAGCAGCGCCAAATACAAGTTTCCAGAATATTTCAACACGAAACTGTTTGAAAAAATTAATTATAGCATTTTCTTTAATTACTAAAAAATTAATATAGTGGTAAAATTATTTAAAAAAAAAAAAAAAAGAAAACAGAAGCCAAACCATTTCAAAAAAGGTCAAATTCACGAAATTAGCCATTAAAAGAATAATAAATGGTAACATTAATAATGACAACTAAAATGTGGAGAATGATGATTTTAATGTCACTTGATCTCAAGTAAAAATGATTACATGTGAAGTCCGATCTCCCTTGTATCAATTATTCAAACTGAGACAGTAGTAGCCTAAAAAAACTTGCTGTCACATGATCTTTTATGAAAACTAAATAAAAAAAAGAGTATTTTTTTAACAATAACTACAGGTGTATGTATCAAAGTTTAAATAAAATTATTTGAAAATGTTAACTTTACAGATTGATACGTTCGTTTGACAGAATTCGGGGAAAAACATCAATAGATCAAATAAACACCGCATATATATCCTATTTCATGAAATAGGTTTGTATGTGTATGTATATTTACGTGTTGAGGTGTGTGATTGACCTATTGGATACCATCGTGGCCTTTGAATCGTCAATATAGACATGCCCTGATCGTTTACTGACTAACACTTGGTAAAAGTATGAACAAGCAATATCAGTCATTTTTTACTAAAGACAACAAAAAGGAAAATGTTTTCAAAAAAACTAGATTACAAATAAATGTTAACGTGAAATTTATTGGATGGGTTTCTATCAGTATTTTGTTGAATTCACTACTGAGCAATTATACAGACTTCAAAAGATATGACACTCTCGTTTCGGCCATTTTTCTTTTCTAGTTCTCCCGTAACATTGAACACTTTTTTCCGAAATTTTTAATCGCTTCAAAATAAATTAAGCCACAATCAAAATAGGTAGAAGAATAACAAGGTTTGTATTACTGTACACATAGATTCGATTAAAAAACAAATATATAACAAATAAATGTTATCAAAGGAAAGAAGTGGATAATTTTCTAGCGTGTTTATTTAATGTAACATGTTTATTCGGCTCGTAAAACATACAGTGGTTACCGATGTATTGGAAAATTAAAAATGGCGCTTGACTCTCTTTGACACGGTAGGTTTAGGAAAAAGAGTTGAAAATAAAATAATATACAAAATACTGTTATAAACCCACCAAAAATATGCCAGCCTATGTCACGTTAACACATATTGAGCGAGTTTCTAACCGTATTTTGTGTAGTTTTTTTTATTTTTAACTCCTTTTCCCAAACTTATCGCGTCAAAGAGAGAGAGAGAGAGAGTCGGGCGTCATTTGCAATTTTCCAATACATCGGTAAACACTGTTTTTCGAGCTGAATAAACATGTTACATTAAATAAAAACATTGGAAAACTATCCACTTAGGTAGAAAAGTAACTTATCTCGCCTTTGATAACATTTATTTGTTATGTATTTGTTTTTTGACAACTTTTTCGAATCTATGTGTACAGTAATACAACCTCTAATAACTTATCTTGCCTTTGATAATATTTATTTGATTTATCATTGTTTTTTTTGTGTTTTTTTTACCACGTTTCCGTTTTGTTATTTCTAGTGAAAAAAAAATAATTGATTCCCGCTTCAAATATTTATAATATTGCTTTAAAACAGTGTGGTATTTATTTACGTAGTTTGTCTCAAAGAAAACTAAATTATTTGCAACGCTGTTATTTGTTCACGAACTTTTTCCGATTAAACCACTTTAATCAATTGGTTGGTACTGGTCGCGATTTGAGTTCCCTGCCGAACACCATAAAAAAACACTGACTTCTCCCTACGTATTAGCAAAGGACATGTTTTAGTTGCCATAGTAACTAAACGATCATGAATTTTAGTTTTACTGTTTATGAATATTGAAATAAAAGAAATTACTACACATCTCTTCTCTTCTCTTCTATCTCTTCTCTATCTTCTATCTTCTATCTATATAAATAAAATGAACTCATTTTTTCCCGTCTGATTTTGACATTAATAGGAATAAAAATCAAGATATTTCATGTAAATATAATATGCACAAACGGCAGAACAATATCTGAGGTGTGTTATAGGCTTATTATTTCTCAAATTCCTTGATAATCTTAGATTTCTATACTTTTTCTGCTGAGAAGTCACGGCCAAAATCGGTTAAGATCAATGGAAGTGGTAAAATATTTTCTCTCTAATAAATTCCTCCTCCCCCTGCCACCACTTAACACCGTTTGGGGATCGTTCACAAGGAACAGTTGAGAAGAGAACACCGGTTTGGCTTCGTAGTTCTTTCATGTGAAGTTATTTAAACTCACTAAACTAAGCTGCAGTGCTCTGTGGCGTAGTGGTTAGCGTGCTGGACAATTCACATTATATTTTCACGTTCGCGCCGACCTACCGTAGTCGTTTTTTTTTTTTTTTCCTAAACAACTGGAATGGACTTTTCTTGGTGGCCGAACTGTTAACGTTGCAGATGTTTTTTTTTTTTTTTTTCACACTTTATTTTCCTACTTTTACTCATGACTCCGGGTTTGATCCTTCCTACTTACCTACCATAATACTTTTTAAAACTCCCCCCCCCCGTCCCGGAAACAAACACGCGGGCAACGCCGGGTACCCCCGCTAGTTATCAATAAATGTGTAGTAATTTCTTTTATTTCAATATTCATAAACAGTAAAACTTATAAAAAGTCGATAAAAATTCATGATCGTTTAGTTACTATGGCAACTAAAACATGTCCTTTGCTCATGCGTAGGGAGAAGTCAGTGTTTTTTTATGGTGTTCGGCAGGGAACTCAAATCGCGACCAGTACCAATTAGTTTATCGTTCAACTTCTGGATCTATTTTAAGTTAAAAAGAAATCGAAATGAGTATTTATAATTATATTATAAATATGATGTCGATTAAAAGTCTGTAGTTTCACGTTTGCCACTGGGAGCAGTTAATGCAAGTAGGTTATGGAGAAACACAACAAAAAAATCTCTTTAGACAGAATAAGCGAAATCAAAACAAGATGGCGACTGACTTTAACCGCATGTCGTATGACAAGACATTTCAATTTACTTCAAACGAAATTCAAATGATGGGGCTAAATTTTATATTAAATCTACTGAAGGTGCGTAAAATAATGAATGCAAAAAAAAATAATATTTCATAAATAATCACAAAAGTCAGAAATAAAAAATCGCATTAAGTAAGATTGACGAAAAACATTTCGGGAAAATGTTGGTGGCCCTGAAAAGGGCCGTTTGTGTTGTGTCAAGGAAATAAGAGAATTTACTTGGCAGCTTTCTGGGTCTTCTTGGGAAGAAGTACAGCTTGGATGTTGGGGAGGACACCGCCTTGGGCAATGGTCACTCCGGCCAAGAATTTGTTTAATTCTTCGTCATTACGGATGGCCAATTGCAAGTGACGGGGAATGATTCTGGATTTCTTGTTGTCTCTCGCAGCATTTCCAGCCAACTCGAGAACCTCAGCGGCCAAATATTCCATGACGGCAGCCAAATAGACGGGTGCACCTGCACCAATTCTCTCCGAATAGTTACCCTTGCGGAGGAGACGATGGATACGACCAACGGGGAATTGAAGTCCGGCACGGGATGAACGAGTCTTGCTCTTTCCCTTGGCTTTACCTCCTTTACCACGACCAGACAGTTTTAGGTTTTGCTGTTTGTATTTAATTTATTTTGTTTACAGAAAAAATTACACTTAAAAAAAATTCCAATATAAAATTAAAACATTTAAAAAAGTAAATTCTCCAAAAGACAAAACAAATTTAGGCACAAGGCCCTATAAGATCTGGGGAGGGGAGTGTTGCAGGGTCTTTGTAACTAAAGTAAAAATGGCGTCTGTGGCGACTTTACTCTTGACTGGCAACATTTACCACAATACCTCATTCACTCTGTGGAATCTAAAGTTAACTAATGAAAACCCCCAGCGTTTTTACAAAAAGGATATATATATATACAATTTCTGTATGTGTGTGCGCATTTTTTTTATTTATTTTTTTTTTTTTTATTAAAGTGTGTGTGTGTGTGTGTGTGAAAAAGTTCAATTCATTGGAAAAAATAAAAAGTTCTGGAATTTGGAAGAAAAATAGTTCGTGTTGGGGAGTGGGAAATATAGGAAAAATGTACAAAAAATAAAATTGCCTAGTGCATTGTTAGTAAGGTACCTCCCTAAGCTAATCTAAGTAGTTAGATCGCCTACTGTTTTCCGGGGCACCGAAAACAAGCAGGGAGATCCCTAATGGGGATTGGGAAGACTTCATATCGGGTGTTGGGAGTAAAATAAATAGATTGCTAAAAACAAAAGGGGGAATATATTTGGTGGCGACCTTCGAGTAGGGGTTGATCAGGGGATGATAAAACAAAAAGATAGGGGGGGTAGTGGTAGGGTAGCCTCGGAAGGTTCTCTAGTGCCAAAAAATAAACAAAAAATCGAAGGGCAGGATCTCATTTGTACCACCAGTCAAGAGTCTCTTTACTTTTTATTTGTCTAACCTAGCGGGATGGGCTCTGTAGGACCCAGTACCGCATGTGCCATGCCTATGGTGGTAACACGAATTCAAACTTGGCGCCTCGTCGGATGCACAAGCTAGCGTCATGCACCCACCTCTTGTCAAAGGCCACTCGAGGCAACCTCTTCCAATCGCATCTGATCTTTACTTTAAGCAGATGCTTAAAGTAGACTATCAGATCCCGATCCGGAACAGATATCCCTTCGCGGACTCGCTTGAGGCGTGTGATCCAAATGACCATCCTCGCTACTGCTAGTATCGCTAGAAAAACCATTCTTTTCTCCCTAAGCAGCGGCGGATCAATGTTCTCCACAAAATGTGATTCGTCGAGTTCAAGCCAGCGCTTGGCATCGATGCGAGCCGTTACCTCGTTGACGTACCCTAGGAGGATCTTGAGCCTGCTACAGCGAAAAAAGGCATGACCAACAGTTTCTCTCATGTCTTCGTCGCAGCGCAGGCAGTAGACCCGGGTTTCTTCATTGTAAAGGTTGAGTTCCTCAAGGAGGGGCAGTGCGTTCCGGACAAGTCGCCAGCTAAGGGAAAATTCCGAATTTGTAAGAAAGTCCCGTCCCGGCGCCCAACTCCACTGGGAGCGGACCCCCTCCAACGACATCCCTGTCCGTTTCATTAGCGGTTCCTTTTTGCTACGCCCCACTAGCTCCCGATAAAGCCTGTTCCTAGACTGTTCGAGGACACTGGTCCCCGGCAACGCTCTAAGTGCGGACCGGCATTCAGCGTAGAATGTTTGTTCCCCCCTCGGTCTCGCCGTGCTTCGACCGAGGGGTCAGGTGTGAGATTGGAAAACGAGCTTTCAACCGCAGTGACCCATGGAACGTCTACGTACAATGAACGGCTCAGGAAGCTTGTGACACAGGAGATCAGGCAGCTTGTGACACAGGTGCTTGTGACACAGGAGATCAGGCAGTCCCAAGCCTCCCTCACTCGGATTTCGAACACAGACCTCTCTGCAAACATAATCCTTACCCTCGTTCCACAAGAGTGTGGCGAGGTGCTCCTGTAAGCTGATTCGTCGTTTTGCAGGGAAGAGAAGTACAGACAGACGGTAAAGGATGAGCGGAAAGACATATGTAGCACACGCCTCCGCCCGACCCTTCAAGGACAATTTCCTTCGAACCCAAGTCTTAACAGAGGATTCGACCTTGGTCTCTACTTCCGACCAGTTTTTCTTCAGCTGGAGACCCGGTCTGAACCGGGCCGTCGGTCCAACTGGAGATGCCCGGAAGCGAATTTACTCCGGTCCAGGCACCCAACCGCAGACCCACCGACTTACTGCGATTGAAGACGGCCCCCGTAACTTCTTCATATCGAGCAAGCGCTTCGGTGACCACTTGAATGTCCGTGGGGCAAGACACGAACACGGTGACGTCATCGGCGAACGCAGAAACCCTGGCTCGTGTGCCTCCAGGGAGAGCTATCCCGCGCAGGACTGGTGTAGTCGCCTCGTCCCTTAACTTGCGAAGGAGGGGTTCAAACGCCAGGACGTACAAGAGAGGCGACAGCGGACAACCCTGTCGCACCGACCGGGAGACGGCAAAAAACTCCGACAGCTTACCGTTGATCTGCACCGCTACCGTCGGCCTGTCATACAGTACAGAGATCCACTTGCGGAAGTCCAGATTAAATCCGGCGGCCTCCAGCACAGATCCCAGGAACCTATGGTTCACCCTATCGAAAGCCTTGGACTGATCCAAACTGATCAGCGCGGCCTCGGCGTCGTCTTCTGTCCCCTCTATGATCGTGCGTATCAGATGAAGATTGTCCTGAATCGATCTCCCCTTCACAGCATAGCTCTGGTCTGGTTCGATCAAGTCAGTGATGACAACCTGGCAACCGATTCGCAAGAACCTTGGCCAAAATCTTTAACTCAGTGTTTAGCAGAGTCAAGGGCCTGAAATCATCTAAATCTTCCTCCCCACCATGCCGTTGACCTTTCCTCAGCAATGTGATCACTCCCTTGGTCACCTGCCCAGGGATGGAGCCCTGAACAAACCAATGGTTGAACATATCCTTCAGGATAGGGACCAACATGGGCGACAGCCTCAAGTAGAATTCGTAGGGTAGACCATCAAGCCCTGGGGACCTGTTGCAGCCAACCTGCTTCAACGCAGTAATGATCTCATGTTCCGCGACAAGCCCATCACAGCTAGCCGCTCGCGCCGCCATGAGGCGGGGCGAGTCGGCCAAATAGCTGCCAAACTCTTTGACCCTGAGTCTGGGTAGTTGGGTGAAGCGCTCCAATAGATGCTTCCGAAACCCCTCGCAAATCTCCCGCGTCGACATGAGGGCGTGCCCTTCCAGGACGTTTACCTTTCGTATGTACCCGTCCGAGCCGCGCCTTAGAGCAGCCTTACACTCAACAGCGTCAACATTAACAGCCTCGTTCGAGACTTTCATTAGCCTAGCCCTAACTATCTGGCCCTCGTACCGCTCGCTAGCCAAGCGGCTGAGGTCTTGTCTAGCTAGTGCTATCTCTAGGGGGTCCCCACCCTCCAATGCCTGGGTCAGCCTATTCTCTGTACGCTTCTTGGCCTTAGCCTTATCTAGTGCGAGGCGTTGGCTGTACTTGACCGAGAAACGTCTAATCTTAGCCTTGAGACTAACCCACCACTTACTCCCGGTAACCGCCCCCACTAATGCCCGTTGGATTATCTCTGTAACCTTCAACCAGTAGTCCTCCAGCTCCAACAAGGTGCTGCTGAACTTCCAGTATCCGGCCAGTCTAGGCCTAGGGCTCAAGTTCAGACGGGCCATAACTAGTTTATGGTCCGAGTGTCCTAAAAAGTGGAACGTGGGGCAAGATAGGAAATCTACATCGCCTCTTCTAACTAACATCCGATCCAAGTAAGTACTTGGATGGGAAGGCGTATTAGGATGCCACGTCCACATCTCCCGCCCCGGGTGGTCCAGACAAAATCTGTCGACCAGGTCGCACGAAGCCATCAGGTCAGACAGACTGCTGTCACACCACACCGACCCGCTAGTCCCCCCGACCTTATCTATCCTGGGATCAAGGATGGCATTCCAATCACCCATTAAGATTACTCTCTCTTGATCATCTACAAAGCCCTCCACCTGTCGAAAGAGGAAGCCCCCTCCACAGCGGAGTTGGGCGCAAAAACTGCGACTATCCGAAACACACTGCTATTAACGGCAACATCGACGACAATCGCCCGCCCGCCCTCGTCCGCATGAACCACATTCGCCGACGCTGATAGGGTGCGATTTACTAGCAAGGAGATTCCACGACTATAGGTATTGCCATATGCTGAGTAAACATCGTAATCGTTCACCAGCACCTTACAATACCCGTCACAAATAAAGTGGGTAGCGGCAATATCTACCTTGAGGGACACCAGATCTCTCAGCACGCGCACGGCCTTGCTTCGACATCTGAGGCCCCTCACATTATAAGTAGCCAAGTTTAAAGCCATGGTCACCTACCTTATTCAATGTCACACCTGGGCCTGAAATCCTCGGGGGTGAGGACGTGGCAGGCCTGTCCAAGGTCAGTAGATCTGCCGAGGGTACTCCATTCTTGGCCACACCTCCCACGTCCAGGGGGAAGGTTAGTTTAAGTGCCCTGTAGAATGAGGGGTGTATATACAGAGGGACTCTGCCCTCGCACTTAAAAACGAAGTTGTTCAGTGACGGATGGTCCCTGTCCACCAGCTGCTGGCCCGGGATCGCATCCTTAGCTGCTTTGATCATGGCCCAGAGGGCTTGAGTTCTTGTATCCTTGTTGACCCTCACAAAGGTGGTCAACATGGGAGCGTCCTTAAATTTTGTTGGGTCTGCTACGCTGTCACCATCCACGTAGGCGAGACTCCTCAACTTGTTATACCGGACCTTTTGCTGTCCTTTGAGGTCCGGTATTGTTTGGTGTGGGTCCAGCTCGCAAATTCTACCTCCTGGCAGGAACGGTAGTTTTTTAGTTCGTTCCGTGCGAACTGGCCTTGTTGGGGAAGGGGAGCTTTTAGGTTGGGGGTGAGGGGAGAGGGGTGGAGTGGGTGTAGCTGTCACAGTTCCTTCCTGGGGTGGTTTCTCACAGGATGGGGGTGGTGCAGGGTTTCTGGGGGCTTTGGGTAGATCTGGGGAGGGGGATAGTTTTTCTGGTTGCTGGGGTAGAGGGGTGGCAGGGGGCTCTGCTTGTGCGTCTGTTTTCGCGTCCTCCTCAGTAGGAGTAGGGGGGTCGGCGCGCGTTTTCCAACTCTTCCTCCTTCTGGCCCTTCTGGTCTCCGTTGCACTCAGTTTGGCTGGTGCTGGAGTTGTCTCCTCTTCCTCCGACACTGCCTCCTCCTCCTCCTCAGATTCTTGTAATTTCCTCTTGTTGGAGGAGGGGGGTGCCTGAGTGTCCATATTGTCCACCTCAGTGATTGGGTTTGACTCAGGCTCGTCTGTGGACTCTGTCTGCAGGGTGGGCTTTTTGGCGGTTTTTCCTTTCTTGGTAACTGTCGTCCACCCTGCTTGAGTTTCAGGGGCACTAGTGGATTGAGTGGGTGCTGCGGCTTAGTTGGGTGTTTTGGCTGGTCCTGCCCGCTGCCTTGGCTGGGTTTTCTACCCCATTTCTCTTGGGGCAGTCCTTGGCCATGTGCCCCTGTTGTTGACACTGCCAGCAATGGGGCCTCCTCCCCTCCACTATAAAAGAGAGCGTCCATTCCCTGAACTTCAGCGTGGCAGGGATTGCGAAAAATCCTGTTTTGTCCAGGACCATATGGATCTTGTAGTCCCCGGTCATGATGTTCCTCAGACCGCGGACCGGCGTCACTTCTTCCACGTCCCCATACTGGCTGAGGATGGCACCCAGTTGTTCAGCCTCCATGTAGCAGGGGACGTTTAGAACAGAAACATTTGCCCTCCTCTTATTCATGTATATTGGTTGTAGCTTAATGTTTCTGCTCTGGTGATAGGTCCTGGACAGTTTGACTGCCTCTTCGGGGATAGGAAGCAGAACATCCCATTGTGCGTAGCTCCTCCTGCAGATGTAATTTGCCGGGATGTTCTGCTCCAGCAGCATGTTCACCATTGTGTCTTTGTTGACACCGGTCAGGCTTCTGGTCCTCGTGTCTGATGTTATCAGAGAGAGGACTCTCTGCTGCAGTCCTTCCACCTGACCTGGGAGAGGCCGGATCTCGTTTCCCTTCGTACACGCTTTGTAAGTGGAGTCAAAGAGTCTCCTGTAGTCTTCCGGTGTCATCTTCTTTTTCTGCTGTTCCTTGGGGCCCCATGCTGATCCTCCATCCTTTTGGCTGTTTACTGGACCCGGGACGGGGGGTTTAGCTGGTGCAACTTGTACTACCTCCGTTGTGGGTGTTTCTGGCCCTGGAGGCTGGCCTTTTCCGGACAGAGATGGCCAGTCCGCATTTAAAGTTGTTGCGTGCTGGCGCTCCCTGCTCTCCGGATCGTTCTCCTTCCTCTTCCTCTTTTTGAGTTGCTGGGTGGCTGCCTCTTGGGGAGACGGAGGTGTCCCCCCTCCGGGGGATGTGTCCCTAGTGGCTGCTGTTGCGGGTTCAGTAGACAGGGGTGTTGCACCCACCAGTTGGATTTTGTTGAAACTGGTTGGCGCGTCCTCCCCATCCCTGGATTCCCCCTTTACGTTGTTGCCCTCTTGGGGAGTGCTGGAGGGCGGATCACTGGTTTCTTCGAACAGTGATTTGAGGGAGGCTAACGTGGCTTCAAACAGCTCCTCGGTATGGTGGGTGGTGCTGTTTTCCTCCCTCTCTCTTGCTGCTGGAACTTTGCCCTTTAGGGGAACGGGGTTGCGTTGTTCCGGTGTTCCACCCTTTGCTTTGCAGTTCGGGAGTGCAGCTGGAGAGATTCGCGCTGCATAATCCTCTGCAGGCGTTCTTGCAACAGCCTTTTCCGCCGGGTGGCCCTCGTGGGGAGCAGCAGTTGTAGGTGGTTTTTCGGGGGTCGCCGCGGGCTGCGGCCCTACCCCTTCATCAGTTACCAAGGTCGCCGCGCGCTGGGGCCCTACCTTGTTCACTGGCGCCGTTTCGCCGGGAGATGCATTAGCTCCCTCACATGGGAAGTCGTCTGCGGGGGTGTCAAACGATTTAATTTACAAAACGCACGAAACTTGCCTTAAATACGCGCGGATTGGCTCCGGCCAACTGCTGATTATTTTACCGCTCACACAACGGCTTTCTTTTTTCTGTTTTAAGTGCTTTCACAAGTTGTGTAGTTTTGTTGCTAGTTTCTAACCAATCAAATACGAGAGATTCGAGAGAGAATATCTTGATTGTTGCTGGGAGCCGGTCAGTTTCGTATAAAAACGGAAGGGAAGAAGTTGCCTTTATCATTTGTAAATTGGTCGAAATGGCTCCCCCCACTGAAGTTAGCAAGAAAGGCGCTAAGAAAGCCGGTAAGGCTAAGTTCATCCTGACACTGGAATTTCTAGCAAAGCCATGTCTATTATGAACAGTCTTGTTAACGATCTTTTTGAGAGAATCGCTAATGAAGCCAGCCGTCTGTCCCATTACAGCAAGAAAAGAACACTTAGCAGCCGTGAGGTCCAGACCGCTGTCCGTCTCCTTCTCCCTGGTGAATTGTCTAAACATGCTGTCTCTGAGGGAACCAAAGGCTCAAAGCTGTCACCAAGTACACCAGCGCCAAGTAAAAAGCGTTTTCTTCCAAAGAAAACAAAATCCCCAAACGGCCCTTTTCAGGGCCAAACATTTTTTCACGAATGTTTCTTCACTTTCTATATTTTAATGCGATTATTCACAGTTTAGATTTCATAGATATTCCCATCTCTTTCTATGGCGTAAATATTACTTATTTCTATATAATGTATATTTGTAGAAGATTAGGGAAAGACAGTCTTAAATTATATTTGTAATTTTTATTTGTAAACAGATTTTTATTTGTGAACTTGTAAATTTGTTTAAGTCAATCTTAATACAAATTTTAGCATTTCTTTCAATGTTTTTATTTAAATTTATAATTTTTCCAGCTTTCTTATTCCTTATCCGTACAATCACATTATAATATGCATTTAAATATTACCTGAAATATTTTTGTTTTGTTTTTTAACGTGCATTCATTTAACGTCTGAAATTTTAAAAAATAAAGCTCTTAAATAATTTAAATAAAAAAAAGAGCTATTACGTAATCAATACCAAGCAAGTAACCAACTTTAAAAGTTTTTAAAAGATAAATTATACAAATTCTAAATGAATTGTTTTTTCCGGTTTGTATTACTGTACACATAGATTCGAAAAAGTTGTCAGAAAACAAATATATAACAAATAAATGTTATCAAAGGAAGATAAGTTACTTTTCTGCCAAACTGGATATATTTTTTGTGTTTTTATTCAATGTAACATATTTATTCAGCTCGAAAAACATACAGTCTTTACCGATGTATTCGAAAATTCAAGATGGCGTCTCACACCCTCTTTAACACCGTAAGTATGGAAAAAGGTTTTATAAATAAAAAAAACTATACAAAATACTATTAAAAACCCGCCGAACCTATGTCACGGTAACATATATTGAGTGAGTTTTTAACAGTATCCGGTTTTTTACTAGTGCATGAGCTGGCCTGGGCGTGGCTTATCACTCGCTCGGATTTCTCCGTAAAATGACGTCACATGCTGCCATCTGACGGAGAAAATGGACGAGGGTGGGGGTGGGGGGCTTACAGAGAGAGAAAACGCGAAAAAATAAATGGCCGACAGGGGGGGGGGGCTAGCAGCGCCAAATACAAGTTTCCAGAATATTTCAACACGAAACTGCTTGAAAAAATTAATTATAGCTTTTTCTTTAATTACTATAAAATTAATATAGTGGTAAAATTATTTAAAAAAAAAAAAAAAAGAAAACAGAAGCCAAACCATTTCAAAAAAGGTCAAATTCACGAAATTAGCCATTAAAAGAATAATAAATGGTAACATTATCAATAAAAGTTACTTTCCAACTTATCTGCATCATTCGTTGGTATTTTTAAGTAGTTTTAAGTGCTTTTTATTTCATATCGAATGTTAGAGCGGTTTCGGCTAACCTTGCGAAGTTCTGAAATGCCATAACACATACACTGTTTTTTTTTTGTTTTTTTTAATAATTACTACTTTTTTAAATAGAAAAATGAATGATGCAGGTAAGTTGCAAAGTAATCTTTATTGTCAAATAATAACAGAAAAACTTACCGTAATTTTTTTCACATGCACGGGAGTCAAATAGAAGAAAACTTGTAATGTTTTCAAGGAAAAAAGCTAAACAAAAAAAAATGGACGACTGGGGGGGGGGCTAGCAGCAGCAGCGCCAAATACAAGTTTCCAGAATATTTCAACACGCAACTGCTTGAAAAATTAATTAACGGAACACCGACGACTCTAATTTGTTTTTTTTATAGGTAATTGAGGTCGCTGACAACGAATCTGATAGTCAAACTTGGGGCAAATTTACCGTTTGCGTGGTATTTACCCCTGAACCCACGAACTACTTTTGACCATTTTGCAGCTTCCGTTTATGCTACGCTGTAGCATAAACGACGGCATCACCAAGCAAACTACGTGGGGGGGGGGGGAATTTTTTTTTCCAGGACATAGCGAGCGAGCAGGAGGGGGGATGTGATGTTGGGGCGCGCGCATATCATATGCGCACAACACATCTGCCATTTTTTGCGTTTTTTTTATTTTTTAAATAAGAATACTATTGAATATGCAAAGAAATTGAAGAATGCAAAGAATTGAAGAATTTTTATACGAGATTATTTTCGAAACATGCGCAGCCGCAGCTGGACACGCATGGATAACTTCGAAACAAAATTTTTAAATCGAAAATTTCGAAATTTCGTTTATTTACTTCCGTTACAAATTAAAAAAAAAAAAAAAAAAAAAACTCATTCTGGTGGGAAAAAAAAGGGCTAGATTGGCCTAAAATGGAGGTATTCTGCTATGTACGGCAGTTACCTGCCCTTGGGGAATTCCTGGGCGCTCTGCAATAACATTTCCAAAATGGCCACGTTGACGTAACCGTGATAAATAATTGTTTTTCGCAGTAAAAAAAAAAAAAAAAAAAAAAAAAAAACTACTTCATCAAATGAAGTGAAATTTTTTTTCGGAGAACTTCAGTCTATAACAGTTACGTACAATAAAATTTTTTTTCAATATTTCCATTTTTTAATGTCGTCACTAAACTGTATAAGTACCAGAAATTACTACACATTTATTAATAATATCTCACTTTTATCGCCTTTGTTTTTAATCACTTTTATCGACTTTTTTTTTTTTTTTTTACTGATTATGTGTTCCCATGTTAAAAATGGCTTTTTAAATAATAACGTTATTTCAGCACGGATCAATAAGTGCACTAGTACCACAAAATGGTGGTTTGTACCTATTCTCTACTTTAACCTTACAATTGAATAAAAAAAAAACATTAAACTTTAATTAAACTTAGAAATACGATTTAAAATATAGCGCGGATCATAAGTGCACTAGCACCCATTTTTTTTTATTAATAAATGTTTAGTAATTATTTTTCTTTTAATATTTATAAACAGTAAAAACGTCGTCATTTAAAAAGAAAATGCGGGTTTGTATTACTGTACACATAGATTCGAAAAAGTGGTCAAAAATTAAAATATACAAAGAAATATTAACAGTAGCTATAAAAGTTACTTTGCAACCTACCTGAATCATTTATTAGTGTTTTTAAGTAGTTTTAAATGCTCTTTATTTCATACCAAATATTAACTTTTTACGAGTCGTAAGAATTCAAGATGGCCAAAATTACTACCCCCCCTTCTTCGAAGAGAGAAGCCTCGTTTTCAAATTATAGTTCGCGCATATTTTTATTTATTAAATGACCGTTCTAAATAAATTATTTATTATTATGATATTGAAAAACTGTTTTTGTACTTAATTATTATGCTTGTTTGTCAAAGTTTGCTTTAAATTTGCGTTTTCCGGGTTCGTAATACGGCGATTCATGTTTTGGATCAACCGGATCACGTGACTCTTCTGGCGGCCATGTTGTAAGCCCTAACGGTATTTTTGGAGATTACCTCTTTTTATTATTTAGAAGCATTCAATTTTTTCTTTTAGACGTTAAATGAATGCCCGTTAAAAATATATATATATATATATATATATATATATATATATATATATATATTTCAGGTAATATTTAAATGCATTATTATGCGAATGGCTTTTTAATGTGATTGTACGGAGAAAGAATAAGAAAGAGGTATAAAATTATTAATCAAAATAAAGACATTAAAAGAAATGCTAACATTTGTATTACAAGTTCATATAAAAATTGCAAATACAATAACACTATTTTCCTAATCTCCTACAAATATATATTATAAAGAACTAAGTAATATTTACGCCATAAAAAGAGATGGAAATATAAGATAAGAAAGCTGGAAAAATTATAAATTTAAATAAAAACATTGAAAGAAATGCTAAGATTGACTTAAAACAAATTTACAAGTTCACAAATAAAAATCTATTTACAAATAAAAATTACAAATATAATTTAAGACTTTCTTTCCCTAATCTTCTCCGAATATACATTATATAGAAATAAGTAATATTTACGCCATAGAAAGAGATGGGAATATTTATGAAATCTAAACTGTGAATAATCGCATTAAAATATAGAAAGTGAAGAAACATTCGTGAAAAAATGTTTGGCCCTGAAAAGGGCCGTTTGGGGATTTTGTTTTCTTTGGAAGAAAACGCTTTTTACTTGGCGCTTGTGTATTTGGTGACAGCTTTGGTTCCTTCAGAGACAGCATGTTTAGCCAACTCACCAGGGAGAAGGAGACGGACAGCGGTCTGGACCTCACGGCTGCTAAGTGTTCTTTTCTTGCTGTAATGGGACAGACGGCTGGCTTCATTAGCGATTCTCTCAAAAAGATCGTTAACAAAACTGTTCATAATAGACATGGCTTTGCTAGAAATTCCAGTGTCAGGATGAACTTGTTTCATTACTTTGTAAATGTAAATGGAATAACTTTCCTTCCTCTTCTTTTTCCTTTTCTTGCCATCACGGGCAGGTTTAGCCTTACCGGCTTTCTTAGCGCCTTTAGAGCTAACTTCGGGTTTAGGAGGCATTTTACTTTTTGCAGTAAATACTGAAGCCCACTCGAGCTTGAATGCTATATATATTAGTAAAACCGGCTCCCAGAGAGCGTTGTATTTGCTACATTTTCATTGGTTGTTTAAAAATTAACACAAAGGAAACTTGGAAATACGAAAAGAGCGCTAAGATATCAGCAGGTGCTCGGTCGCACGACCGTTAATCCTAATGGCGGGCACCGACTCTTTCAACACCTAAACGAAACGTATGTGTAAAAAAAACAAACAAACAAAAAAAAAAAACGTATATGTATGTCTTTTCAACACGTAAGGTGATTTTTTAAAATGATTTTTTACCGATTTTGGAAAACGGGATTAATACATTTTCGTTTTTTAAAATTCAAAATAAAATTATATTGAAGAAATAGGCAACATTTTAAATTTTGAAAAGATAAATCGGGTTTGTATTACTGTACACAGATTCGAAAAAGTTGTCAAAAAACAAATATATAACAAATAAATGTTATCAAAGACAAGATAAGTTACTTTTCTACCAAACTGGATATATTTTTTGTGTTTTTATTCAATGTAACATTTATTCAGCTCGAAAAACACAGTGGGGTTTGTATTACTGTACACATAGATTTGAAAAAGTTGTCAAAAAACATATATATAACAAATAAATGTTATCAAAGGCAAGAGAAGTTACTTTTCGGGTTTGTATTACTGTACACATAGATTCGAAAAAGTTGTCAAAACAACAAATATATAACAAATAAATGTTATCAAAGGCAAGATAAGTTACTTTTCTACCAAACTGGATATATTTTTGGTGTTTTTATTCAATGTAACATGTTTATTCAGATCGAAAACCATGCAGTGTTTACCGATGTATTGAAACATTCAAGATGGCGTGTTATTCTCTCTTTAACACGGTAAGTTTGGGAAAAGATGTTATAAATAAAAAACCGGATAAAATACTGTTAAAAACTCGCTCAATATATGTTACCGTGACATAGGTTGACATATATTCGGCGGGTTTTTAATAGTATTTTGTATGGTTTTTTATTTATAACACCTTTTTCCAAAGTTACGGTGTTAAAGAGGGTGTGAGACGCCATCTTGAATTTTCCGTAAACACTGTATGTTTTTCGAGCTGAATAAACATGTTACATTGAATAAAAACACCAAAAATATATCCAGTTTGGTAGAAAAGTAACTTCTCTTGCCTTTGATAACATTTATTTGTTATATATTTGTTGTTTTGACAACTTTTTCGAATCTGTGTGTACAGTAATACAAACCCGTAACTTCTCTTGCATTTGATAACATTTATTTGTTATATATTTGTTGTTTTGACAACTTTTTCGAATCTATGTGTACAGTAATACAACCCCCGAAAAACATACAGTGTTTACCGATGTAT
This sequence comes from Euprymna scolopes, assembly GCF_053919585.1. Taxonomy (NCBI): domain Eukaryota; kingdom Metazoa; phylum Mollusca; class Cephalopoda; order Sepiida; family Sepiolidae; genus Euprymna; species Euprymna scolopes. Next base: position 59,758,079 of record NC_136500.1, read on the forward strand.
TGTAAAATTCAAGATGGCGTCTCTCACACCCTCTTTAACACCGTAAGGTCGATAAAAGTGATTAAAAGTGAGATATTATTAATAAATGTGTAGTAATGTCTTTTATTTCAATATTCATAAACAGTAAAACAAAGTCGATAAAAATTCATGATCGTTTAGTTACTATGGCAACTAAAACATGTCCTTTGCTCCTGCAAAGGGAGAAGTCAGTGTTTTTTTTTTAGGGTGTTCGGCAGGGAACTCTAATCGCGAGCAGTACCACCTTCCCAAATAGGTAGAAGAATAACTTATCTTGCGTTTGATAACATTTATTTGGTATATATTTGATTTTTGACCACTTTATCGAATCTATGTGTATAGTAATACAACCGCTCCATTTTTTTTTTTTTTTTTTTTTTTTTTTTTTTTACTTGAAATAACAAAACGAAAAAGTAGTAAAAGTAACAAGTATATAAGAAGCATCCAAGGCAAGATAAGTTATTCTCCGGCAAGGCTGGAGTTTAGGTGGAAAGATAATCTTAACCTCTCTATCATAAAAACGGCTGTAGTTACCATGTAAACAATAATATCGGTATTACAGAAGGTGACAGTTTTAAATAAGCAGAAACAGATCTTTTTCTGTAAATAATAAAAACAATTGTTTATTTTAAATAATATATACAGATTTCTTTTTATATTTATAAACAATATAAATAGAACATTTTATAATTTGAAACAATGTAAACCTTTTTTAATTTTAGACAACAAAAACAGAAGTGAATTCAAATAGAATACTGGTAGAAACCCACCAACTGCTGTCATGTTAACATTTATTTGTAATATACTTGTTTTTTTGAAAACTTCCGTTTTGTTTTCTATAGTAAAAAAAAATGTCCGATGTTGCTGGTTAATGCCTTTACCAACAGTGCTAGTGAGTAAACGATCAGGACATATCTATATCGCCGATTCACAGGCCGCGATGATATTCAATAGGTCAATCAACATATAAATATGCAAATCCATTTCATTTAATAAGATAGATATGTTGTGTGTATTTGATCTGTTGATTCTTTTTCCTTATTCTGCCAAACGAATGAATCAATCTATAAACATTTGTAATGCTTTTATTTGAACTTTGATATATACATGTGAAGTTATCTCTAAAACACTCTTTCGTTCATTTTTTTTTTTTTTTAATTTTACAATAGAGATCAGGCTACTACTGTCTAAGTTAATGCAAGGGAGATAACTTAGTTAAATTAGTTATCGAAGTTTACCTGTAATCATGTTTACATGAGATCGCGTGACATTAAAATCATCATTCTCCACACTTCAATTGTAATTTTGCATATTTGATCAAGTGTCAACAAGCCAACATCATCCTATAATTTGCAATTAATATTTGTTACTTCAGTTAAAGTAAAAAGTCTCACAACTGACGCGTGACGCGAGCTCAGAAATAAATTGTCATTAACTGAAAGCTCTTTATTTCAATAATTCAAAATCATATTCAACGACATATATCTGGTAATAAAGTAATTCGTTAAATGTGGAGAGAACTTAAATGCTTACTAGACACTATCCTCGAGTGTTTAAAGTCTCTCTGTACATGGGTTTGTCAGAACAATCTGGCATGAGGATACTTAAAAACAGGATGTGTGAAAAATGATGTGTTCATACCTGTGTTATTTAAAACACGAATTATTTTTACTGGTTGAAAAATGTGAACATGGATTTTTGAAAATCTTGCTTTATTTGGAAACTGAAGAGCAGAGGGCACCTAAACGATCAAGGGAAATAAAGATATTCATCGAATCGCATCTCTTTTCGCTACAGACTTTATATCTCAATATAATATTTATTTTTCACCGTCTGATTCTAACTTAACTAAATAATATCTCATACTTATAACGTATGTCACACTTTATAACGAAGGCCACGATGCAAGTGATTTTTTTTTTAATTCCATAATTATATATGATTTTTAATACATATTTAATATATTAAGCGACATTGACTTCTAACAAACTCGTCACACCATATTTTAAAGTGCCGGTAAAAGTTATTTTATTTGGAATCTCTTTTCAGAAATTAAAAAACAAAAAACAAAAAAAAAAAAAACAAACAAAACGAACACATGTTCATTTTATTATCATGATTTGCTAATAAATAAATAACTATAAATAATATAATTATGTAGATTTGGACTTGGGCCACTTGATCTAAACTGAAGGAGTATTTATTAGTACTTATTAATTTATTCCCATTTGGGTCAGTTCTATATTTAAAATACAAGGAACACTATTTTCAAAGAAATTTTAATAAACTCATATTTGTTGCATGTTATTTGTTTTTCTGGCTAATTAACGACATTTTTTTGCGCTATTCAAAAAAAAATGTCAGCTTTATCAAAACATATTTGTTGATTAAATATATTCCTCATTCCATGGAATTTCCACGGGTTCTGTGATAGGAGAGTTAGCAAACTAGATAGATAGATAGATAGATAGATAGATAGATAGATAGATAGATAGATAGATAGATAGATGTATCAGAATTTTTGTGGAATTTTTGACACCCCTAACACAAAACTGCAAATAAAATATTTTTAAAAAAAAAAGTGGGTTGTTTATTTTCTTTATGGAATATTCTTCCAAAATAAACTATTAAAGTTGTTTAAAAAATAATAGAAATATTATTTTTTATTAAAAAAAAAACACTGTTTACAAAGTGCCTGCGCGCATTTATGCAGCCATGTTTTTTACGTAATGAAATCATTTTATGAGTTACTTTTTTTTTCAATTTTTAAAATTTAAAAATCTATCAAAATTTTTCTAATGGTTAAATTTTTACGATATTTTCAGGGTCAATGTGAAATTTTATGCTCTTTCCAATAAACCGAATATAACATTTTAAACAGAAATTTTTTTTTAAATACACCCCCCGCCCATTTTGAAATGTCTATTAAAAAGTAAATAATTAATTTACGCACCAAAGTTTTATATATCACAAATTGAAGATAAAAGATCAATAAATAAAATAATCTAATTTAAAACAACAAAAAAAGAAGTGTTTTTTTTTGGAAATTTAAACATAAAGTCCAAAGTGTAAAACCTTTTTATAAACTACGTTGATTTTTTTTAAGTGAAAGCTCATGTGATACTTACATAGTCAAGTAAATATCGGATGCTGACGACAATTTTTTCTATTTTATTCAATGTTTTCTTTAAAAAATCAAACAGTGTTTACTGAATTTTTCCTATTTCATTCAATGTTTTCTTTTTTAGATATTAAAAAAATAATTCACTCAATAAAGTAGAAATAAAATATATTATTTAAAAACTCATGTATTTCATTAAGAGAATAAAAAAAATCGGCAAAATGAGTTTGTTTTTAAACGATAAAAACTGTTAGTTTTAACTAAACAAAAAATATATGAATAAACACAATTGCCCAATTACGTTTACACATTTATTATACACTGACAAACATTTAAACAACAACAAAACACAATACAATAGTGACAGTTCGATAAGACTCACCGACTGGTGGAAAAAGTTCTCAGAGCTCACCTTGTGGTGGAACAAAGGTTCCTCTCTTCTTGAGAGGGAAAGGCCACACGTCTGCCCTTGACCAAAGGGAAAAACCAACCAGCTTAGAGCAGGGGCATTTTACTCCTCCCCAGTGTCCTCTAATTTTTAGTCCTCTACAACACTCCCCCCCAAAAAAAATACAGAGTACTTTTAATTGAATATTCTGAGAGGATTGTTCTTTTTTTTTTTTGTTTTTTTTATGTTGAGACAAAGTCTCTTAAATGTGCAGGCCATTTTACCTGTCTGCCCGAACGTGTTTTTTTATAAGGGCGTTTTTCCAATGTCACTTCGACTGGCATCCTTTGTGAGGGATCAACTTCTAAATATGCATCCTCGAGTGTTGCGGATTTCAACCTGTCAATTGAGATATTTTGTTCTTCGTCCTTAATGAGGACGCTGAAATACTTCTTGTTTTTCTTGTTGACTTTAAAAGGTCCGCGGTACGGTGGTTGCAGGGTATGCGACCTAGCTGTATCGCGAACAAACATGTGTGCATGTCTGTAGTGCCTTTGGCACATATGTGTTAGCGCACTTGTTTATTCCTGATGGAGAATATGCCATTTTGGCCATGGTTCTTGTCAGTCTATCAACAAATGATGCAGGGTCCCAAACTTTATTTGGTGTATCACAAAAGTATTGTGCTGGCAGGCGTAGTCTGATACCATACAGCGCTTCTGCTGCTGAACAATTCATATCCTTCTTCACTGCTGTGCGCAATCCCAGCAAAATTAGAGGAACGTGTTCTAACCACTTTGTATTGCTGGTAAGCACTGCGCATAAAGAGGCCTTTAGGCTGCAATGTAGACGTTCAACTGCTCCGTTTGCTTGTGGATGGTATGCTGTCGTGTGTATACTTCTGGTGCCCAAAAGTCCTGAGAGTTTATGAAACAGTTCGGACTCGAACTGTCTACCTCTGTCAGTTGTCACATTTTCTGGAACACCGAATCTTGCTACCCATCCAGCGAGGAAAGTTCTGGCTGTTGTGTATGCTGTAATATCCAGCATTGGTAAGGCTTCAAACCACCTTGAAAATCTGTCGACACATGTCAAAAGATAGCATTGGCCTTCACATGTCGGAAATGGACCGGTGATGTCGAGGTGTATGTGCTTGAACCTCTCATCAGGTACTGGAAATGTGCCTAGTGGCGCACTTGTATGTCAACCGACCTTGGCCTTTTGACACTGCACGCCCTCCTTTGTCCATTCTCGCACGTCTGCTTTCATCCTCGGCCAGACATACCTGTCTGTCATCAAATGTATCGACGCATTGGCCCCTGGGTGTGATAACCCATGTACTGCATTGAATATGTCTTTCCTTAAGGATGCTGGAACATATGGGCGCAGTTTGTTAGTGCTGATATCACACACTATTTTTCTAGGGCTGTTGGAGTGTGCCATTTTCACCAGCTGCAGTGATGTTCCATTATTCTGCAGAAGCTTCTGCAGGTGCTCGTCTTTTTCTTGCTCCATAGCTAAGGTGTTGGCTTCGACGGAAGGTCCCAATGTGAAGGAGTTTATTCCTCGTGACAGTGTATCTGCTGGTATATTGTCAGCTCCCTTCACATGTCTGACATCCGACGTAAACTGTAGGATATAGTCCAACTGACGAACCTCTCGGGGAGAGTATTTGTCTGAGGAGGACTGCAGAGCGCCTAATAGAGGCTTGTGGTCAGTCACCAAGTAGAATGGTTGTCCCTCTAGGAGCTGCCGATAATGTCTTATTGCGGAAAACGAGGCCAACAACTCTCTGGAAAATGTGCTATAGCATGTTTCTGCATCAGTCAATTTCCTGGAGAAGAAAGAAATAGGTCGCCAGTTCCTATTACATTTTTGCTGCAGGACCGCTCCAGTTCCAGTTGCAGATGCATCTACTGCCAGGCAAAGTTCACTATCGGGTTGAATATGGGACAGCTTTGTGGTGTCTTCTAACATGGCCATTACTTTGTTGAATGCTGCTATTGCTTCCTCCGATAGTGTAATGTTGCAGTTCTTCACATTTGTCAGCATACCTGTCAATGGCAAAAGTATTTGGGCAACATGAGGGAGAAACCTACGATAGAAGTTAACTAATCCTAAAAATTGCCGCAACTGTCTCATTGTAGCAGGGATAGGGAAATCTCGGATGGACTTGACTGTCTCTGGGGATGGGGAAATTCCCTTCTCTGAAATATGGTGCCCCAAAAATATAACCTCGGATTGACCAAAAGTACATTTCGATGGATTTAAAACAACACCATATTGGTTCAGGCGATCGAATACTTGGTGCACATGATCTATGTGTTCCTGCCTATTCCTGCTAGCAATGAGGACGTCATCTATGTATGCACACACAAATGGCAACCTGGTCTATAAAACGTTGGAACGTTTGAGCGGCGTTGCGTAAACCAAATGGAACACGCAAAAATTCAAACATTCCAAACGGTGTGGTAATTGCCGTTTTGGGAATATGTTCGGGCTCCACAGGGATCTGGTGGTATGCCCGAATAAGGTCTAATTTAGTAAAGACCCTATCATTCTGGGCCACTGCTGTTATATCTTGGATATGTGGTACTGGGTACCTATCCGGTTTCATAGCGGCATTTAAAGCTCGGTAGTCCCTACATGCCCGCCATGCATTTGGACTCTTACTAACAAGATGAAGAGGCGAGGCCCATTCGCTATTTGAAGGACGAACTATGCCAAGCTGCATCATCTGCTGAAATTCTGCTTTTGCAGCCTTTATTTTTTCAGGTGTTAAACGTCTGGCTTTACAATGGACGGGTGGACCTTTTGTTTCAATGTAATGAGTTACAGTGTGTGGTAACACTTCCTTGTGAAAGGAGGGGACCGATATTGAAGGATATTCCTTCAACAGACTCAGGAAGGCTTCGTCCTGGTCTGCATGTGCTATCTGTGGACCTAATGGTGTGCCAGTCCCCACCACCCCACATGCTGCAAGTTGTGTACTTGGATCTCGGAGACACTGGCCAAAATTTTGACATCTGGATTTAAGAGCATGATGGGTCTATAGTCATCTAGCTACCCGACACACTCCTCCTTCTTCTGAAGAAGCATGACCACTCCCTTGGTAACCTGACTCGGGATGGATCCCGTGTCAAACAAGTCGTTAAAAACGTTCGTCAGAATGGGAACGAATATGTGCAACAGCCTCAAGTACAATTCATAGGGCAGACCATCGAGTCCAGGTGATTTGTTGTAACCAACCTGCTTCAACGCAGAAATTACCTCACACTCTGCAACCCGACCATCACAACTAGCCGCTCGGGCTGCCTCCAGGCGGGGCGAGCCAGCTAAATAGTTGTCAAACTCTTGGATGCGGAGCCTGGAGAGCCGTGCGAAGCGATCCTCGAAGTGAACCCAAAACCACTCGCAAATTTCCCAAGACGACACTAATGAGCGCCCTTCTGGGCTCTGGATTTCTTAGATGTAGTTAATTGATTTGCGCCTGAGTGAAGCTCTACGCTCAGAAGCGTCTATATTCATGACCTTGTTGGACATCTTACATAGCCTAGCCCTAGTTATCTGGCTCTGATACCGCTCGCTAGCCGAGAGGTTCAGGTCCCCCTTAACTAGATCTATCTCTAGGGTGCCCCCCCCCCGCCATCGCACGGGCCAACCTATCTTTTAGACGCTTCTCTGCCTTGGCCTTATTTAGAGCGAGGAGTTGGCTGTACTTGACAGAGAAGTTTCTAATGCTAGCTTTGGCACTAACCCACCACTTATTCCCAGTTACCGCCCCCACTAGCCCCTTCTTGATATGTTCAACCAGCTTTTCCCGGAAGTAGGCCATCTTCAATAACGAGGTGTTCAACTTCCAGTACCCGGCCAGTTTGTGCTTCCTATCTAAGTTAATCTGAACCACAAGTAGTTTGTGATCGGAGTGACCTAACCAGTGGAACATGTGACAGGTAGTATAATCGAGGGTGCCTCTTCTAACTAGCAACCGATCCAAGTAGGTACTCGGGCCAGAGGGCCTATTAGAGAGCCACGTCCACATCTCCCGCCCTGGATGATCCACCCAAAACCTGTCGACCAGATCGCATGAAGCCATTGGATCAGAGAGGCTGGTGTCACACCCATCCGTCCCGCTAGTCCCGCCCACCTTATCTACCCTGGGATCAAGGATAGCATTCCCATCACCCACTAGGACTAACCATTCTGAACCCCCGAGAAACAAATACCTCCAACCGCCGAAAAAGGAAACCCGCTCTCATGTGGTATAAGGCGCAAAAACCGTGACGACTCGAAACGATCTATTTTCAACGGCAACATCGGCCATGACCAGTCTGCCATCAGCATCTGCGTGTACAACACTAACCGCTGCAGAAATAGTGCGTCTAACTAGCAAGGCAACCCCCATACTAAGGCGGTCACCGAATGCTGAAAAGACATTGGGATGCCCCTCCAGCACCCGATGATCGTCTACTGAAATAAAGTGAGTTTCCTGCAGCGCTGCCACATCTATATTCATGAACATGAGATCCCTCAGTACCCTAGCGGCTTTGCTTCAGCACCTCATACCCCTCACGTTCAAACTAGCGAGGCTCAAATACGTAGCCATTATGCCTATTCAGTGTCAACCACCGGCTTGAAGTCTTTTGCAGTCAGGATGCCGCAGGATTGGACGAGGTTACCCGAAAGCAACTCGGACGTGACTCGTCCGTCTCGCACAATTCCCCCGAAATCCAGCGGGAAAGTTAACTTTATGGCCCTATAGAACAAAGGATGGACGTATAGTGGAACCCTCCCCTCACACCTATTCGCCAACTGTTTGAGGGAGTCGTGCCCCTCCTCCACCAACTTTGTGTCTTTGATTGCTCTTTTCGCAGCCTCTATCATGTTCCACATGGCCCTGGTGTGTCCCACGCTCGTGTGACGCACAAAGGTCATGAGTAGACGAGCGTTTTTGAAATGAGTAGGATCCGCAGTTGATAGGCCATCCTCTGTCTACAGCTTCTGGAGTGGCTTCAGGAGTCCCCTCTGCCTGGGGGTTATTTTATCGGCTGCATGGTGATCCGGTCTCTGGGAAGAAAGGGGAGCTTCCTGGTCTTTTCTTTCTTACAGGAGAGGCCGACACCGCTCTGCGGCTAGTTGGTGTTGCTGGCCTCTCCCTTGACAAAGAACGGGCGCCAGCTGGGGGTGTATCGAATAGGGGTGGGGATTTCGGTTCAGCAGAGGGGGTCTGGGATTCGGGGGTGGGGGGCTGAACCATAGAGACAGTCTTCTAGAGACAGTCTTCTAGGGATGGGGAACGGGACCCAGCATCCTTGGCCTTTTGTTTTCAGCATTCCACAATGACTACCGGGCTGTTGCTGACTACTTGCTCCCCTTCAGAATCTGATGAGGAGACCGGATTCTTCCTTTTCAAAGACGACGACTGCAGATTCTTTTTCTTGTTCAGAGATTGCGGCTCCGTTCTCTTGGTGGAGGAGCCACGTGATGACCCTGAGGGAGCCTGCTTACGTTGTTCTTACGGGGCTTCTCTTTTGGTTTAGAGGATTGCCGGCGTGTTTAGGGGTGTCCTACTAGACGGTGGCGGCATTCATTGTCCGGGAGGAATCATGTTATCCAGGGATTCCTGGGTGCCCGGAAGCACCAGCCAATCAGAAGGCTTCTCGGCTGGTGACATCACAGTGGCACCAACTGCCCCACTCTTGCGTTCAGGGTGAGCGGCCCCCGCCTTCTTCCTCTTGGAGCGCGATCGTTTAACTCCCGCCTGGGCTGATTTCCTGCTCCTATCATCATCGCAACTGTCATAGTTGTTGTTGCTGCTGCTGCTGCTGCTGAGCTCCATATCCCTCTTTAGGGTTTGCGACAGTTCTAGGTCGAGGCTGATGATATTGTTAACAGCCTGCTCCCGGTCGTCAGGCACCGCATTCTTGATTGTCTGATCCAAGTTGGTGGTTCTCAAATGCGAGAATTCGAGCGAACCCGAATGTTTTAATCCCGGCCCCGGGAGTACGCTCCTCCTCTGGATCGGGAGGCTGACAGTTGAAGCCCTGGGTCTCTCCCACCAAGCCGGATCACCTCTCCTAGCTGGCCTAGTCCTACTGCTGCGGGGGATGGCAACATCGAAATTATCAGAGTAGCCTAATGCTCTAAACTCTGCTTCTAGAGTGCGGGGGGCAGCCCTCGTGCTGGCCTTAAGGGACACGGGCGGCAGAACCCGGGCTAGGCAGAGTAGCAGAGCCCGGACCGCAGGGAGAGGGTGGAACAGTTGTGGACCCTGGTCCAGCGCACAGATTTGACCGTGAAGGACCCCTCTGAGAACTGGACCCCAGGCTAGGTATTGCTGCGCTGGAGCCTGGACCAGCTACCGTCCTCTTCCTCATCCTCTTCCCAGAGCTAGACCCGCCGATTTGAGCAAGAGGGTGATTCCTTTGGGTTTGACCCACAACCACACTCTACGTAGCTCGGCCAGCTGCTTAAGACAGTCCGAAAAGATAACCCTAAAACCTGCAAAAAATCCAAAAAAGAGACAGTTAGTGGCCCCAAGAAAGGGGGGCAAGCAGACCAAGGAAGCAAGAGAGATGCTTCCTCAAAGAAAACCCAAAAGAACTAATGCCGGACACGATAGTGTAGTGGAGACCGCCTGTGAACAAATCCCTGGCCGTATTTTTTTGTTTAATTATTCCGACACTACGTTCTAAAATATTGTTTCTTTATACGAAATAAATATGTAGTGAACTTAAAATTTGAAAATCAAGTCATGTCTAAATATTTGTACAAGAAAAAATAAAATGATTTACAACACATCGTTAAATTTTGTTACAAAAATAAGAAAACTACAGCAATGTATTTAAAGAAAATTACAACATCCAAACATAGGTCTTAGTGTAAAAGTTTTTTAAATAATTAAGAATCGCATTACAAAAAATAATCTTGAATCACCCACATGTGAATAATCACATTAAAATATAGACAAACCCATCCAATCAAGAAGACCAGATGTCGTAATAATTAAGAAGAAAAATCCTGTCAAATCGTAGACTTTGCTGTCTCAGTTGACCACAGGGTGAGTATGAAAGAAAAGGAGAAACGAAGCAAATACACAGAGCTAACCAGAGAGTTAAAAGGGATTTGGATGATGAAGAAAATCAAAATAGTACCGATAATAGTAGGAGCACTAGGAGCAATTCCGAAAAACTTTGAAAAAAGAATATCAGAAATTGGAATCAGAGGAATAACTGCAAAAGTACAACGACTAACGATAATGAAAACGACTGAAATATTAAGGAAAACCCTTGAATGCGGAGAATAATACAAGAAGACAATATAACGCATAAGCGTTACAAGGAATGAAGAACACCGAAGCTGCATATCTACAAGTTCTACACCCCCATCATTCATCCCTCCATTGTTTCATCACCGTTCTTCCCAATAAAAAAGTGATACCAAAGAGCTGAGAAGGGTCAAGAAAGACTGAAAGGCCGAGGAGCGAGCACTAGCCAGACCTCGGCTGGACAAGCGCAAAGAGTACTGGGACCTTGGGGAGGCTGAGTGCCACTTAAATTCCAGTATAAACCAATGGCCACTGCCATTGAGAAATCAATGGTAAGAGGCTGTTGCGATGATGCAAATTCATTTGCAAATGTTATCGAAGGAGGTGGAGAGAGCTGGACGTCTGGGAAGACTTGTTGTCACTCAGCTTCCAGAGAACACCACAGATTTCCAATCAGATCGTTTCTTGAGTTGTGTGAAAGCTCCATGTGAGCCGCTGCTGCTGCTGCTAATAATAATAATAATAATAATAATAATAATAATAATAATAATAATAATAATAATAATAAAAATAAAAAAAAATAAAAAAATTGGGAATAAGAAAGAAATAAGATTTAAGCAGTGTACCGAAGTAAGAAATACAAAAAATAAAAAAATAAGACACACTACTGGGTTATGAGTAAGGGGTCAACTAGTTCTTAAGTTTTGGAAGAGTCAAGGGTTCAGTCGGTATTTATTCTAGTTTTCAGGATGGTCGTGGAATTTTTTTTGTTTTGTTTTTTCGTGGGATTTTTCCCCGGATTCGTAGTTCGGCCGGACCAACATAGGAAAATGCTCTCGTAATGTTATAAGGAAAATCTTTTATCTCGTAGGAGTCATGTGTTTACGGAAACGCGTTATAACTATGATGAAGTTAAGGTATGTTCAAAATACATGTACCACACACACACACACAACTGCATATGAACAATTACATATGAATATATCACAAATAGACATCAACATTTAGACGATCATACAACGGTACCCCTTTTATGATACCAACAATACAACAGGACAAGGATGGAACACAAGACTCGTCGACGCTTGATCTTATCTACAAACTAAATGAATAGAAACAATAGTTTTAATAATTTGCTAATTTAAATAAAATAAAAAAAAAATCATCTTGTGACCCTTAGAAATAATAATAAAAAATTGTAAGGATGTAAACTGTCAAAAAAGATTATTCCTGACTTTTGAAATACTGATCGAATTTGCAAATATTATAAGATTGGAACAAACTTTGGAAGTATTTCTATATTTTATAGAGATTAAAACATTACCGTAATCTTGGTTATGGTCTTATAACGATTTTATTCAACCAATAATTTAATGACTTTTTTACACACCATTAAAATAATATATGATCATTGTTGTAATGGTGTTAGAAAAGAACGCGTAAGTAATTTCGAAGTGAATGTTTTTTTAACCCCCCCCCCCCAAAAAAAATAATTAATGAAAGGTTATATAATAAGGGAGCATTCAAATGAAGCAGGGCAAAGTAAATTAAAGTTTGTCTCTTACAATGTGACTTCATTATTAGTATTGAACTATGTAGCACAATATTACTTTCAGAGCATTTATTAGTACTTATTAATTTATCTCGTTTGGGTTCGTTTTTTATTTAAAATATAATGGACACTATTTCCATTGAAATATTAATAAACTCATATTTGCTGCGTGTTATTGGATTTTCTGTCTAAAAATCTTTTAGCACTGTACAGAAAAATATCAATTTTATCAAAACATAATTGTTGATTAAATACATTAACATCCCCAAATTCTGTATCAATCTGTAAAGTTAATAACATTTGTCAATAATTCATGTTGTTTTGTAGTATTTTATCTACTATCTTATTTTACATATCTTTTAGAATACGAAAATCTCAAATGAAAAGAAGTTTTTAACGCAGGACGCTTTGATTTATACATTTATCTAAAACTATTTTTAAAAATCCTTTTATTCAATAAGTTCGTCTGCAATTAATGCTTTTGTTTTATTTCTGTTTATTTGTCGAGCTTTCAACTTACTTATAAATTATAAATGAAACAGATTTTGTTTCAACGGAAAAGAAAACTTTGATGTACACACAAAATTATTTAAAATAATCTTTCGTGCTCTTTATTTTATTTATTTTTTTCACAATATAGTCATAATATTGTTGGTTCCTATTTACAATGTCTCCCCACGATACAAGGTCGTTTTTTAATGTGGAGAAAAGGAACAAAAATAAAAATTGTCTCAGTCGTAAAGGATTTCTCCTCCACTGACAGAGAACAAGAAATTGAAATGCAGCATCTGAAGAACAAATACTACACTTTGATCTTGACCCGAATTCTGTTTCATAATCTAAACAATACAAAGGGAAATAATTCAGTTAAACTAATTTAGAGTTATGTAATTTTTGAGTTATCGAACTTTTATTTCAAATAAAGATTCATTTATATTTATTTAAGATAAAGTGATATTCAAGTCATCATTCTCCACATTTCAGTTGTTCGTAATTATCCTGTATATTAGATCAAGTAACAACAACCCAACATTTTTGTTACTTCAGTACAAGTGTTCGAAGTCGAACTCTAAATATTTTTATTGATTAATAACGTATATAAATAGAGAATATTTGCGAATGAATCTCAGTGGACAAAAATGATGAGGTTCGTTTGTTAGATTGTACGGCAGATCAACCCTTTGAGTCATTTTATGCAGATTATCTTTGGATTTAGAGTTATTAATTCATGCTGTAGCTGACATACGAGTGATTTCTTTTTAATGTTTTGATAAGATTCTTTTAACGGTATTATTCTGTTTTACGGTACATCAACATTTTTTGTAGTTGTTTATAATTACTTTAAATTGTAGTTTATTACTAATCTATTCAATCTAATGCTCGGTGAAACCTCATAGGAAATATTCAATAAATTTAATAAATAATGGTTACTATTACTGTACACATAGATTCGAAAAAAACAAAAAAAAAAATAATATATAAATAAATGTTATCAAAGCAAGATAAGCTAATTTTCTACCTAACTGGATATGTTTTTAATGTCTTTATTTAATGTAATATTTAATTCAGCGCTCAAAAAAAGTGTTTACCGATGTACTGGAAAATTAAAATGAAACCAGATTTTCTCTCTCATTGACACGGTAAGTCTGAGGAAAGGAGTTAAAACTATAAAACAAGACAAAATACTGTTAGAACCACGCTCAATATGTTACCGTGACATATATTCGGTGGGTTTTGAATATTATTTTGTCTTGGGCGCCATTTGCCTTTGATAAATCTATTTGTTATATATTTGTTTTTTGACAACTTTTTCGAATATAAATTGCCTAAAAACAATTGATGTCGAAAAATGTTTCACTTATAAATACACGTAAAGAGGAAAATCATATTGAAAATTAACAGAATATAGAATACTTAAAAAAAAAAAATCGCATTAAAATAAAAACACTCGCTCAGTATGTTACCGTGACATATATTCCATGGGATTTTAACATTATTTTATCTTGGGCGCCATTTTCAATTTTCCAAATACATCGGTAAACACTGTTTTTCGAGCTGATTAAAGATGTTACATTAAATAAAGACACTAAAAACACATCCAATTAGGTAGAACAGTGATTTATCTTGCCTTTGATAACATTTATTTGTTATATATTTGGTTTTGACAACTTTTTCGAATCTGTGTACGGTAATACAAACACAGAAATAAATTTATTGTTTACGAAGATTATTAGGAAATGCGGAAATTAGAGCCGAACATCATGAATGAATATAAATTGCCTAAGAACAATTGATGTCGAAAAATGTTGTTTCACCTATTAAATACACCTAAAGAGGAAAATCACATTGAAAAAAGTCAATGACAGAATATAGAAAACTTATAAAACATAAAAATCGCATTAAATTACAAGAGTAAAGAAAAACTTTCATAATAAATTTGTGGCCCTGAAAAGGGCCGTTTGAATATGAAGAGAGATAATAAATTTAAGCTCTCTCGCCTCGGATACGACGAGCCAATTGGATGTCCTTCGGCATGATGGTGACACGTTTGGCGTGGATGGCACACAAGTTGGTGTCTTCGAAAAGACCAACCAAGTAAGCTTCACTGGCCTCCTGAAGAGCCATCACAGAAGAACTCTGGAAACGGAGATCGGTCTTGAAGTCTTGGGCGATTTCACGAACCAAACGTTGGAAGGGAAGTTTCCTGATGAGAAGCTCAGTGGATTTTTGATAACGTCTGATCTCACGGAGAGCTACAGTACCGGGCCTGTAACGATGGGGTTTCTTCACTCCACCAGTGGCTGGAGCACTTTTACGTGCGGCTTTGGTAGCCAACTGCTTACGGGGAGCTTTTCCTCCGGTGGATTTACGAGCGGTCTGCTTAGTACGAGCCATTATGAAACAATTACTACTTCAAATGATGATTAATTTCACGAGCACGACCGTTACACCTTTTTATAGGGGTTGTTATCAGCTGCTGCTGATGCTACTTTCCTTTGTTATATGCGCGCAAAATATTCAAATATTTCCCTTTATTCTCATTGGTAATAAAGAATCACGTGGCGTGCTTTCAACTAGGTCCGCCGGATTTTGTGCGGAGACCTATATATAGTAAATTTCAAGTGTTGCGGCGCACAATCTTATTTCTCGCGTTCTAAACTCACAATATGTCTGGTCTCTAAAAGCGCTGTTCGAGGAGGAAACCATCATCCCACCCAGCAGCACTCCCCAAGAGGGTAATGACGGGAAGAGGAATACCCAGGTGGGGGTAAACGCATTGACCAGTTCCAACAAACGTAAACTGGTAGCAGCACCACCCCCCACCTCTGCGACTGCAAAAGCCGCTGCTGGGAACACATCCCCAGGAGGGGAGGCACCTACAACTCCGAAAGCCATCCAGCAGAACAAGAAACCTAAGGGGAACGACCCGGAAAGCAGAGTAAGCCAGCACGCGAGGACCAATGCGGACTGGCCAACTCTGACTGGTAAAGGTCAAACCCCAGGCGCTGCAGGCACAACAACGGGCACGGAGCGGCCAGCTGCCTCACCTACAACTCCTGTCCCCGGACCAGCAAACACCCAACCGGAGGGAGGATCAGCATGGGGCCCCAAAGCACAACCCAACAAGAAGAAGCCGGAGGACTACAAGAGGCTCTTTGACTCCAAGTACAAAGACTATACGGAGGGGAACACAATCAAACCCCTCCCGGGTCAGGTCGAAGGCTTGGAGAAAAGAGTCCTCTCCTTCATCACATCAGACACCAAGACGAGGGGTCTGACGGGGGTCAACAAAGACACCATGTTGAAACTCCTGCTGGAGCAGAACATCCCAGCCAGTTACGTCTGCAGACGGAGCTACGCACAGTGGGATGTGCTGCTCCCCACGCCAGAAGCCGCCGACAAATTGTCCAGGACTGTACACCAGAGCAGGAATATCAAGCTGCAGCCGGTGTACCTGAACAGGAGAAGGACAAACGTCTCCGCCTTGAACGTCCCCTGTTACATGGATGCAGACCAACTGGGAGCCATCCTCAGCCAGTACGGGGACGTCGAGGAGGTAACTCCAGTCCGCGGTCAAAAGAATATAATGACCGGGGACTACAAGATCCAGATGGTCCTGGACAAGGCCGGCTTCTTTGGAATCC
Organism: Euprymna scolopes; assembly: GCF_053919585.1. Classification (NCBI taxonomy): domain Eukaryota; kingdom Metazoa; phylum Mollusca; class Cephalopoda; order Sepiida; family Sepiolidae; genus Euprymna; species Euprymna scolopes. The sequence goes on from NC_136500.1 coordinate 59,774,570, forward strand.
CGGCGACGCTGAAGTTCGGGGACTGGACCCTCTCCCTAATAGTGGAAGGGAGAAAGCCCCACTGCTGGCAATGCCAACAACAGGGGCACATGGCTAAAGACTGCCCCAAGAAGACCAGGAACCCGCCCAGGGCAACCGGAAAGGTAGGAGTAGCAGCACCAGTCAAAGCCTCCGCTCCTGCCCCGACCACAAGCCTCCCAGAAGCACTTGCGGGCTGGGTTACGGTCACCAAAAAAGGGAAGACCCCCCAACAGTCATCCCCACAGACGGTGACCAGAGACCAACCCGAAAAACAAGAGGCCATGGAGACACAGGCACCCCCCTCCTCAAACAAGAGGAAATTACAAGAGTCTGAGGAGGAGGTAGTGTCTGAGGAAGAGGAGGCAACGGCAGCTCCGTCCAAACTGAGCGCCACAGAGATCAGGAGGGCCAGAAGGAGGAAGAGCAGGAAGACACGAGCCGACCCCCCAACTCCTACTGATAAAGACACCTCAGCAGTCCCGCAAGTTAAGCAACCTGCCACCCCACTACCTCAGCAGCCCGAGCAACTACCCCCCTCCCCAGATCTCCCCAAAGCCCCAAGAGACCTTTCACCACCCCCATCCTGTGATAAACCACCCCAGGAAGAAACTGTGTCAACTACCCCCACTCCACCCCCCTCCCCTCACCCCCAACCTAAAAGCCCCCCTTCCCCAACAAGGCCAGTTCGCACGGAAAGAACTAAAAAATTACCATTCCTGCCAGGGGGCAGAATATGCGAGCTGGACCCACACCACACAACGCCGGACCTCAAAGGACAGCAAAAGGTCCATTATAACAAGCTGAAGGGTCTCGCTTACGTTGATGGCGACAGCGTAGCGGACCCAACAAAATTCAAGAACGCGCCGATGTTGACCACCTTTGTGAGGATCAACAAGGACACTAGGACTCAAGCCCTCTGGGCCATGATAAAAGCAGCGAAGGATGCGATCCCGGGCCAGCAGCTGGTGGACAGGGACCATCCTTCACTGAAAAACTTTTTCTTTAAGTGTGAGGGCAGAGTCCCTGTGTACATACACCCCTCATTCTACAGGGCACTCAAACTAACCTTCCCCCTGGACGTGGGAGGTGTGGCCAAGGACGGAGTACCCTCAGCAGATTTACTTACCGGCAGCCTCGGCCAGGCCTGCCACGTCCTCACTGCCAAGGATTTCAGACCCGTCTGTGACACTGAATAAGGTAAGTGAGCATGGCTTTGAACTTGGCTACATGGAATGTGAGGGGCATCAGGTGTCGAAGCAGGGCCTCGCGCGTTGTGAGAGACTTGGTGTCCCTTAAGGTAGATATCGCCGCTATCCAGGAGACCCACTTTATTTGTGACGAGGATTGTCAGGTGCTGGTGAACGATTACGATGTTTACTCAGCATATGGCAATACTAATAGTCGTGGAATCTCCTTGCTAGTGAGTCGCACCCTGTCAGCGTCGGTGAATGTTGTTCACGCAGGCGAGGACGGGCGGCTAGTTGTTGTTGATGTTGCCGTTAATAGTAGTGTGTTTCGGATTGTCGCGGTTTATGCTCCCAATTCTGCTGTAGAGAGGGCATCCTTTTTTCGACGGTTGGAGGGCTTCTTAGTGGATCCGGAACGGTTAGTGCTAATGGGTGATTGGAATGCGATCCTTGATCCCCAAATAGATAAGGTCGGGGGGACTAGTGGGTCGGTGCGGTGTGACAGCACTCTGTTCGACCTGATGGCCTCGTGCGATCTCGTCGACAGATTCCGGCTGGACCATCCGGGGCGGGAGATGTGGACGTGGAATCTTGGAACGCCTTCCCATCCGAGTACTTACTTGGATCGGATGTTAGTTAGAAGAGGTGACGTAGACTTTCTATCGTGCCCCACGTTCCACTGGTTAGGACACTCGGACCATAAACTCGTTATGGCCCGTTTGAACTTAAGTGCTAGGCCTAAACTAGCCGGATACTGGAAGTTCAACAGCACCTTGTTGGAGTTGGAGGACTACCGGTTGAAGGTTACAGAATTAATTCAGAGGGCTTTAGTGGGGGCGGTTACAGGGAGTAAGTGGTGGGTTAGTCTTAAGGCCAAGATTAGGCGCTTCTCTGTCCAATACAGCCAACGCCTCGCGTTAGATAAGGCTAAGGCAAAGAAGCGCTTAGAGGATAAGCTGACCCGGGCGGTGGAGAGGGGGGATCCCCTAGAGGCAGCACTAGCTAAACAAGACCTCAACCGCTTGGCTAGCGAGCGGTATGAAGGTCAAGTAGTTAGGGCCAGATTAATGAAAGTTTCCAACGAGGCTGTGAATGTTGACGCTGTTGAGCGTAAGGCTGCTCTAAGGCGCGGTTCGGACGGGTACATTCGTAAAGTACATAACCTGGAAGGACACGCCCTAGCTTCGACTCGGGAGATCTGCGAGGGGTTTCGGGAGCATCTATCGGAGCGCTTCACCCAACTACCCGGACTCAGGGTCGATGAGTTTGGCAGCTATTTGGCTGACTCGCCCCGCCTCACGGCGGCTCGGGCAGCTAGCTGTGATGGTCTTGTTACTGAACATGAGGTCATTACTGCGTTGAAGCAGGTCGGCTACAACAAATCCCCGGGGCTTGATGGTTTACCCTACGAGTTCTACGTGAGGCTGTCGCCCATGTTGGTCCCTATTCTGAAGGATATGTTCAACCATTGGTTTGCCCAGGGTTCCATCCCTGGACAGGTGACCAAGGGAGTGATCACATTGCTGAGGAAAGGTCAACGGCATGGTGGGAGGGAAAGCTTTGATGATTTTAGGCCCTTGACTCTGCTAAACACAGAGTTAAAGATTTTGGCAAAGATTCTTGCGAATCGCTTGCAGGTTGTCATCACTGACTTGATCGAACCGGACCAGACTTATGCTGTGAAGGGGAGATCGATTCAAGACAATTTGCACTTGATACGCTCGATCATAGAGGGGACAGAAGACGACGCCGAAGCCGCGCTGATCAGTTTGGATCAGTCCAAGGCATTCGATAGGGTCGACCATCGGTTCCTAGGATCTGTGCTAGAGGCCGCCGGATTTAATCCGGACTTCCGCAAGTGGATCTTTGTCCTGTATGATAGGCCGACGGTAGCGGTGCAGATCAACGGTAAGCTGTCGGAGTCATTCGCTGTCTCTCGGTCGGTGCGTCAGGGCTGTCCGCTGTCGCCTCTGTTGTACGTCCTGGCGTTGGAACCCCTCCTTCGCAATTTAAGGGACGAGGCGGCTACACCAGTCCTGCGCGGAATAGCCCTCCCTGGAGGCACACGAGCCAGGGTTTCCGCGTTCGCTGATGACGTCACCGTGTTCGTGTCTTGCCACACGGACGTTCAAGCGGTGGTCGAGGCGCTCGCTCGATACGAAGAAGTTACAGGGGCCATGTTCAACCGCAGCAAGTCTGTCGGCCTGCGGTTGGGGGCCTGGACCGGGGTAAACTCGCTTCCAGGTATTTTCAGCTGGACCGATGGACCGGTCCGTATTCTCGGTATCTGGTTTGGACCGGGACTTCAGCTGGAAAAGAATTGGTCGGAAGTATATGGCAAGGTCAAATCGTCGGTGAAGACTTGGATTGGAAGGAAATTGTCCTTGAAGGGTCGGGCGGAGGCGTGCGCTACATACGTCTTCCCGCTCATCCTTTACCGATTGTCTGTACTTCCTCTCCCTGCAGAACGACTAACCCGCTTACAAGGGTGCCTCGATTCACTATTGTGGAAGGAGGGTAAGCATTATGTCTGCAGAGAGGTCTGTGTCCAGAAGCCGAGCGAGGGAGGCCTGGGTCAGCCCAGTCTCTTGTGTCATAGAAATGCCGAGAGATTGGCTTTCTTGGGTCGTTCGCTTGAAGAAGACGCTCCTTGGGTCCCTGTGGTTGAGAACGCGTTTCCCAATCTCAAATCCAACTCCTCGGTAGAAGGTCGTCGTAGGCCGAGGGGGGAGTCTAAGTTCTTCTCCGAATGCCGGACCGCTCTTAGAGCTTTGCCGGGGACCAGTGTCCTCGATCAGCCAAGAAAGAAACTATATCGGGAGCTAGTGGAGGGGACCGCGAAGGATCCACTTTGTAGGCGGATGGGATGGTCGATGGGGGTTGTCCGCTCTCATTGGAGTTGGGCGCCGGGACGGGAGATTCTGAACAACTCGGAATTTTCCCTCACCTGGCGACTGGTCCGTAACGCGCTGCCCCTTCTCGACGTGCTCCGCCGGTATAAAGAAAATACAAGTGGCTTCTGTCCGCGCTGTGACGAACGCGAGCCCGAAACGATCGGGCACGCGTTTTTTAGTTGCAGCCGGATCCAGCCCTTATTGGAGTACGTCGAGGGGGTAACGGCTCGCATCGATGCCGAATGTCCGCTCGATCTCGACGAAGGGTTTTTTGTGTACAACATGGAGCCGCCGTTCCCCAGGGAGGAAAGAATGGTTTTCCTGGCGATCCTGGCAGTAGCGCGCATGGTGATTTGGATCACGCGCCTCAAGTTGGTCCACGAAGGGACATCTGTTCCAGATCGTGATCTGATCGTTTACTTTAAACATCAGCTTAAGGTGAAGATCAGATGCGATTGGAGGAGGTTGCCTAGAACGGATTTCGACAAGAGGTGGGTGCACAGCACTAGCTTGTGCATCCGTCGAGGAGTCAAGTTTCAATACGTGTTCCCTCCTTAAGCATGGCACGGGCGGTGCTGGGGCCTTCGGAACCCACCCCGCTTAGGTTCTAGCTAAGAAAAACTTAAGAAGACTCTTGACTGGTGGTATAAATGAGATCCTGCTCCTGATTTTATTTTTTGGTACTAGAGAACCTCTGAGTCTGCCCATCCCCTTTGTGCCACATCCTTGTTTTTTCAACATCCCCGGTCACTCCCCTACTCAGAGGTCACCTTCCAACCCTCCTCCACCCGTTGCTTTGTCTTCTCCCACTGCCATTAAGATATTTTCCCCAATCCCCAATTAGGGATGCCCTGCTTGTTTTCGGTTCCCCGGAAAACAGTGGGGGGTCTAGTCACCTAGATTAGGACAGGGGGGTCTCACTAACAACTCTGTAGGACTTATTGTTTGTTTTTCATACGAACACTTTTTAGTTTTTTCCCCACTCCACGAACAATCTTTCTCTTAATTCAAAAACTTTTTATTTCTAATGAAATTGAACTTTATTTTTTCACACATGCACACACACACCATATTAAAAAAAAAAAAAAAAAAAAAAAAAAAAAAAAATGCATACACAAACACACAGACAACTGTTCATCAATTGTAAATATAGTTTTCATTCTTAAACGCTGGGGATTTATTAGTTAGTTTAAGATCCATAGAGTGAATGAGGTATTTTGGTAAATGTTGCCAGTCAAGAGTAAGACTCCAAAGTCTACATTCATTACCTTTTTAATCACTTTAGTCACAAAGACCCTGAACCCTTCCCCTCCCAAACTTTGAGTAGGGCCTTGTGCCTAATTTTGTTGTTTAAGGAATTTTTTGTTAATTGGATTTTCAAGATTTTTTTATTAAGCAATAAAATACATAATCACAATATGTCTGGTCGTGGAAAGGGAGGAAAAGGTTTAGGAAAAGGAGGCGCTAAGCGTCATCGTAAAGTACTTCGTGATAACATCCAGGGTATCACGAAACCCGCTATCCGTCGTCTTGCCCGTCGAGGTGGTGTGAAACGTATCTCTGGTCTGATCTACGAAGAAACTCGCGGTGTCCTGAAAGTTTTCCTTGAAAATGTCATCCGTGATGCCGTCACGTACACCGAACACGCCAAGAGGAAGACTGTCACCGCCATGGATGTCGTCTACGCTCTGAAGAGACAAGGAAGAACCCTTTACGGATTCGGAGGTTAAACCATTATTTGACCCAACACAAAACGAACCAAACCAAACGGCCCTTTTCAGGGCCACCAACTTTTTCCGAAAAGTATTTTTCCAAATCTAACTTTTATGCGTTTATCTTTTCATAACGTCTAATTTGATGGGTTTTTTAAAACCCTTTTTTCATTATTCTGTATAATTCGCTTATTTTTTTTTTTTCATTGCAGACATGAATAATTAGCTAATCTGTTTAAAAACCTCAGACTTAAAAATAATTTTCCAATTATAACAAAAGTATTGATCCCCATGTACTAACTTTCAATACTTATAATTCTGTCTTAAGCAAATATGGTATCCAGGTTTTGAAATTATTTATATCACTCAAAAAGAAAAAATCCTATAATTTTAAATAACATTGTTTTTAGCCAAGAATGTTAGTTAAATTATCTGGGGAAATATTCAAAATAAAGTGGGGGAATTTTATCAGTTCTCAAAGATAATGACTGGAATTTAAAAAAAAGAAAGTGATAATAAAATTGCATATATTTCTTCTTTATATCTAATCGATTCATGTTTTTTGATCATCGTTGGTGTCTTTTAATCAGGTGGTAATTCAATTAAGTAAATTCATTTTTAACTAAAAGCATATTTAGGTGGTTATATTGATGGGGTTTGACTCACGTGACAAGTGAATTCTACAGATTTCATTTTAATAAACACTTACAAAACCAAACGTTCTCTATTATAACTGCCCAACTCATAATAATTCCGAGTAGCAATATTATTTTAATAAACATTTCAGTTTATTTGATAAATAAATGTTTGGAAAAAAAAATTAAACAGTAGAAATCCAAATCCACTCATTAGATTTCATCTTGTTTTCGCTAAAACTTAGCAACAAGACAATACTTATGTTTTAAATAAAGATGCTTTAAAATAAGTTAAAACACCAAAATCCTATTAAAGTAAGGAGAAAATTTATTTTGCTTTTGGAAGCATTTTGTTTTGTACTATTTTTTCGTTTTTGTTAAATAAATGCCCTTTTTTAAAACAATAAATGTCCTCAAAATTTAACAAAATACTAGTAGAGTCGCACTCAGTAAATGTCAATGTGACAATATGGGTCTGAAAATTTGTGCACATTTTGAAATTGTTCACTTCTAGAGAATATTTTTACAAATAAAATCGGTACTTTGAGAAAGATGCGAAATATGTCAGTTGAAAAACTAATTTACGGACATTTTTATTGCTAAAATTCGACTAGAAACTTTTTCGTCATTTTTGTTTTTTTTTTGTTTTAATGTAAACTAACATTTTCAACAGATAAGTTTTCCTATTTCGAACTGTAATATTTTGCATATATCTCAAGATAAATAAGCACCCGACAATTTTTAAAGATCGTTAAAAAATATTTGACGGCTTATTATACAAGACCCAAGAGTTATGTCCCTTTGTTTAATATAGTAATAGTGAAGTTATTGTTTTGTAATAAAACAGGTTTATTAACGGGAGATAACTAACAACTCAATTTGGTAAATTTTCTTTCAATAATTATTTTTTAACCGATTATTTTTCGTAATTTTGGAGAGTTTAATTACGTTCTAAAATATCGTTTCTTTCTAAATAAATGTGTAGTAAACTTCAAATTTTAAAAACAAGCTATTAAAAACTCATGCCGAAATATTTGCAAGCAAAGTCAAAAAAGAATTACTACATATCCTTACATTTTGCAACAAAAATGGCGGGAAATTGTACCTTGAAATGATTTTCCTGATTCTCGAAAATGGAATTAATATATATTCTCTCTCAAATCGAAATCAAAAGATTCTAATAAACAAATACGCAGCATACATTAAATTTCATAGAAAATAAACCCGAACAAAATTAATAAGGTAAAAAGAAAAAAAAAAAATAAGTAAAATGAATAAATTCTATTGAAATAAAAATAAAATGATTTTTCTGTGTGTGACACAGCACAAGTATGTATATATATATATATATATATATATATATATATATATATATATATATATATATATATGAAGCTGTGTGTATATATTAGTAATATAATATTACATAGGATGATGCAGAAGTATAGGCAACATGACGTCCGCAGCAAACTATCAAAAACATTTTTTTTTTTAGTCAAGTATTGTAACCCCATTTGGCTTTGTTTTACAATCCAGATACAAAAAAAAGTTGCCAGAAAACAAATATATAACAAATAAATGTTAGAAAATGTAAGATAAGTTCGTTTTCTCTATAACTGGATAAGATTTCAATATTGTTTTTAATGTAAAATGTTTATTCTGTTCGAAAAGCAAGCTACATTGAACGCTACCGATGAACATGAAAAAATGGCCGCGATGTCTTTGAAGACTCGACAAAAACTTCAAAATAAGAAATAAAAGAATGGGGATTTGTTTTACAATACACGTGGTACGAAAAAATTTTAAATAACAAATAAATGTTTTTAAAGACAAGTTACTCTTCTACCTATCTGATAAAGTTTTTGTGGCTTTACTCACTTTAAAACGTTTACGCGGTTCGAAAAACTGTCTAGATTCAGGTGAACACAAGAAAAACTTGCAGCGAATATTTGAAATTTCGACGATGAGTTAAAGATTAATCGATTTATTTGGACAAAAACTAAGTTTTTTCTGTCGATTTTACAAGGGGTGTAATCTTTTAAGAAAATTCAAAGATATTCGCACATTAGAAGAAACGATTAATTTAGAATGAGTAGAATTTATCTTTTAAAAACTTTTAAAGTTGGTTACTTGCTTGGTTGGCATTGATTACGAAATAGCTCTATTTTTTCCTTAATTATTTAAAAGCTTACTTTTTAAAAATTTCAGACGTTAAATGAATGCCCGTTAAAATCCAAAACAAAAATATTTCAGTTAATAATTAAGTGCATATTATAATGCGATTGTTTTTTTTTTAATGTGATTGTACGGATAACGTATAAGAAAGCTGGCAAAATTTATAAATTCAAATAAAAACAATACAGGAAATGCAGGTTTGTATTACTGTACACATAGATTAGAAAAAGTTGTCAAAAAACAAATATATAACAAATAAATGTTATCAAAGGCAAGCTCAGTTACTTTTCTACTAAACTGGATATATTTTTTGTGTTTTTATTCAATGTAACATGTTTATTGAGCTCGAAAAACATGCAGTGTTTACCGATGTATTCGAAAATTCAAGATGGCGTCTGACTCTCTTTAACACGGTAAGTTTGGGAAAAGGTGTTATAAATAATAAACTAGACAAAATACTATTAAAAACCCACCGAATATATGTCAACTTATGTCACGGTAGCGAATTTCTAACAGTATTTTGTCTAATTTATTATTTATAAAACCTTTTCCCGAACTTAACGTGTTAAAAAGAGAGTTTGACGCCATTTTGAATTTTTCAATAGATCGGTAAACACTGTATGCTTTTCGAGCTGAATAAACATGTTACATTGAATAAAAACACGAAAATTATATCCAGTTTGGTAGAAAAGTAACTTATCTTGCCTTTGATAACATTTATTTGTTATATATTTGTTTTTTTTGACAACCATTTCGAATCTATGTGTACAGTTATAAAAAACCCGGAAATGCTAACATTTGTATTAAGATGGACTTAAATTTACAAGTTCACAAATAAAAATCTAACAAAAAAAAAAAACACAAATATAATTTAAGACTGTCTTTCCCTAATCGTGAACAAATATAAGTAATATTTACGCCAGAGAAAGGGATGGGAATATTTATGAAATCTAAACTGTGAATAATCGCATTAAAATAAAGTGAAGAAACATTCGTGAAAAAATGTGTGGCCCTGAAAAGGGCCGTTTTGGGAATTTGTTTTCTTTGGAAGAAAACGCTTTTTACTTGGCGCTGGTGTATTTGGTGACAGCTTTGGTTCCCTCAGAGACAGCATGTTTAGCCAACTCACCAGGGAGAAGGAGACGGACAGCAGTCTGGACCTCACGGCTGCTAAGTGTTCTTTTCTTACTGTAATGGGACAGACGGCTAGCTTCATTAGCGATTCTCTCAAAAAGATCGTTAACAAAACTGTTCATAATAGACATGGCTTTGCTAGAAATTCCAGTGTCAGGATGAACTTGTTTCATTACTTTGTAAATGTAGATGGAATAACTTTCCTTCCTCTTCTTTTTCCTTTTCTTGCCATCACGGGCGGGTTTAGCCTTACCGGCTTTCTTAGCGCCTTTCTTACTAACTTCAGTAGGGGGAGCCATGAATTTAGAAATGATAAGGCAACTTCTTCCCTTCCCTTTTTATACGAAACATACCGGCTCACAGCAAGAATCAAGATGTTATCTCTCAAATCTCTCGTATTTGATTGGTCAGAAACTAGCAACAAAACTACACAATTTGTGAAAAAGCCGTTGTGTGAGCGGTAAAATAATCAGCAGTTTGCCGGAGCCGATCTGTCCGTATTTAACGCAAGTTGTGTGCGTTTTGAAAAGTAAATCGTTTAAGTTTTCGAAACAGCGCAAACAAACCTTAAAAATGTCTGGTCGTGGTAAAGGAGGTAAAGCTAAGGGAAAGAGCAAGACTCGTTCATCCCGTGCCGGACTTCAATTCCCCGTTGGTCGTATCCATCGTCTCCTCCGTAAGGGTAACTATTCTGAAAGAATTGGTGCCGGTGCACCCGTCTATTTGGCTGCCGTCATGGAATATTTGGCCGCTGAGGTTCTCGAGTTGGCTGGAAATGCTGCGAGAGACAACAAGAAATCCAGAATCATTCCCCGTCACTTGCAATTGGCCATCCGTAATGACGAAGAATTAAACAAATTCTTGGCCGGAGTGACCATTGCCCAAGGTGGTGTCCTTCCCAACATCCAAGCTGTACTTCTTCCCAAGAAGACCCAGAAAGCATCCAAGTAAATTCTCTTTATTTACTTGACAAATCACAAACGGCCCTTTTCAGGGCCACTCACGTTTTCCAGAAATGTTTTTCTTGAATCTTACTTAATGCGATTTTATTTCTGACCTTTGTGATTCTTTATAAAATATATATTTTTTTTTTTTTGCATTCATTATTTTACGCGCCTTCAGTAGATTTAATATAAAATTTAGCCTCATCATTTGAATTAAATAAAGTTAGTCGCCATCTTGTTTTGATTTCGTTTATTCTGTCTAAAGAGATTTTTTGTTGGGTTTCTCCATAACCTACTTGCCTTAACTGCTCCCAATGGCAAACGTGAAACTACAGACTTTTAATCGACATCATATTTATAATATAATTATAAATACTCATTTCGATTTCTTTTTAACTTAAAATAGATCCAGAAGTTGAATGATAAACCAATTGGGGTTTGTATTACTATACACATAGATGCGAAAAAGTTGTCAAAAGACAAATATATAAGAAATAAATGTTATAAAAGGCAAGATAAGTTACTTGATATATTTGATAAACTGGATATATTTTGTAACATGTTGATACAGTTTACCGATGTATTGAAAAATTAAAAATTGGCGCTCGACTCTCTCTTTAACACAAGTTTTGGGAAAGGAGTTAATAAAATCTACACAAAATACTGTTAGAAACTTGCTTGATATATCTTAACGTGACATAGTTTTGGTTAGTTTATTACAATATTTTGTATATAATTTTATTTTTAAGTCTTTTTCCCAAACTTACCGTGCCAAAGAGAGAGTCGGGCGCCATTTTCAATTTTCCAATACATCAGTAAACACTGTTTTACGAGCTGAATAAACATGTTACATTAAATAAAAACTCTACTTAGGTAGAAAAGTAACGTATCTTGGCTTTGATAACATTTTTTTATTTAGTTCTCATGAGAGGTCATGCGACAGCAAGTTTTGGTTGAATAACTAATACAAGGGAGATCGGACTTCACATGTAATCATATTTACTTGAAATCCAGTGACATTAAAATCATCATTCTCCACATTTTAGTTGTCATTATTTTGCATGTTATGATCAAGTGGCAACAAGCCAATATCCTATAATTTGCAGTCAATTATTGTTACTTCAGTGTAAGTGCAAAATCTCCCCACTGACTAGAGCTCTGAAATAAATTGTCATTGACTGAAAGTTGTTTATTTCAATAATTAAATAACATTTTCAACGACATATATTTGGTCATAAAATAATTTATCCTAATACAAATGATTTGAATTCCTGGAAAAAAGGCATTTTTATCTAAAATGGTACATGTGATTTAAGAACAATTTCAAAACTACTTTAAAATTAGAGATCAAGCGAGAGGAAGTATTCATGAAATTTTTACTGTCTCAATTTTAATACAAGGGAGATAACTTAGTTAAATTAATTCAGAGTTCTTGAACTTCACATGTTACATTATCTGTATCATTTGTGTGACATTAAAATCATCATTCTCCATATTTCAGTTGTTTGTAATTATTTATGTTGCATATTTGATCAAGTGGAAACAGCTCAACATCGTCCTACAATTTGCAGTCAGATTTTGTTACTATTGTTGATTCAATACATTTCATAACAACCATTTTTTACACACATCCCAAAATTCTGTATTAATCTGTAAAGTAAATAACATTTGTAAATAATTCATGTTATTCTTTAGTATTTTATCTAATATCTATTTTTACTTATCTTTTATGTAATTCCTATTAAAAAAAAAATTACTACATATCTTTATATTTTGCTACACTGAATGGCGGGCAAATTTGGGTAAATCTTTCAATGAACTTAAATAGTGCCTTGAAATGATTTTCCCGACTGTCTCAATGAAATTAAATACATTAAATTTCATAGAAAATAAACCCGAATTTGAAAATCTGTGGCAACGTGTGTAAAGTATTTGTAGGATATAAAAAAAATGCAGTAGTATAGGCGACACGACGTCCGCAGCAAACTATAAAAAACAAGTTGTCAGAAAGCAAATATATAACAAATAAATGTTAGCAAATGTAAACTAAGTTAGTTTTCCGCCTAACTTAATAAGAAAATATTTTACTAATTTTATTTAATGTAACATGTTCATTCGATTCAAAAGATAAGCAATATTAAACGCTACCGGTAATCTCCAAAAATACCGTTAGGGCTTACAACATGGGCGCCAGAAGAGTCACGTGATCCGGTTGATCCAAAACATGAATCGCCGCATTACGAAACCGGAAAACGCAAATTTAAAGCAAACTTTGACAAACAAGCATAATAATTAAGTACAAAAACAGTTTTTCAATATCATAATAATAAATAATTTATTTAGAACGGTCATTTAATTTTTTGTTGAGAAACAATCAGTTTGTTTGTTTTTTATAATGTTTACAAAATGTCTACGAACGTGCGTAGACATTTTGTAAACATTGTTTTTAAAAAATAAAAAATAATACTTCTATTATGTTTTAAACGACTGTAATAGTTTATTTTGGAAGTATATTTCATAAAGAAAATTGACAACCCACTTTAAAAACAGAAATTACGAGTTTTATATATTTTATTCGCAGTTTTTTGTTGGGGGTGTCAAAAATTCCGCCTAAAATTCTGATACACCTAGTCGACCACTTGTTTGTTCTGAATAAAATACTTTTTATAAACACTGTTTTAACTAAAAACAACCTAAGATTGTTTCTCAAAGTTTGCCTATTTTTATAATAACATTATATCAACAAAAAATTAAATAACAAATTGTGATTGTTTGTCAAAGTTTGCCTTCAAGGCTGCGTTTTCCATTTGCACGATTCATGTTTTGGATCAACCGGATCACGTGACTCTTCTGCCGGCCATGTTGTAAGCCCTAACGGTATTTTTGGAGATTACCACGCTACCAATGAATAAGAAAAAAAAAAAAAAACAGCCGCGATAAGAATCGTCAAAAACTTCAAAATAAGAAAAGAATGGGGATTTGTTTTACAATACACATTGTACGAAAAAAAAAGTAATGGTCAAAATTTCAAATAACAAATAAATGTTATTAAAGACAAGATAACACACTCGGTTCGAAAAAACTGTCTAGATTCAGGAGAACTAAAGAAAAACTTGCAGTGAATGTTTGAAATCTCGACGGAGTTAAAAATTGTAATCGATTTATTTGGACAAAAACTAAGTTTTTCTGTCGATTTTACAAGGGAATCTTCTAAATGCGGTTTCGATTCTATTTGATATGCAAGAACTGAACTCCGAAATTAAGATTTGACGTTCGGATAGACAATAGAGAAAATTCAAAGATATTCACACATTAGAAGAAACGATTCATTTAGAATTTGTACAATTTATCATCTAAAAACTGATTTGGTTACTTGCATTGCGTTAATTACGAAATTAATCTTTTTATTATTTAAAAGCATTCAATTTTTTTCTTTTAGACGTTAAATGGATGCCCGTTAAAAAACAAAACAAAAATATTTCAGGTAATATTTAAATGCATATTATTATGCGAATGGCTTTTTAATGTGATTGTACGGATAACGAATAAGAACGAGGGAAAAAATTATAAATTTAAATAAAAACATTAAAAGAAATGCTAAAATTTGTATTAAGATTGACTTAAACCAATTTACAAGTTCAAATAAAAATTGCAAATACAATATAACACTGTATTTTCCTAATCTTCTACAAATATATATTATAATGAACTACGCCATAAAAAGAGATGGAAATATGAAATCTAGTGTGAGTAAGCGCATTAAAATATAGAAAGTGAAGAAACATTCGTGAAAAAATGAGTGGCCCTGAAAAGGGCCGTTTGGGGATTTTGTTTTCTTTGGGAGAAAACGCTTTTTTACTTGGCGCTGGTGTATTTGGTGACAGCTTTGGTTCCCTCAGAGACAGCATGTTTAGCCAACTCACCAGGGAGAAGGAGACGGACAGCGGTCTGGACCTCACGACTGCTAAGTGTTCTTTTCTTGCTGTAATGGGACAGACGGCTCGCTTCATTAGCGATTCTCTCAAAAAGATCGTTAACAAAACTGTTCATAATAGACATGGCTTTGCTAGAAATTCCAGTGTCAGGATGAACTTGTTTCATTACTTTGTAAATGTAGATGGAATAACTTTCCTTCCTCTTCTTTTTCCTTTTCTTACCATCACGGGCAGGTTTAGCCTTACCGGCTTTCTTAGCGCCTTTAGAGCTAACTTCGGGTTTAGGAGGCATAGTAATTTTCAGTAGCAACGGTAATACTGAAGGGAACCACTCGCTCGAATGCTTTATATATTAGTAAAACCGGCTCCCAGAGAGCGTTGTATTTGCTACATTTTCATTGGTTTAAAAATTAACACAAAGGAAAATTTGAAATACGAAAAGAGCGCTAAGATATCAGCAGGTGCTCGGTCGCACGACCGTTAATCCTAATGGCGAGCACCGACTCTTTCAACACCTAAACAAATCGTATGTTTGTCTTCTGTAAAATAAATGGTGCTTTTTTGTAAATGATTTTTTACCGAGTTTGGAAAACAGGTTTAATACATTTTCGTTTTTTAAAATTCAAAATAAAATTATATTGAAGAAATAGGCAACATTTTAAATTTTGAAAAGATAAATCAATAAAACAAATTTGTGGTTTGTATTACTGTACACATAGATTCGAAAAAAATGTCAAAAAAACAAATATATAACAAATAAATTTTATTAAAGGCAACATAAGTTACTTTTCTACCAAACTGATATGTTTTCAGTGTTTTTACATGTTTATTCAGCTCGAAAAACAGTGTTTACCGATGTATTAGTTGTGTCAGAAATTTCGTAAAAATAGTGAATAATTCCACACCATCTTTCCAAGCTTATAACTCCTCGAAAAATGTAATTCAAGCCCTAATTTTATTTTTCAATTAAAGGAGCAAGGACCAAGGTTCCATTAAAAAAAAAAAAACGTGTTTTTAAAAAAAAAAAAAAAAGGTTTTAAACTTCGGGCTTTACAGGTAAATTTCTAAAAAACAGTTTTTTTTTTTGTTTGTTTTAAATTTGAATATATTATTTATTGACCTTTTCTCTTCAATTTGTGATATAGAAGACTTTGGTACATAAATTAATTATTTACTTTTTAATAGACATTTCAAAATGGGAGGCGTGAATTATTCGACCCCTGTCTTTCCAAGCTTATAACTCATCGAAAAATGTAATTCAAGCCCTAATTATTTTTTCAATTAAAGGAGCAAGGACCAAGGTTTCATTAAAAAAATAAAAATAAAAAAGAACGTGGTTTAAAAAAAAAAGGTTTTAAACTTCAAACTTTACAGGTAAAATTCTAAAAAACACTACTTGTTTTTTGTTTTAAATTTGAATATATTATTTATTGACCTTTTCTCTTCAATTTGTGAGTAAATCAATTATTTACTTTTTAATAGAAACTTAAAAATGCGGAGGACGTGAATTTAAAAATAAACGTTTGTTTAAAATATTATATTCGGTTTATTGGAAAGAACATAATATTTCACATTGACCCTGAAAAATATCGTAAAAATAGAATCAATAGAAAAATTTTGATAGATTTTTAAAGTTTAAAAATTGAAAAATATTGAGTTCGGAAAATTCATTACTGTTTTAAAAAATATATATATATTTCTATTACTTTTAAAATAACTTTAATAGTTTATTTTGGAAGTATAATCCATAAAGAAAATAAATAACCCACTTTTAACAGAGAAATTACGAGATTTTTATATTTTATTCGGAGTTTCGTGTTAGGAGCGTCAAAAATTCCTACAAAAATTCTGATACACCTACCGATGTATTCGAAAATTCAAAATGGCGTCCGACTCTCTCTTTAACACGGTAAGTATTGGGAAAATGAGTTATAAATAATAAACCAGACAAAATACTGTTAGAAATTCGCTTAATATATGTTACCGTGGCAAGTTGACATATATTCGGTGTTTTTTTTAATAGTATTTTGTCTAGTTTTGTATTTTTAACTCCTTTTCCAAAACTTACCGTGTTAAAGGGAAAGTCGGACGCCATTTTGAATTTTCCATTACATCGGTAAACACTGTATGCTTTTCGAGCTGAATAAACATGTTACATCGAATAAAAACACGAAAATTATATCCAGTTTGGTAGAAAAGTAACTTATCTTGCCTTTGATAACATTTATTTGTTATATATTTGTTTTTGACAACTTTTTCGATTCTGTGTACAGTAATACAAACCCCAAATTTGATACATATTTTTTTTTATTGATTATTAATTAATGTCCATAATTATTTAATACTCCAAAATACCAAAAATAAAATGAAAACTTATCTTGAAATAAAAATAAAATCACTTTTCAGTGAATACCTAATCACTAACGACCAATCCAATCCATTGTCTGTGAAATAAAGTTTATCGTTAATTATTAAATTCTACAACGAGTCATATTGTGTTTACTGTAATGTATCGTGACCTTCGTATGTCACTAATCTGTCTGCGGCAATATGTGTAACGTATTTGTAGAATTTCAAAGCAAAAATAAATAAATAAATGATTAATCGCCCTGACATAAAAAAAGAAAAAAACACCAACGAAATTTATATATCAAACTCACACATGATCTTTTATTTTACCATTTATCAAAATTGAACATCATAAACTATGTTAAGGATATTTCGTTAACTTTTACGGATAGGGTCCCGACGTCCCGAGTCCGGGGAGAAGCCGTCTGACGTAAGCGGTGTCGAGTCGAAAAATTACCCCCTTCAATAAAGTGCCGAGTTGTTAACTTAAGAAGAAAAAAAATTAAAATAATTAGAATTTTATTTTAACAGTTCAATTAATTTGAATTAAAAAAAAGAAATAAACAGTTCAAATAATTAGTAATTTTGTACTCCCTTATAAATTCCACAAATAATTAGAATTTTTAGTATACCGAATATTTTAATTCAACAGTTCAAATAATAAGATTTTTTGGTAATTCAACAGTTCAAATAATTAGAATTAATTAAAAAAAAATAAAATAAACAGTTCAAATTAATTAGAATTAAAAAAAAAAGAAAAAAAAACAGTCCACGTGATTAGAATCTTTATAAGAAGTATACAGTACACATGGTTAGTTAACCCTGTAAAATTCTGCGATTTTTATTTGTAAAAGCATCGCTCTCCATACGACCATATTGTTGTCGCATCATAAACTCGTCCAAATGCGGCCGTAAAGTTGAGGATGGTGGGTGCACCATGCACCAATGCACCATTGAAGGTTAGGGTAATTTTCTGCCTCGACACAGCTTACGCCAGACGCCGAACTCAGAGCGAGGCGGGACGTCGGAACAGTACTATCCATAAAAGTTAACCGGATGTTTTGTTTTGATATTTCGTTCTTATGAATTTTAAATTCGGGTGTGGTCAGTCGATTTTTACTGATAAAAGAAAAAAAGGGTTTGGGAAAATGCGTTAAAAATAATAATAATATACAAAATACTGTTAAAAACCCACCGAATATATGTCAGCATGTCACGGACCCAAACTTACCGAGTCCGGTGCCATTTAAAATTTTCCAATACATCGGTAAACACTCTGTTTTTCAAGCTTAATAAACATCTTACATTAAATAAAAACACTAAAAAAAATCTAGTTAAGTAGAAAAGTAACTTATCTTGCCTTTGATAACATTTATTTGTTATATATTTGTTTTTTGACAACTTTTTCAAATCTGTGTATAGTAATACAAACCCGAAAAAAATCTGAGAAACAAATATTCTTTTATATTACCACTAGCGAGGGGTACCCGGCGTTGCCCGGGTGTTTGGAGGTGTGTGTGGAAACTCCGGGGGGGGGGATGTTTTGGTAGGTAAGTAAGAGGATCGAACCCGAACCCTTGAGGCAAAGTTGTGAATTAAAGTGGGGGGGGGGAGGGAAACGTAACGTTATCAGTGCCCCACCGCGAGATGTTAACGGAAACACGTTTGAATTTATTTAATTACTTAGATTTGGCAGGTGCCCGTTTTAATGAGTTAATGAGGTCAAGTTTGACTGCGGGATTTTTATTTTCCCAAGATGTTATAAGAAAAAGACTATCCCACATGCGGTAAGCAACAAATGTTGAATATTTATCTTCCCGAAATCGAGCAAATCAAATAGACAGGCGAGCTTCGTTGTTAACTGTGATATTACGATTTATATGTGATATAAAAAGTTTTTAAAAGTTGTGAACCGACCGACCGCTTCTCTGAAAAAAGCCTTTTGTAGACCTACAGAAAAAGCGAACACACAAACATATATACATTTTCGCTTTTATATTTATAGACTAGCGCGGGTACCCGGCATTGCCCGGGTGTTCGTAGGTGTGTGTGGTGTTACATAATACAGAACCCGAGGGGAGGTGGGTAGTATCAAACCGGAAGCCCTGAGGCGAAGTTTGAAAATAAAATCGGCCAGCCAGAATAGTGAAAGATGTTTGAATTTATTTAAGAACCAAATTGACAGGTGCGCGGCCAGAAGTCGTCGAGCGTTACGACGACGACGTAGGTTTATTTGTTATAAGTGAAGTAAAAAAAGAAAACAACGTTAACATTTAAGCAGGAAAAAAGATACAAAGCCCGTTTCGATATTAAAATTTTAAAAATCGGTGAATACCCGAGTGTTTTTGGGTGTCACTAAGAATAAGCAAAGTAAAAAAAAAAAAGCAGAAAAATGAACGTTACGTGAAAAATGGCTTAAATAACACTGGTTCAATATTTAAATTTAAAAAATTGAAAAAAAACAAAAAAAAACATCTCACACCACGATTCGAACCCAAAACATTTACATAATAAACAAAAGCCTTAACCAACTGAGCTAACACAACGTACATGAAATTTGTTCATTTTTTTCAACTATTTAAAGTAAATCAGGTCAGAACGTCATCTGATGCATGCGTAGAATCGGTCATTGTCACGAGAGGACCATTTTTGTTGACACCCCCCCCCCCCCCCCGTCGATAATTGTCGATTTCGGGGTGAAAAAGTTAACGTTTTTGGCCAATTTTTCGAGCACAGGATGGAGCTTCGATGTGATACCGAGTTTGTGCATTTTTGTCACGTCTGTCGAAAGTTTTTAGCAGACATACCAAACATACACACATACATACATACATTTTCGCTTTTATATATATAGACTAGCGAGGGGTACCCGGCGTTGCCCGGGTGTTTTTCGGGGTATGTGAAAAAACCCCGAAAATGTGAAAAAAAAAACGAAGCCTTCACGACACGCAGTTGGAAAATAGTAAAGTGTTTTTAAAAAAAACAGGTGCGCATTTTTGATTGACGTGACGGCGATAGGTATTCAGCAGTTATTTTGTGCAGGACAGTTTTGAATGAGGTGAATAAATTGGTTTGTTTGTTTTTAAAAATCCGTTCCCTGTTTATTAGGAGGAGCGAAATGAAAGCTACAGTCTGATAGGACGAAGTCGACATTGAACAAACATTACTTAGCTCTCTTGAGACAAATGGCTTTCGGCCTGTGATTAGAGTCGAGTTTCGCTTTTTTTTATACCGAAAACTGAATGTAACGCATGCCGATGCGGGAAATGTCGAATAATTAACGTTTGAAAGTCAATAAAATTGAATAGACAGGTGAGCTCCATGGATAACTCTGAGATATTACAATTTATAGATGATATAAGAAGTTTTAAGAAGTTGTGAACCGAGCAAGCGCTTCTCTGAAAGAAGCCTTTCGTGGACATCGAGGAAAAGCGTACATACATACACACATACATTTTCGCTTTTATATATATATGTTAAATTTTAATTTTCATGTTATGAATTAAGTAAGAGTCTTAAGTGTTCATGTGTGTGATCATGTTGTGAGAAGAGATGGGAGATATAGAGACATTAACAGGTGTATATGAAGAGAGAGTGAGAGTTTATAAATGAGAGAGATTACATATAAATACATTTTGAGAAAGTGTTTTCATATCTAGATAGACAGACCGATAATTAAGAGGTTTGCATTTATGCTGATGGATTGACAGGTTGGCATTTATGCTTTGACAGTTCGTATGAACGGGAGTGTTTGTATAACATAAATAGACACATATACTTTCTAACACATATATTTTTTTAGATGATGAATTTCAAATAGTTTGTACACATAAATAGACAATACCTTTTTCATGTAATGATGGACACAGGAGACGGCAGTTATAAAAACACATTGAACATTTATTCTTCCCTGACCGGTTGGGGCTTTGCGTCCAAGAATTCAAAGCTTCACATATTAAGTTTCAAAGTGACCGTCTCGCTTCCTAAACGTTCGAATTCCAAACTCCAGACTATCGTCTGTCATTCTCAAACTCCCTCTGAGTTTCTCACTAACTAACTAACTAACTCTCACTTCCTATATTGAGAAATCCATGCATGTCTGGCCACGTGACCACAATTCACGTGCCATCAACATGCGCGACTATCACGTTTCCGAACATTCTGATTTTCCAATAACCTATTTTTTCTTTGTTGTTTTCACAAAGGAATTCAACCTACATATCTAATTCATTTAACCCATATTTTATTATCCACATTTTTTTAACAATGAATAGTTTATTTATTATTTATTTCATCAGAATTAACAATTTACTAGACATTCCATTTAAACCTATTGTTCTTTAAAACTTATATCCAGGGTTCGATTTCTGCTTTCTCTCATTTTATTTTCATTTTAAGTAGATCTCTCTATTTTTATACTTACATGAAAAGGGGACAGCCCTTATCATTATTATGTAACATATATAGACTAGCGATGGGGTACCCAGCGTTGCCCGGGTGTTTGTAGGTGTGTGTAAAAAAAAACAGGTGCCCGTGAAAAAAAAATGAAGGCTTGACGACGCGCAGTTGGAAAATAGTAAAGTGTGAAAAAAAATAGGTGCTCGAATTGATTGACGTGACAGCAATAGGTATTCAGCAGTCAGCATTTTAATGAGGTCAATAAATCGGTTTGTTTGTTTTCAAAAACCCGCTCCCCCATCTGATATGACAAAGTCGACAAACGTTCACTGGCCCTGGGCCTGTTGTATTTATTTGCTTCCCCACTGAGCAAATTAGGCACAAGGCCGTTTTTTAATGTGGAGATAGAGGGAGGGGGGAGGGAAAGGGGGATCCTGCTCCCGAGAGGTGGGAAATGGGAGCTGGATAGTAACTGTGGTCGTAGGGTGATCCCTACCTTGACCAAGTTCAGATATGTGGGGTTAGCCCCACATATGGTCTTTGCTAGTCATAGCTAGTCTTTGCTTGCAGCATCTGCCGGAACAAATACTACACTTTCATCTTGTCGCCCGGACCCCCGAGGAAGTCTGGGCCTGTTGTATTTATTTGCTTCCCCACTGAGCAAATTAGGCACAAGGCCGTTTTTTAATGTGGAGAGAGAGGGAGGGGGAGGGAAAGGGGGATCCAGCTCCCGAGAGGTGGGAAATGGGAGCTGGATAGTAACTGTGGTCGTAGGGTGATCCCTACCTTGACCAAGTTCAGATATGTGGGGTTACCCCCACATATAGTCTTTGCTAGTCATAGCTGGTCTTTGCTTGCAGCATCTGCCGGAACAGATACTACACTTTGAGGTATTTATTTGCTCCCCCACTGAGCAAATTAGGCACAAGGCCGATTTTTAAAGTGAGGAGTGAAGGAGAAATGGGGACCAACTCCCCGGGGAGTAGGGGAGCTGGATAGTGACAATTGGTATGAAGGGTTGCCCCTACATTGACCAAGGTCTTATATGTGGGGCTTCCCCCACATATGGTCTTTGCTTGCAGTATCTGCAGGAACAGATACTACACTTTGAGATATTAAATCTTTTATTCATGTTAAAAAATACAGTCAAAATCAACGATGAACAAAAAACTTAGGCACATGTCCAACTCAAAAAGGGGGATTTTGGGGGTCGTTGGTCATCCTTGTCACTCCAGAACTGAACAAAGTCAAAAGTTTCTCCCAGCTAGTATCTTCTTTCACCATAATACCGCATTCACCCTTTCATATTTGGGGACATCCTACTTAACTCCCAATTTTTAAAACATTTTTTATTGACGTGTAAAAACAAAAAAGATAACAATAAAATGGTACAATAATTCATTTGTGTCGAGGGCGGGGGAAGAAAAAACAAAAGGTGATGAGTAGGACCCTCCCAACCCCGTCTAGTTGATAGACTGCCCGTTCCACTAGGTTTGTAAAAGGAACCTCGCTTCTGCGGGTCAGTCTCTAGGTGGGGATGCCCTCTAGATGGGGGTGAATGGAGAAAAGAAATTTTTGTGGGTAAGGGATAGAGGTTAGTTTGTATTTCTTTTTCTCCAAGATGGGTAAAATTTAGAGGAAGGGGTGAAAACAAAAATTGCAGGTAAGAGGGGATGGGGATCTTGGAGGCTTCCTAATCGGGGAGGGATGGAACACACACTCAGCTAGCTGAGAGGCTACTTGTTTAATTTTACTTTACAGAACTGCGCGTTCCACACCTAGGCGGGGAACACATATTCAAATTTGGCTCCTCTTCATACACACAGACTTGCCACATGTATCCATCTTCTGTCAAATGCCGCGCGATGCAGCCTTCTTCTATCACATCTGATCTTCACCCGTAGTTGGTGTTTAAAGAAAGTGATCAGATCTTGATCAGAAAAAGACAACACCCCCCGGCAACCTTGCAGACGCGACGTCCAAATCACCATTCTCGCCACGGCCAGGATCGTAACGTAGACCATTTGTCTTTCCTGGTCCCACGGCGGCCTCACGTTGTCCACAACATTGGATACAGTAATTGGGCGAGGATGCTCAGGATCGATGCGAGCCGTCACTCCGCTGACATACGACCAGTACTGGCGGAGTTCGCGGCAATCGAAGAAAGCGTGATCCGTAGTTTCTACGGCTGTTGTCCCACAATGGGGACAATCAGGCGACTCCAAAAACCCAGAACTGCATTGTATGTTGTTGAGTGGAAGTGCATTTCGGGCCAATCGCCAGGTCAGAGAGAACTCCGAATTGTTCAGATGACTCGAACCTGGTGCCCAGCTCCACGTGGAGCGGATCTCACTCTGCTGCCACCCCAAACGCGCGCATAGCGGGTCGTCGGCGGCCCCCTTCACTAGATCCCTGTGGAGTTCCCTACGGGTAGGAGTCACAATATCACTGGACCTTGGTAGTCGTTTTAGCGCGGCTCGGCACTCTTTCATGTAGGCAGATTCTCCCCGCGGCCTGCGACGGCTCTCGATGTAAGGGTCGAGAACGAGGTCGGGGAAGGCGGCAGTAACCACGGGGTGCCACATTTGGTCATCCTGCATATAGTGGCTCAGGAAGGCCAGCCTCTCAGCATCTCGATGACACTTCAAGTCCGGCATTCCCAAGCCTCCCTCACACGGACGTTGAATACAGACCTGTCTGCTCACCCAGTGTCTTCCTCTGTCCCAAAGGAGCGAGAACAAGAGTTCGACAAGAGCTTTTAGGTGTTGTGCAGGCAGGGGAAGTACGGCCAGTCGGTAAAGGATGAGAGGAAAGACGTAAGTGGTGCACGCCTCAGCTCTACCCTTTAAGGAAAGTTTCCTAGGAAGCCACGAATTGACTGCAGCCTCCACCTTTGACCGTACCTCCAACCAATTCTTGTCAAGCTGGAGACCCGGTCCGAACCACACGCCGAGGATCCGGACCGGGCCATCTGTCCAGCTGAAGGGCGCCGGGAAGTTTGCGTTGCCACTCCATGCGCCCAACCGCAGTCCTACCGTCTTGTTGCGGTTTATCTTGGCCCCCGTGATTCTTTCGTACTGTGTGAGTGCCTCCGACATGAGCTCAATGTCTCTGAAGCCCGACACGAAGACCGTGACATCATCGGCGAATGCGGATACCTTAGCAGCTGAGGCGCCAGGCAGAGCCATTCCGCGCAGGGCCGAATTTGCCTCCCCATGTCTCAGCTTGCGGAGAAGAGGCTCCAACGCCAGGACATAAAGCAGGAGCGACAGTGGACAACCCTGACGAACCGACCGAGAGATAACAAAGGGTTTCGAGAGCTTTCCGTTGACTTGCATGACAGCCATGGGCTGTCGATACATTATGGAGATCCACTTGCAAAAGTCCGGTTTAAAACCGGCGGATTCTAAGACAGATGCCAGGAAACGATGGTCGACCCTATCGAAAGCTTTGGACTGATCTAAGTTGATCAGCGCGGCTTCCGTGTTGTCATCTATTCCCCCCTCTAGGATCGTGCGGATCAGGTGCAAGTTGTTCTGAATCGATCTCCCCTTCACAGCGTAGTTCTGTTCCGGTTCAACCAACTCGTCGATAACAACCTGCAGCCGATTCGACAGGACCTTGGCCAAAATCTTCAACTCTGTGTTTAGCAGAGTTATGGGCCTGTAGTCGTCTAATTCTTCCCCTCCATGCCCGTCACCTTTCTTCAGCAATGTGATCACTCCCTTGGTCACCTGCCCTGGGATGGATCCCTGAGCAAACCAATGGTTGAACATATCCGTCAGAAGAGGCAGAAACATGGGCGACAGCCTCAAGTACAGTTCGTATGGCAGACCATCAAGTCCTGGCGATTTGTCACAGCTGACCTGCTTCAGCGCAGTAAAGACCTCCTGCTCCGTCACCCGGCCCTCGCAACCAGCCGCTCTAGCCGCCTCGAGGCGGGGAGAGTCGGCCAAATAGTCGCTAAACTCAAGGACCGGAAGATCGGGCTGCTGCGTAAAACGCTCCTCGAAATGTTCTCGAAACCCCTCGCAGATCTCCCGAGTCGATTCCAGGGTGCGTCCATTCAGATGTTTGACTTTCGCAATGTATTTGTCCGAGCCACGCCTAGAAACCTCACGGCGCACGTCTGCATCAGAATTGACTGCTTCGTTGCCTATCTTTCTAAGCCTAGCTCTAACTACTTGGCCTTCGTAACGCTCGCTAGTCTCGCGTAGAAGGTCCTGCTTAGCTAGTTCCTGACTAACCCTATCACCCTCCCCCGTAGCCTGGGCTAGTTTCTGCTCTAGCTGCTTCTTCGTCTTGGCCTTATCTAGTGCGAGGCACTGGGCATACTTGACGGAGAAGCTTCTGATCTTGGCTTTGAGACCTAACCACCACTTACTCCCGGTAACCGCCCCCACTAGTGCCTTTATAATCAATTCTCTTAACTGATCTTGGAAGTCTTGTATCTCCAGAAGGGAGGTGTTTAACTTCCAGTACCCCGCTAACTTAGGCCTATTTCCTAGCTTCAGCCGGGCCATAACTAATTTATGGTCCGTCTGGCCTAGCCAAGTGAACGTGGGACAGGATAGGAAGTCTACTTCGCCTCTCCTAACTAACATCCTGTCCAAATAGGTATTTGGATAGGAGGAAACGCTATTGGTCCACGTCCACATTTCCCGCCCTGGATGCTCGACCCGAAACCTGTCGACCAGTCCGCATCTAGCCATCAGATCAGCCAGGCTGGACTCGCACCTCTCCGACCCTCTAGCTCCGCCTCCTACCTTATCTATATCGGGGTCTAAGATGGCATTCCAATCCCCCATTAGCACTACCCGCTTCCAACAATCTACAAACGCGTCAAGCTGACTGAAGAATGAGACCCTCTCACGAGCTGTGCTGGGCGCATGAACCGCAATCACCCGAAACACAGAATCTTTTACGGCAACATCTGCCACGACCAGCCTGCCCTCCGCATCCCTATGGACAACGTCGACCGTCGCGGAAACAGTACGTTTAACTAGCAAGGATACTCCCTTCCCCCGCGGGCTGCCATATGCTGAGAAAACCTCAAAGTCTCGGGCCACCACCTGACAGTCCACAGAGGAAACGAAATGCGTCTCCTGAATCGCAGCAACATCCACTCCCAGGGACAAGAGGTCGTGCCGGAGGCGAGCCGCCCGGCCCGATGATCTCAAGCCCCTCGCATTCAGACTAGCCAAATTCAAAGCCATGGTACCTACCTTAATGTGTGTTACACTCAGCTCCGAAGTCAGCCGGGGAAAGGACACCGACGTTGTGTGCAATGCTCAAGGTGGTCAGGTTTTTCATGTCCTGACCTTCTCTCACAATGCCACCGACATCCAAAGGGTAAGTCAATTTAAGGGCCCTGTAGAGTGACGGATAGACCAACATTGGGACCCTTCCCTTACATTGTTTTGCGAGTTCCTCAAGGGAAGGGTCATTTTTCCTAATCAGTTCAATTCCCGGACCAGCCCCTTCAGCAGCCTCCAGCATTGTCCACACGTTGGTTTTGCAGGCCTCAGGAAGCCTGACGAAAGTTGTTATCCGTGGGGCGTCCGGGAAATTAGAGGGGACATTAACGTCTTTTCCCCCTATCTGTTGGCAGTCCAGCAGAGGTTTTAAATTTTTTCTCTGCCGGTGTGGTAAGCCCATTGCCACAGACAGGGGGTCTACAAAACAAAGTTCCTCTCTCGTTTCGAGGGCGAGAGTCCCTGTTGGAGTGAGTCCGTAAGTGGGAGAATCTGAAGGGTCTCTCCCCCTCCCGGGTTCATTCTTTTCTTTCTGGGATGGCGGCTCAATTTGCATTGGTGTGGGGACGAGTGTCTATGTGGTGTCTGGTGTTGGTGTTGGTGTTGGTGCAGTGTCTGGTGTTGGTGCGGTGTATGGTGTTGGTGTTGGTGCAGTGTCTGGTGTTGGTGCGGTGTCTGATGTTGGTGTAAGTGCGGTGTCTAGTGTTGGTGCAGTATGTGGTATGGGGGTGGAAGTGAGATGTGTTGCTGTTAGAGGTGGTGTATGCTCACAGGGAGAAGGGGTTGCCTTTTCTTCCCCTTTCCTTTTTTTTCTTTTCTTTTTTATTCTTTTGAATGAACCGGGGAGTGGTGAGGTTGAGTTCCTCTCTCTCTTGCTAGCAGATTCATCCTCAGAGGAGCAGTGTTTTCTTCGCTTGGTCCCCGTCTCAATTGGTGTGGGGACCGTTGGTTGTTGCTGCTCCTCTAATTGCTGTTTCTCTGGTTGATGCTGTTGCTGTTCTGGTTGCTGCAGCTGTTTTTGTTGCTGCTGCTCCTGTTCTGGCTGTTGCTGCTGCTGCTTTGGCTGCTGCTGTTTTTGTTGTTGCCGCTGTTTTCGTGGCATTGGTTGTGGAATTGGCCGCAGCAGCTGATGTTGTTGCTGCGGCTGGTTCAACGGCTGGTTTGGCTGCTGCTGCTGTGTCTGCTGCCATGGCTGTTGCTGCGGCTGTTGTGGAGGCTGCTGTTGTTGTTGCTGCCTCGCTTGTTGGGTTGGTGGTGGGACGGTGGCAGATGGGATTGTGGGCTTCTGTTTCCGCCTCATTACCGTGATCCATTCCTCCCCCTTGGCCTCCTGCGTGGTTTTGGGTTTCCTCGGTGCTGGGGTTGGTGCTCCGGTTGCAGGAGTTGTGACAGTCTGTTCGGACACTGGTGCTGTCTCAGAGGTTGGGACCGCCTTTAGCGTCACTTGAGTAGGAGTTGACCTTTGAGGGCAGCTCTTGGCTATGTGACCCTGTTTTTGGCAGAACCAGCAGTGCGGACGACGCCCCTCCACCATTACTGTCATAGTTGCCTCCTTAAATGTCAGCTGTGCTGGTATCGCCTGGAAGCCTTCTTTCTTTAGCCTCATGGCCACAGTGTAGCTGCCCAAGTGCATGCCGGTTTTCGACCGCACTGGGGTTATTTTTTCCACCTCGCCGAACTGTGTGAAGAAGGATCCCAGGATTTCTGCTGATATTTGCATAGGTACATTGAATACCTGCACCCGGGTCCTTGTCCTGCCCTGGTATTCGGGCTTTAGATTTATTCTCCCATACTTAATTTCCTGTAGGGAGAGTCTCTCCGCATCTTCCTTGGTGGGTAGGAGGATGTCCCACATGGCGTAGCTCCTCTGGTACAGGTATAATACCGGGATGTTTAGCTTGTGTAGGAGCCCCGCCATGTCTTCCTTTTTTATCCCTAGGAGGCGGTTTTCCGGCATATCCGAGATGATGAGGGAGAGGACTCTGTCTTCGATTGCCTCCCAAGCGCCTGGCACTGGTTTAATTTCTGTCCCCTCTATGTATTGTCTGTACTTGGTCAAGTACAAGTCTCTATACTCTTGAGGGGACAGTTGCTTCTCTACAGTCTTCCCCCACGCCGACCCTCTTGTTGGTGTTGGATCTTTGGTGAGGTTGGACTGTTTTTGCTGTTCCTTTGCGGAAGGGTTGCTATTTTGAGGGCATTTCCCTTTCCGCTTTCCTTTGGGACCGACTCTCCCTGCTCTATACTTCTTCCAGGAAATACCTCCCTTTTTGGGGAGTCGGCCTCCTGGGGAGCATTGTCCTCTTTATTGTCCTTGGGAGCTTTTGCCCCTTTTGTTTTGGGGAGGTCTAGGCTGTATGCCCCCTCGTTTTCTTGATTTGTTCCCCTTTTGGGGCAGTAGCCCTCCTGGGGAGCACTGTCTCCCTTATCGTCCTTTGGGGCTACTGCCTCTTGATTTTTGTTGTCAGAACGGGATGCCCCGTCTAACATTGTTTTTTCTCCCCTTTGTGGGGAGTCGCCCTCTTGGGGAGCTGCTGGTGAGTTTTCTCCCTTCTGGGGGGCATCCTTTGGTTTAGTGTCCGGGCGGTATGCCCCATTGCTTTTTGCTTTCCCTGTGGGGGAGCCGTCCTCTTGGGGAGCAGTTTTTCTTGTGGTAGCCCCCTGGCTGGAGGTATCTGTATCGGTGGTCCCCGGGCTGGGGGTGTCCATTTTTGAAAAAAAGCTCTCTCTTCCCTGTATAAATTCACCAAAATGAGTGACGTGGAGTCGGCGTCCAAAGTGGGGAGCCGACTTTGGCGCCAAAAAGAAGTGGCGCCAAAGGCGGCAAGACGGGAGATAGAACTGAGAGAGGGGGTGGGAAGTTAGTGGAGGAAAGAGAGAAAGTGTTTCCGACCCTCCCTCGCGGAAAGTTCGTAAATTATCAGCTCGGATCCCCCCGTGAGGGGGGAGAGCAGAGAAAGACAGACCAAGTGGGGGTGCGGACAGAACGCTACCCAGCTTGTCAGGTGTTGCGGGCACGAGAATGTGTCGCCAGAACAGCACTGCCTAGCGCTGTGTATATATCAGAGAACAGATGCTACACTTTGATCTTGTCCCCCGTGCCGCCGAAGCGGGGGGGGGGCCTGTTTGGATTTATTTGCTTCCCCACTAAGCAAATTAGGCACAAGGCCGTTTTTTAATGTGGAGAGAGACGGAGGGGGGAGGGACAGGGAGATCCGGCTCCCGAGAGGTGGGAAATGGGAGCTGGATAGTAACTGTGGTCGTAGGGTGATCCCTACCTTGACCAAGTTCAGATATGTGGGGTTACCCCCACATATGGTCTTTGCTTGCAGCATCTGCCGGAACAGATCTTGTCCCCCGTGCCGCCGAAGCGGGGGGGGGGGCTGTTGTATTTATTTGCTTCCCCACTGAGCAAATTAGGCACAAGGCCGTTTTTTAATGTGGAGAGAGAGGGAGGGGGAGGGAAAGGGGGATCCTGCTCCCGAGAGGTGGGAAATGGGAGCTTGATAGTAACTGTGGTCGTAGGGTGATCCCTACCTTGACCAAGTTCAGATATGTGGGGTTACCCCCACATATGGTCTTTGCTAGTCATAGCTAGTCTTTGCTTGCAGCATCTGCCGGAACAGATACTACACTTTCATCTTGTCCCCCGTGCCGCCGAAGCGGGGGGGGGGGCTGTTGTATTTATTTGCTTCCCCACTGAGCAAATTAGGCACAAGGCCGTTTTTTAATGTGGAGAGAGAGGGAGGGGTGATGGAAAGGGGGAAAGGGGGATCCTGCTCCCGAGAGGTGGGAAATTGGAGCTGGATAGTAACTGTGGTCGTAGGGTGATCCCTACCTTGACCAAGTTCAGATATGTGGGGTTACCCCCACATATGGTCTTTGCTAGTCATAGCTAGTCTTTGCTTGCAGTATCTGCCGGAACAGATACTACACTTTCATCTTGTCCCCCGTGCCGCCGAAGCGGGGGGGGGCTGTTGTATTTATTTGCTTCCCCACTGAGCAAATTAGGCACAAGGCCGTTTTTTAATGTGGAGATAGAGGGAGGGGGGAGGGAAAGGGGATCCTGCTCCCGAGAGGTGGGAAATGGGAGCTGGATAGTAACTGTGGCCGTAGGGTGATCCCTACCTTTACCAAGTTCAGATATGTGGGGTTACCCCAACATATGGTCTTTGCTAGTCATAGCAGGTCTTTGCTTGCAGCATCTGCCGGAACAGATACTACACTTTGATCTTGTTCCCCGTGCCGCCGAAGCGGGGGGGGGGCTGTTGTATTTATTTGCTTCCCCACTGAGCAAATTAGGCACAAGGCCGTTTTTTAATATGGAGAGAGAGGGAGGGGGGAGGGAAAGGGGGATCCTGCTCCCGACAAGTGGGAAATGGGAGCTGGATTGTAACTGCGGTCGTAGTATGATCCCTACCTTGACCAAGTTCAGATATGTGGGGTTTTTATTTAAATGCTGCCCACATCAGCATTATGTGGCACAAGGCCGGAAAGTGGGAACCCCGCAGGCTCCCCTAAAGGAGGGGCACTCCTGCAATTTTAAAAATTGCCTGAGTAACCGCGTCGGCATTCCCCGGTCGGGGCGCCTCAGGCAGCAAGCAATAAACTTGCCCCACCGGAAAGCCCGGTGGCAAGGCCTGGGAGGGTGGACCTCCTAGATATTACCCAGGCGGTTCCCAGTATAGAGGGTTTCCCCTCCATTGACTGGTACAAATTATCTTAAGTGCAGTATCTGCCGGAACAGATGGTATTTATTTGCTCCCCCACCGAGCAAATTAGGCACAAGGCCGATTTTTAATGTGAGGAGTGAAGGGAGGGGGAAGGGAAAAAGGGGACCAGCTCCCGAGAGGTGGGAAATGGGAGCTGGTTAATGGTCAGGTATGTGGGGTTGCCCCCACATATGGTCTTTGCTAGTCATAGCTAGTCATAGCTTGCAGTATCTGCCGGAACAGATGGTATTTATTTGCTCCCCCAACGAGCAAATTAGGCACAAGGCCGATTTTTAATGTGAGGAGTGAAGGGAGGGGGAAGGGAAAAAGGGGACCAGTTCCCGAGAGGTGGGAAATGGGAGCTGGTTAAAGGTCAGGTATGTGGGGTTGCCCCCACATCTGGTCCTTGCTAGTCATAGCTAGTCCTAGCTAGTCATAGCTTGCAGTATCTGCCGGAACAGATGGTATTTATTTGCTCCCCCACCGAGCAAATTAGGCACAAGGCCAATTTTTAATGTGAGGAGTGAAGGGAGGGGGAAGGGAAAAGGGGACCAGCTCCCGAGAGGTGGGAAATGGGAGCTGGTTAATGGTCAGGCATGTGGGGTTGCCCCCACATCTGGTCTTTGCTAGTCATAGCTAGTCATAGCTTGCAGCATCTGCCGGAACAGATGGTATTTATTTGCTCCCCCACCGAGCAAATTAGGCACAAGGCCGATTTTTAATGTGAGGAGTGAAGGGAGGGGGAAGGGAAAAAGGGGACCAGCTCCCGAGAGGTGGGAAATGAGAGCTGGTTAATGGTCAGGCATGTGGGGTTTCCCCCACATCTGGTCTTTGCTAGTCATAGCTAGTCATAGCTTGCAGTATCTGCCGGAACAGATACTACACTTTGATCTCGTCCCCCGTGCCACGGAGGGCGGGAGGACTGTTTATTTATTTGCTTCCCCACTGAGCAAATTAGGCACAAGGCCGTTTTTTAATGTGGAGATAGAGGGAGGGGCGTGGGAAAGGGGGATCCTGCTCCCGAGAGGTGGGAAATGGGAGCTGGATAGTAACTGTGGTCGTAGGGTGATCCCTACCTTGACCAAGTTCAGATATGTGGGGTTACCCCCACATATGGTCTTTGCTAGTCATAGCTGGTCTTTGCTTGCAGCATCTGCCGGAACAGATACTACACTTTGAGATATTAAATCTTATATTCATGTTAAAAAAATACAGAAAAAAAATCAACGATGAACAAAAAACTTAGGCACATGGCCAACTCAAAAGGGGGGATTTTGGGGGTCGTTGGTCATCCTTGTCACTCCAGAACTAAACAAAGTCAAAAGTTTCTCCCAGCTAGTATCTTCTTTCACCATAATACCGCATTCACCCTTTCATATTGGGGGACGTCCTAGTAACTCCCAATTTTTAAAACATTTTTTATTGACGTGTAAAAACAAAAAAGATAACAATAAAATGGTAACAATAATTCATTTGTGTCGAGGGAGGGGGAAGAAAAAACAAAAGGTGATTAGTAGGACCCTCCCAACCCCGTCTAGTTGATAGACTGCCCGTTCCACTAGGTTTGTAAAAGGAACCTCGCTTCTGCGGGTCAGTCTCTAGGTGGGGATGCCCTCTAGATGGGGGTGAATGGAGAAAAGAAAATTTTGTGGGTAAGGGATGGAGGTTAGTTTGTATTTCTTTTTCTCCAAGATGGGTAAAATTTAGAGGAAGGGGTGAAAACAAAAATTGCAGGTAAGAGGGGATGGGGATCTTAGAGGCTTCCTAATCAGGGAGGGATGGAACACACACTCAGCTAGCTGAGAGACTACTTGTTTAATTTAACTTTACAGAACTGCGCGTTCCACACCTAGGCGGGGAACACGTATTCAAATTTGGCTCCTCTTCGTACACACAGACTTGCCACATGTATCCATCTTCTGTCAAATGCCGCGCGATGCAGCCTTCTTCTATCACATCTGATCTTCACCCGTAGTTGGTGTTTAAAGAACGCGATCAGATCTTGATCAGAAAAAGACAACACCCCCCGGCAACCTTGCAGACGCGACGTCCAAATCACCATTCTCGCCACGGCCAGAATCGTAACGTAGACCATTTGTCTTTCCCGGTCCCACGGCGGCCTCACGTTGTCCACAACATTGGATACAGTAATTGGGCGAGGATGCTCAGGATCGATGCGAGCTGTCACCCCACTGACATACGACCAGTACTGGCGGAGTTCGCGGCAATCGAAGAAAGCGTGATCCGTAGTTTCCACAGCCGTTGTCCCACAACGGGGACAATCAGGCGACTCCAGAAACCCAGAACTGCATTGTATGTTGTTGAGTGGAAGTGCATTTCGGGCCAATCGCCAGGTCAGAGAGAACTCCGAATTGTTCAGATGACTCGAACCTGGCGCCCAGCTCCACGCGGAGCGGATCTCACTCTGCTGCCACCCCAAACGCGCGCATAGCGGGTCGTCAGCGGCCCCCTTCACTAGATCCCTGTGGAGTTCCCTACGGGTAGCAGTCACAAGGTCACTGGACCTTGGTAGTCGTTTTAGCGCGGCTCGGCACTCTTTCATGTAGGCAGATTCTCCCCGCGGCCTGCGACGGCTCTCGATGGAAGGGTCGAGAACGAGGTCGGGGAAGGCGGCAGTAACCACGGGGTGCCACGGTTGGTCCTCCTGCATATAGTGGCTCAGGAAGGCCAGCCTCTCAGCATCTCGATGACACTTCAAGTCCGGCATTCCCAAGCCTCCCTCACACGGACGTTGAATACAGACCTGTCTGCTCACCCAGTGTCTTCCTCTGTCCCAAAGGAGCGAGGACAAGAGTTCGACAAGAGCTTTTAGGTGTTGTGCAGGCAGGGGAAGTACGGCCAGTCGGTAAAGGATGAGAGGAAAGACGTAAGTGGCGCACGCCTCAGCTCTACCCTTTAAGGAAAGTTTCCTAGGAAGCCACGAATTGACTGCAGCCTCCACCTTTGACCGTACCTCCAACCAATTCTTGTCAAGCTGGAGACCCGGTCCGAACCACACGCCGAGGATCCGGACCGGGCCATCTGTCCAGCTGAAGGGCGCAGGGAGGTTTGCGTTGCCACTCCATGCGCCCAACCGCAGTCCTACCGACTTGTTGCGGTTTATCTTGGCCCCTGTAATTCTTTCGTACTGTGTGAGTGCCTCCGACACGACCTCAATGTCTCTGAAGCCCGACACGAAGATCGTGACATCATCGGCGAACGCGGATACCTTGGCAGCTGAGCCGCCAGGCAGAGCCATTCCGCGCAGGGCCGAATTTGCCTCCCCATGTCTCAGCTTGCGGAGAAGAGGCTCCAAAGCCAGGACATAAAGCAGGGGCGACAGCGGACAACCCTGACGAACCGACCGAGAGATAACAAAGGGTTTCGAGCGCTTTCCGTTCACTTGCACGACAGCCATGGGCTGTCGATACATTATGGAGATCCACTTGCAAAAGTCCGGTTTAAAACCGGCGGCCTCTAAGACAGATGCCAGGAAACGATGGTCGACCCTATCGAAAGCTTTGGACTGATCTAAGTTTATCAGCGCGGCTTCCGTGTCGTCATCTATTCCCCCCTCTAGGATCATGCGGATCAGGTGCAAGTTGTTCTGAATCGATCTCCCCTTCACAGCGTAGTTCTGTTCCGGTTCAACCAACTCGTCGATAACAACCTGCAGCCGATTCGACAGGACCTTGGCCAAAATCTTCAACTCTGTGTTTAGCAGAGTTATGGGCCTGTAGTCGTCTAACTCTTCCCCTCCATGCCCGTCACCTTTCTTCAGCAATGTGATCACTCCCTTGGTCACCTGCCCTGGGATGGATCCCTGAGCAAACCAATGGTTGAACATATCCGTCAGAAGAGGCAGAAACATGGGCGACAGCCTCAAGTACAGTTCGTATGGCAGACCATCAAGTCCTGGCGATCTGTCACAGCTGACCTGCTTCAGCGCAGTAAAGACCTCCCGCTCCATCACCCGGCCCTCGCAACTAGCCGCTCTAGCCGCCTCGAGGCGGGGAGAGTCGGCCAAATAGTCGCTAAACTCAAGGACCGGAAGATCGGGCTGCTGCGTAAAACGCTCCTCGAAATGTTCTCGAAACCCCTCGCAGATCTCCCGAGTCGATTCCAGGGTGCGTCCATTCGGATGTTTGATTTTTGCAATGTATTTGTCCGAGCCACGCCTAGAAACCTCACGGCGCACGTCTGCATCAGAATTGACTGCTTCGTTGCCTATCTTTCTAAGCCTAGCTCTAACTACTTGGCCTTCGTAACGCTCGCTAGTCTCGCGTAGAAGGTCCTGCTTAGCTAGTTCCTGACTAACCCTATCACCCTCCCCCGTAGCCTGGGCTAGTTTCTGCTCTAGCTTCTTCTTCGTCTTGGCCTTATCTAGTGCGAGGCGCTGGGCATACTTGACGGAGAAGCTTCTGATCTTGGCTTTGAGACCTAACCACCACTTACTCCCGGTAACCGCCCCCACTAGTGCCTTTTTAATCAATTCTCTTAACTGATCTTGGAAGTCTTGTATCTCCAGAAGGGAGGTGTTTAACTTCCAGTACCCCGCTAACTTAGGCCTATTTCCTAGCTTCAGCCGGGCCATAACTAATTTATGGTCCGTCTGGCCTAGCCAAGTGAACGTGGGACAAGATAAGAAGTCTACTTCGCCTCTCCTAACTAACATCCTGTCCAAATAAGTATTTGGATAGGAGGAAACACTATTGGTCCACGTCCACATCTCCCGCCCTGGATGCTCGACCCGAAACCTGTCGACCAGTCCGCATCTAGCCATCAGATCAGCCAGGCTGGACTCGCACCTCTCCGATCCTCTAGCTCCGCCTCCTTCCTTATCTATGTCGGGGTCTAAGATGGAATTCCAATCCCCCATTAGCACTACCCGCTTCCGACAATCTACAAACGCGTCAAGCTGACTGAAGAATGAGACCCTCTCACGAGCGGTGCTGGGCGCATGAACCGCAATCACCCGAAACACAGAATCTTTTACGGCAACATCGGCCACAACCAGCCTACCCACTGCATCTCTATGGACAACGTCGACCGTCGCCGACAGGGTACGTTTAACCAGCACGGAAACTCCCTTCCCCCGCGGGCTGCCATATGCTGAGAAAACCTCAAAGTCTCGGGCCAGCACCTGACAGTCCACAGAGGAAACGAAATGCGTCTCCTGAATCGCAGCGACATCCACTCCCAGGGACAAGAGGTCGTGCCGGAGGCGAGCCGCCCGGCCCGATGATCTCAAGCCCCTCGCATTCAGACTAGCCAAATTCAGAGCCATGGTACCTACCTTAAGGTGTGTTACACTCAGCTCCGAAGTCAGCCGGGGAAAGGACACCGACGTTGTGTGCAATGCTCAAGGTGGTCAGGTTTTTCATGTCCTGACCTTCTCTCACAATGCCGCCGACATCCAAAGGGTAAGTCAATTTAAGGGCCCTATAGAGTGACGGATGGACCAACACTGGGACCCTTCCCTTGCATTGTTTTGCGAGTTCCTCAAGGGAAGGGTCATTTTTCCTAATCAGTTCAATTCCCGGACCAGCCCCTTCAGCGGCTTTCAGCATTGTCCACACGTTGGTTTTGCAGGCCTCAGGAAGCCTGACGAAAGTTGTTAGCCGTGGGGCGTCCGGGAAATTAGAGGGGACATTAACGTCTTTTCCCCCTATCTGTTGGCAGTCCAGCAGAGGTTTTAAATTTTTTCTCTGCCGGTGAGGTACACCCATTGCCACAGACAGGGGGTCTACAGAACAAAGTTCCTCTCTCGTTTCGAGGGCGAGAGTCCCTGTTGGAGTGAGTCCGTAAGTGGGAGAATCTGAAGGGTCTCTCCCCCTCCCGGGTTCATTCTTTTCTTTCTGGGATGGCGGCTCAATTTGCATTGGTGTGGGGACGAGTGTCTGTGTGGTGTCTGGTGTTGGTGTTGGTGCGGTGTCTGGTGTTGGTGTGATGTCTGGTGTTGGTGTTGGTGCGGTGTCTGGTGTTGGTGTTGGTGCAGTGTCTGGTGTTGGTGCAGTGTCTGGTGTTGGTGCAGTGTCTGGTGTTGGTGCGGTGTCTGATGTTGGTGTTGGTGTTGGTGCGGTGTCTGATGTTGGTGTTGGTGTTAGTGCGGTGTCTAGTGTTGGTGCAGTATGTGGTATGGGGGTGGAAGTGGGTTGTGTTGTTGTTAGAGGTGGTGTATGCTCACAGGGAGTGGGGGCTGCCTTTTCTTCCCCTTTCCTTTTCTTTTTTATTCTTTTGAATGAACCGGGGAGTGGTGAGGTTGAGTTCCTCTCCCTCTCACTAGCAGATTCATCCTCAGAGGAGCAGTGTTTTCTTCGCTTGATCCCCGTCTCAATTGGTGTGGGGACCGTTGGTTGTTGCTGCTCCTCTAATTGTTGTTTCTCCGGTTGATGCTGTTGCTTTTCTGGTTGCTGCAGCCGTTTTTGTTGCTGCTGTTCTGGCTGTTGCTGCTGCTGCTGTTTTTGTTGTTGCTGCTGTTTTCGTGGCATTGGTTGTGGAATTGGCCGCGGCAGCTGATGTTGTTGCTGCGGCTGGTTCAACGGCTGGTTTGGCTGCTGCTGCTGTGTCTGCTGCCATGGCTGTTGCTGCGGCTGTTGTGGAGGCTGCTGTTGTTGTTGCTGCCTCGGTTGTTGGGTTGGTTGTGGGACGGTGGCAGATGGGATTGTGGGCTTCCGTTTCCGCCTCATTACCGTGATCCATTCCTCCCCTTTGGGCTCCTGCACAGTTTTGGGTTTCCTCGGTGCTGGGGTTGGTGCTCTGGTTGCAGGAGTTGTGACAGCCTGTTTGGACACTGGTGCTGTCTCAGAGGTTGGGACCGCCTTTAGTGTCACTTGAGTAGGATTTGACCTTTGAGGGCAGCTCTTGGCCATGTGACCCTGTTTTTGGCAAAACCAGCAGTGCGGACGACGCCCCTCCACTACTACTGTCATAGTTGCCTCCTTAAATGTCAGCTGTGCTGGTATCGCCTGGAAGCCTTCTTTCTTTAGCCTCATGGCCACAGTGTAGCTGCCCAAGTGCATGCCGGTTTTCGACCGCACTGGGGTTATTTTTTCCACCTCGCCGAACTGTGTGAAGAAGGATCCCAGGATTTCTGCTGATATTTGCATAGGTACATTGAATACCTGCACCCGGGTCCTTGTCCTGCCCTGGTATTCGGGCTTTAGTTTTGTTCTCCCATACTTAATTTCCTGTAGGGAGAGTCTCTCCGCATCTTCCTTGGTGGGTAGGAGGATGTCCCACATGGCGTAGCTCCTCTGGTACAGGTATAATACCGGGATGTTTAGCTTGTGTAGGAGCCCTGCCATGTCTTCCTTTTTCATCCCTAGGAGGCGGTTTTCCGGCATATCCGAGATGATGAGGGAGAGCACTCTGTCTTCGATTGCCTCCCAAGCGCCTGGCACTGGTTTAATTTCTGCCCCCTCTATGTATTGTCTGTACTTGGTCAAGTACAAGTCTCTATACTCTTGAGGGGACAGTTGCTTCTCTACAGTCTTCCCCCATGCCGACCCTCTTGTTGGTGTTGGATCTTTGGTGAGGTTGGACTGTTTTTGCTGTTCCTTGGCGGAAGGGTTGCTATTTTGAGGCGCATTTCCCTTTCCGCTTTCCTTTGGGACCGACTCTCCCTGCTCTATACTTCTTCCATGAAATACTTCCCTTTTTGGGGAGTCGGCCTCCTGGGGAGCGTTGTCCTCTTTATTGTCCTTGGGAGCTTTTGCCCCTTTTGTTTTGGGGAGGTCTAGGCTGTATGCCCCCTCGTTTTCTTGATTTGCTCCCCTTTTGGGGCAGTAGCCCTCCTGGGGAGCACTGTCTCTCTTATCGTCCTTTGGGGCTACTGCCTCTTGATTTTTGTAGTCAGAGCGGGATGCCCTGTCCAACATTGTTTTTTCTCCCCTTTGTGGGGAGTCGCCCTCTTGGGGAGCACTGTCTCCCTTATCGTCCTTTGGGGCTACTGCCTCTTGATTTTTGTTGCCGGAACGGGATGCCCCGTCCAACATTGTTTTTTCTCCCCTTTTTGGGGAGTCGCCCTCTTGGGGAGCTGCTGGTGAGTTTTCTCCCTTCTGAGGGGCGTCCTTTGGTTTAGTGTCCGGGCGGTATGCCCCGTTGCTTTTTGCTTCCCCTGTTGGGGAGCCGTCCTCTTGGGGAGCAGTTTTTCTTGTGGTAGCCTCCTGGCTGGGGGTATCTGTATTGGTGGTCCCTGGGCTGGGGGTGTCCATTTTTGAATAAAAGCTCTCTCTTCCCTGTATAAATTCACCAAAATGAGTGACGTGGAGTCGACGTCCAAATTGGGAGCCGACTTTGGCGCCAAAAAGAAGTGGCGCCAAAGGCGGCAAGAGGGGAGATAGAACTGAGAGAGGGAGTGGGAAGTTAGTAGAGGGAAGAGAGAAAGTGTTTCCGACCCTCCCTCGCGGGAAGGTCGTAAATTATCAGCTCAGATCCCCCCCCCGTGGGGGAGGGGGGAGAGCAGAGAAAGACAGACAAAGTGGGGGTGCGGACAGAACGCTACCCAACAAGCTCGCCGGCCACGAGAATGTGTCGCCAGAACAACACTGCCTATCGCTGTGTATGTATCAGAGAACAGATACTACACTTTGAGATATTAAATCTTTTATTCATGTTAAAAAAAATACAGAAAAAAAATCAACGATGAACAAAAAACTTAGGCACATGGCCAACTCAAAAGGGGGGGATTTTGGGGGTCGTTGGTCATCCTTGTCACTCCAGAACTAAACAGAGTCAAAAGTTTCTCCCAGCTAGTATCTTCTTTCACCATAATACCGCATTCACCCTTTCATATTGGGGGACGTCCTAGTAACTCCCAATTTTTAAAACATTTTTTATTGACGTGTAAAAACAAAAAAGATAACAATAAAATGGTAACAATAATTCATTTGTATCGAGGGAGGGGGAAGAAAAAACAAAAGGTGATCAGTAGGACCCTCCCAACCCCGTCTAGTTGATAGACTGCCCGTTCCACTAGGTTTGTAAAAGGAACCTCGCTTCTGCGGGTCAGTCTCTAGGTGGGGATGCCCTCTAGATGGGGGTGAATGGAGAAAAGAAAATTTTGTGGGTAAGGGATGGAGGTTAGTTTGTATTTCTTTTTCTCCAAGATGGGTAAAATTTAGAGGAAGGGGTGAAAACAAAAATTGCAGGTAAGAGGGGATGGGGATCTTGGAGGCTTCCTAATCGGGGAGGGATGGAACACACACTCAGCTAGCTGAGAGACTACTTGTTTAATTTAACTTTACAGAACTGCGCGTTCCACACCTAGGCGGGGAACACGTATTCAAATTTGGCTCCTCTTCGTACACACAGACTTGCCACATGTATCCATCTTCTGTCAAATGCCGCGCGATGCAGCCTTCTTCTATCACATCTGATCTTCACCCGTAGTTGGTGTTTAAAGAACGCGATCAGATCTTGATCAGAAAAAGACAACACCCCCCGGCAACCTTGCAGACGCGACGTCCAAATCACCATTCTCGCCACGGCCAGAATCGTAACGTAGACCATTTGTCTTTCCCGGTCCCACGGCGGCCTCACGTTGTCCACAACATTGGATACAGTAATTGGGCGAGGATGCTCAGGATCGATGCGAGCTGTCACCCCACTGACATACGACCAGTACTGGCGGAGTTCGCGGCAATCGAAGAAAGCGTGATCCGTAGTTTCCACAGCCGTTGTCCCACAACGGGGACAATCAGGCGACTCCAGAAACCCAGAACTGCATTGTATGTTGTTGAGTGGAAGTGCATTTCGGGCCAATCGCCAGGTCAGAGAGAACTCCGAATTGTTCAGATGACTCGAACCTGGCGCCCAGCTCCACGCGGAGCGGATCTCACTCTGCTGCCACCCCAAACGCGCGCATAGCGGGTCGTCAGCGGCCCCCTTCACTAGATCCCTGTGGAGTTCCCTACGGGTAGCAGTCACAAGGTCACTGGACCTTGGTAGTCGTTTTAGCGCGGCTCGGCACTCTTTCATGTAGGCAGATTCTCCCCGCGGCCTGCGACGGCTCTCGATGGAAGGGTCGAGAACGAGGTCGGGGAAGGCGGCAGTAACCACGGGGTGCCACGGTTGGTCCTCCTGCATATAGTGGCTCAGGAAGGCCAGCCTCTCAGCATCTCGATGACACTTCAAGTCCGGCATTCCCAAGCCTCCCTCACACGGACGTTGAATACAGACCTGTCTGCTCACCCAGTGTCTTCCTCTGTCCCAAAGGAGCGAGGACAAGAGTTCGACAAGAGCTTTTAGGTGTTGTGCAGGCAGGGGAAGTACGGCCAGTCGGTAAAGGATGAGAGGAAAGACGTAAGTGGCGCACGCCTCAGCTCTACCCTTTAAGGAAAGTTTCCTAGGAAGCCACGAATTGACTGCAGCCTCCACCTTTGACCGTACCTCCAACCAATTCTTGTCAAGCTGGAGACCCGGTCCGAACCACACGCCGAGGATCCGGACCGGGCCATCTGTCCAGCTGAAGGGCGCAGGGAGGTTTGCGTTGCCACTCCATGCGCCCAACCGCAGTCCTACCGACTTGTTGCGGTTTATCTTGGCCCCTGTAATTCTTTCGTACTGTGTGAGTGCCTCCGACACGACCTCAATGTCTCTGAAGCCCGACACGAAGATCGTGACATCATCGGCGAACGCGGATACCTTGGCAGCTGAGCCGCCAGGCAGAGCCATTCCGCGCAGGGCCGAATTTGCCTCCCCATGTCTCAGCTTGCGGAGAAGAGGCTCCAAAGCCAGGACATAAAGCAGGGGCGACAGCGGACAACCCTGACGAACCGACCGAGAGATAACAAAGGGTTTCGAGCGCTTTCCGTTCACTTGCACGACAGCCATGGGCTGTCGATACATTATGGAGATCCACTTGCAAAAGTCCGGTTTAAAACCGGCGGCCTCTAAGACAGATGCCAGGAAACGATGGTCGACCCTATCGAAAGCTTTGGACTGATCTAAGTTTATCAGCGCGGCTTCCGTGTCGTCATCTATTCCCCCCTCTAGGATCATGCGGATCAGGTGCAAGTTGTTCTGAATCGATCTCCCCTTCACAGCGTAGTTCTGTTCCGGTTCAACCAACTCGTCGATAACA
Organism: Euprymna scolopes; assembly: GCF_053919585.1. NCBI lineage: Eukaryota > Metazoa > Mollusca > Cephalopoda > Sepiida > Sepiolidae > Euprymna > Euprymna scolopes. Next base: position 59,817,007 of record NC_136500.1, read on the forward strand.
ACCTGCAGCCGATTCGACAGGACCTTGGCCAAAATCTTCAACTCTGTGTTTAGCAGAGTTATGGGCCTGTAGTCGTCTAACTCTTCCCCTCCATGCCCGTCACCTTTCTTCAGCAATGTGATCACTCCCTTGGTCACCTGCCCTGGGATGGATCCCTGAGCAAACCAATGGTTGAACATATCCGTCAGAAGAGGCAGAAACATGGGCGACAGCCTCAAGTACAGTTCGTATGGCAGACCATCAAGTCCTGGCGATCTGTCACAGCTGACCTGCTTCAGCGCAGTAAAGACCTCCCGCTCCGTCACCCGGCCCTCGCAACTAGCCGCTCTAGCCGCCTCGAGGCGGGGAGAGTCGACCAAATAGTCGCTAAACTCAAGGACCGGAAGATCGGGCTGCTGCGTAAAACGCTCCTCGAAATGTTCTCGAAACCCCTCGCAGATCTCCCGAGTCGATTCCAGGGTGCGTCCATTCGGATGTTTGATTTTTGCAATGTATTTGTCCGAGCCACGCCTAGAAACCTCACGGCGCACGTCTGCATCAGAATTGACTGCTTCGTTGCCTATCTTTCTAAGCCTAGCTCTAACTACTTGGCCTTCGTAACGCTCGCTAGTCTCGCGTAGAAGGTCCTGCTTAGCTAGTTCCTGACTAACCCTATCACCCTCCCCCGTAGCCTGGGCTAGTTTCTGCTCTAGCTTCTTCTTCGTCTTGGCCTTATCTAGTGCGAGGCGCTGGGCATACTTGACGGAGAAGCTTCTGATCTTGGCTTTGAGACCTAACCACCACTTACTCCCGGTAACCGCCCCCACTAGTGCCTTTTTAATCAATTCTCTTAACTGATCTTGGAAGTCTTGTATCTCCAGAAGGGAGGTGTTTAACTTCCAGTACCCCGCTAACTTAGGCGTATTTCCTAGCTTCAGCCGGGCCATAACTAATTTATGGTCCGTCTGGCCTAGCCAAGTGAACGTGGGACAAGATAAGAAGTCTACTTCGCCTCTCCTAACTAACATCCTGTCCAAATAAGTATTTGGATAGGAGGAAACACTATTGGTCCACGTCCACATCTCCCGCCCTGGATGCTCGACCCGAAACCTGTCGACCAGACCGCATCTAGCCATCAGATCAGCCAGGCTGGACTCGCACCTCTCCGATCCTCTAGCTCCGCCTCCTACCTTATCTATGTCGGGGTCTAAGATGGAATTCCAATCCCCCATTAGCACTACCCGCTTCCGACAATCTACAAACGCGTCAAGCTGACTGAAGAATGAGACCCTCTCACGAGCGGTGCTGGGCGCATGAACCGCAATCACCCGAAACACAGAATCTTTTACGGCAACATCGGCCACAACCAGCCTACCCACTGCATCTCTATGGACAACGTCGACCGTCGCCGACAGGGTACGTTTAACCAGCACGGAAACTCCCTTCCCCCGCGGGCTGCCATATGCTGAGAAAACCTCAAAGTCTCGGGCCAGCACCTGACAGTCCACAGAGGAAACGAAATGCGTCTCCTGAATCGCAGCGACATCCACTCCCAGGGACAAGAGGTCGTGCCGGAGGCGAGCCGCCCGGCCCGATGATCTCAAGCCCCTCGCATTCAGACTAGCCAAATTCAAAGCCATGGTACCTACCTTAAGGTGTGTTACACTCAGCTCCGAAGTCAGCCGGGGAAAGGACACCGACGTTGTGTGCAATGCTCAAGGTGGTCAGGTTTTTCATGTCCTGACCTTCTCTCACAATGCCGCCGACATCCAAAGGGTAAGTCAATTTAAGGGCCCTATAGAGTGACGGATGGACCAACACTGGGACCCTTCCCTTGCATTGTTTTGCGAGTTCCTCAAGGGAAGGGTCATTTTTCCTAATCAGTTCAATTCCCGGACCAGCCCCTTCAGCGGCTTTCAGCATTGTCCACACGTTGGTTTTGCAGGCCTCAGGAAGCCTGACGAAAGTTGTTAGCCGTGGGGCGTCCGGGAAATTAGAGGGGACATTAACGTCTTTTCCCCCTATCTGTTGGCAGTCCAGCAGAGGTTTTAAATTTTTTCTCTGCCGGTGAGGTACACCCATTGCCACAGACAGGGGGTCTACAGAACAAAGTTCCTCTCTCGTTTCGAGGGCGAGAGTCCCTGTTGGAGTGAGTCCGTAAGTGGGAGAATCTGAAGGGTCTCTCCCCCTCCCGGGTTCATTCTTTTCTTTCTGGGATGGCGGCTCAATTTGCATTGGTGTGGGGACGAGTGTCTGTGTGGTGTCTGGTGTTGGTGTTGGTGCGGTGTCTGGTGTTGGTGTGATGTCTGGTGTTGGTGTTGGTGCGGTGTCTGGTGTTGGTGTTGGTGCAGTGTCTGGTGTTGGTGCAGTGTCTGGTGTTGGTGCAGTGTCTGGTGTTGGTGCGGTGTCTGATGTTGGTGTTGGTGTTGGTGCGGTGTCTGATGTTGGTGTTGGTGTTAGTGCGGTGTCTAGTGTTGGTGCAGTATGTGGTATGGGGGTGGAAGTGGGTTGTGTTGTTGTTAGAGGTGGTGTATGCTCACAGGGAGTGGGGGCTGCCTTTTCTTCCCCTTTCCTTTTCTTTTTTATTCTTTTGAATGAACCGGGGAGTGGTGAGGTTGAGTTTCTCTCCCTCTCACTAGCAGATTCATCCTCAGAGGAGCAGTGTTTTCTTCGCTTGATCCCCGTCTCAATTGGTGTGGGGACCGTTGGTTGTTGCTGCTCCTCTAATTGTTGTTTCTCCGGTTGATGCTGTTGCTTTTCTGGTTGCTGCAGCCGTTTTTGTTGCTGCTGTTCTGGCTGTTGCTGCTGCTGCTGTTTTTGTTGTTGCTGCTGTTTTCGTGGCATTGGTTGTGGAATTGGCCGCGGCAGCTGATGTTGTTGCTGCGGCTGGTTCAACGGCTGGTTTGGCTGCTGCTGCTGTGTCTGCTGCCATGGCTGTTGCTGCGGCTGTTGTGGAGGCTGCTGTTGTTGTTGCTGCCTCGGTTGTTGGGTTGGTTGTGGGACGGTGGCAGATGGGATTGTGGGCTTCCGTTTCCGCCTCATTACCGTGATCCATTCCTCCCCTTTGGGCTCCTGCACAGTTTTGGGTTTCCTCGGTGCTGGGGTTGGTGCTCTGGTTGCAGGAGTTGTGACAGCCTGTTTGGACACTGGTGCTGTCTCAGAGGTTGGGACCGCCTTTAGTGTCATTTGAGTAGGATTTGACCTTTGAGGGCAGCTCTTGGCCATGTGACCCTGTTTTTGGCAAAACCAGCAGTGCGGACGACGCCCCTCCACTACTACTGTCATAGTTGCCTCCTTAAATGTCAGCTGTGCTGGTATCGCCTGGAAGCCTTCTTTCTTTAGCCTCATGGCCACAGTGTAGCTGCCCAAGTGCATGCCGGTTTTCGACCGCACTGGGGTTATTTTTTCCACCTCGCCGAACTGTGTGAAGAAGGATCCCAGGATTTCTGCTGATATTTGCATAGGTACATTGAATACCTGCACCCGGGTCCTTGTCCTGCCCTGGTATTCGGGCTTTAGTTTTGTTCTCCCATACTTAATTTCCTGTAGGGAGAGTCTCTCCGCATCTTCCTTGGTGGGTAGGAGGATGTCCCACATGGCGTAGCTCCTCTGGTACAGGTATAATACCGGGATGTTTAGCTTGTGTAGGAGCCCTGCCATGTCTTCCTTTTTCATCCCTAGGAGGCGGTTTTCCGGCATATCCGAGATGATGAGGGAGAGCACTCTGTCTTCGATTGCCTCCCAAGCGCCTGGCACTGGTTTAATTTCTGCCCCCTCTATGTATTGTCTGTACTTGGACAAGTACAAGTCTCTATACTCTTGAGGGGACAGTTGCTTCTCTACAGTCTTCCCCCATGCCGACCCTCTTGTTGGTGTTGGATCTTTGGTGAGGTTGGACTGTTTTTGCTGTTCCTTGGCGGAAGGGTTGCTATTTTGAGGCGCATTTCCCTTTCCGCTTTCCTTTGGGACCGACTCTCCCTGCTCTATACTTCTTCCAGGAAATACTTCCCTTTTTGGGGAGTCGGCCTCCTGGGGAGCGTTGTCCTCTTTATTGTCCTTGGGAGCTTTTGCCCCTTTTGTTTTGGGGAGGTCTAGGCTGTATGCCCCCTCGTTTTCTTGATTTGCTCCCCTTTTGGGGCAGTAGCCCTCCTGGGGAGCACTGTCTCTCTTATCGTCCTTTGGGGCTACTGCCTCTTGATTTTTGTAGTCAGAGCGGGATGCCCTGTCCAACATTGTTTTTTCTCCCCTTTGTGGGGAGTCGCCCTCTTGGGGAGCACTGTCTCCCTTATCGTCCTTTGGGGCTACTGCCTCTTGATTTTTGTTGCCGGAACGGGATGCCCCGTCCAACATTGTTTTTTCTCCCCTTTTTGGGGAGTCGCCCTCTTGGGGAGCTGCTGGTGAGTTTTCTCCCTTCTGAGGGGCGTCCTTTGGTTTAGTGTCCGGGCGGTATGCCCCGTTGCTTTTTGATTCCCCTGTTGGGGAGCCGTCCTCTTGGGGAGCAGTTTTTCTTGTGGTAGCCTCCTGGCTGGGGGTATCTGTATTGGTGGTCCCCGGGCTGGGGGTGTCCATTTTTGAATAAAAGCTCTCTCTTCCCTGTATAAATTCACCAAAATGAGTGACGTGGAGTCGACGTCCAAATTGGGAGCCGACTTTGGCGCCAAAAAGAAGTGGCGCCAAAGGCGGCAAGAGGGGAGATAGAACTGAGAGAGGGAGTGGGAAGTTAGTGGAGGGAAGAGAGAAAGTGTTTCCGACCCTCCCTCGCGGGAAGGTCGTAAATTATCAGCTCGGATCCCCCCCGTGGGGGAGGGGGGAGAGCAGAGAAAGACAGACAAAGTGGGGGTGCGGACAGAACGCTACCCAACAAGCTCGCCGGCCACGAGAATGTGTCGCCAGAACAACACTGCCTATCGCTGTGTATGTATCAGAGAACAATCTTGTCCCCCGTGCCACAGAGGGCGGGGGGGGGGACTGTTTTAGAGTCGAGTTTCGCTTTCTGTTTATACCGAAAACCGAATGTAACGCATGCCGATGCGGGAAATGTGGAATAATTAACGTTTGAAAGTCAATAACATTAAATAAACAGGCGAGCTCCGTGGTTAACTGTGAGATATTACAATTTATAAATGATATAAAAAGTTTTAAGAAGTTGTGAACCGAGCGAGCGCTTCTCTGAAAGAAACCTTTTGTGGACATCGAGGAAAAGCGTACATACATACATACATACATTTTCGCTTTTATATATATAGATGATTTATTAAAATTGAAGGCGTACGTACATGAGTGCTAGCGAAATACGTATCCGCTCCGATGTTGAACGTTGTTCGATTGAGGGGGACATTTTTACAAGGAAAGAATTTTTGCGTGTGTGACCTAGCTTTTTTTATTTATTTATTTGGGCTGGAAATTTGTGCTTGATGTTTAAGATTTTATCTGTTTTTTGTTTGTTTGTTTTTTTTAGGTGGGGGTGGTATTTTTGGTACTCCTTGTGCGTTGAGTTCCATGGCGATCAGCAGAAAAATTTAATGAGTAAATGTTTACTTTAACTACAACAGAACACCGACCAATAAAATTTGTTTTGTTTTTTTTATGGGGGGGGGGTCGCTGACAACGAATCTGCTATTCAAACCCGTCGCAAATTTACCGGTTGCATGGTATTAACCTCTGAACCCTCGCACTATTTCGTGCCAACTCACCACCATCGGTTATGCTATTCTTACATGATGCGTTCGCGCATGGACGGTGGAGGGGCGGGGGGGGATACGGGTGAGTCGCGCGCGGTCGAAACCACCCGTCCCCTGCCCCTCCACCGCCCTTCCCCCCAATGTAAACAGAATTTTTGTGAAAAATTACAGTTCTTCTGCTCGGTCAGCGCATTACTTACGGAAAAAAAGGTAAATTAAACTGCAGAAGCACCTGTTACATGTTGTACAAATTTTATAATTGAAAAATCTCCCCCCCCCCAAAAAAAAAGAAAACGAAAAATAGAAATGCTTTTGTAGACCGCTCATGAAGGCTTAATCTTTTAGATCAATTAAAAAAGCATCAAAAACTACGTTAAACACAGAAAAATGGGTGCTTGTGAATTTATTGAACTGTGTTATGTTTAAATAGTATTTTCAATTTAAATTAAACTTTTACAATATTTTTATTTTATTAATTTCTTAACTGAAAGTACAGAATAGTTACAAAACACCCTCCTCTCCCCATGTTAAAAATGACTTTCGAAATAATAGCGGTATTCTTCCAGCACGGTTCAATAAGTGCACAAGTACCGAAAAATGAAACACATTTTGTTTTTGAAAATTTTCTTGTTATTTTAAATGTCTGCGAAAACATTCTTCCGTGATGTGACAAGTCACCTTACTATGCGTGTCCATGTGTAATGTAAGAATAGCATAAACGATGATGGTGAGTTGGCACAAAATAGTGCGAGGGCTTAAGGGTTAATACCATGCAAACGGTAAATTTGCGACGAGTTTGAATATCAAATTCGTTGACAGCGATCCCGAAAGCCTGAATAACAACAAATTTTATTGGTCGGTGTTCTGTTGTAGTTAAAGTAAACATTTACCCGTTAAATTTTTCTACTGGTCGCCATGGAACTCAACGCCCAAGGAGTACCTATTTTTGTAATTATTAACAGCAAAATTGGTGAAAAAAACTTTAGTTTTTTTTTGGCCGGATTTCATAAACAAACAAAATGAAAGCAAAGCAAAACAAAGCAAAAATTTGGTGCTTATGCACTTATGTTACCGTTATGTTTTTTAATGGTTTAAGTGCGTCCCCCAATGTTAAAAAATACCTGTTCTTATTAAATTGTTAGGTGAAAGTACCGGCGCTATTTTAAAATAATATTTTCAAGTTTAATTACAGATTTATGATACCTGTTTTTATGAAATTGTTAGGTGAAAGTCCCATGTTTTATCTGTCTGTTTTTTTGTTTTGTTTTTTTGTTTTTTTTTGGTAGGGGGATATTTTTTTTGCCGGGGTTTATGTTCATGAAAAATATGGTAATTAAAAAAAACATCCCAATAAGCTTTGGAAAAAAACATGTTATCTCGTAGGAGATGTCCTTTTCTCTTCCCTGCAACCTCTATCTCACAGAAGAGATGTTGCGAGTTTGTCTCTGCTGTATCGTTATTTTCATGGAAAGTGTTCGACTGAGCTTCAGTCTATGGTCCCCCCTCGCCAAACTTTCACAAGAAACACTTGTCTAGCTGAAAACACTATCAATAATTCCCCCCACTCTTTATCTGTGCCTAAACCTAAACGTAGATTCCATGAACAAAGCTTCTTTCTTAGAACTGTACACCTGTGGAAGTGTCTTCCGTTTTCCAGCTGACTACAATATGGTTGTCTTCAAGTCTAACGTAAACAAGTTCTTGATGAGCCGTTCCATATAAGTTAACAAATTTACCGAATTGATTACTATATTATCCAATCTTTACTGTACACTCTTTAACCCTTATCCTCGAGTGGCCTCTTGGCTTGATAATGTGGTGATGTCTGTGTAAAAAAAAAAAAAACAAATTGAAATTTTTATTTTTTATTTTTGAATAACAAGTAATTATTAAAACAAAAACAGTAGTGTTTTCGTCGAGTAGTTTTTATTTTATTCAAGAAAATAAAAGGTACTCATGCACTTATTGAGCCGTGCTGAAATAATGACATTATTTAGAAAGCCATTCTTAACATGGGGACGGGAGGGTGTTGTGTACCTATTCTGTAGTTTCACCTAACACTTTAATAAGAACAGGTATTGTAAAACTTTAATTAAACTTGAAAGTACTATTTAAAAATAGCGCTGATCAATAAGTGCACTAGCACCAAATAACATTTCACTGTTTCGATCTACGACATTCCATGAAAGGTACGTACACGCTAAAGTTTTTTGTTTATCGCCACAAGTGCTAATTTTGACTTTCACCAATTTTCCTTTAAAAACAATTTAAACATTGGGTGAGGCACTTAAACCATTAAAAAAATAATAACGGTAACATAAGTGCATAAGCACCAAATTTTTGTTTTGTTTTTGCTTTGCTTTCATTTTGCTTGTTTGTTAAATCTAGACCAAAATAAAGTAAAGTAAGAAAAAAAATACCGCAGGTATCGTAAAACTTTAATTAAACTTGAAAATAATATTCATCAATTTTCCTGTTAATAATTACATAAACTCCGGCAAAAATAAAAAATAAAAAAATATCCATCCAAAATAAAAAACACACACACACGCAAAAATTCTTTCCTTGTAAAAGTAATGATGTCTCTCTCAATTGAACAGATTTTGCCATCCCCCTCAATCGACAAACTTGAAAAAGTGCTAAAGGTGACATGCCTCGTTGAACGCTTGGTGGCCAAAACGTGGGTGCTCATTTTACGTTAAATCTATATAGAAAAGTGATCCCACACTCTAACATGTCATTTTTATTTTCTTTTTTTTCAAAATTTCTTCTCTCATAATATTTATAAAGGCTGTTTAAATGTATTAGGCTGAAAAAAGTAGATCTCCATGTTTTTAGGGGTTAAACGCCACTGGGTCACGTCGTATAGTTACCTTTTTAATTAGAAAATTAAGTTTGTAATCGATAAAATTAATGCGAAAAAAAGAAAAAAAGAATGTGTAAATTGTGGAATTTAAAGGGGGGTAGTATCTCTTCATTTTTTTTTTTTTAGGTATTAAATGACGCTGAATTAAATGGTAAAAATTTACCAATTTCCGTATAAGGAATAAAATAAAACAAACAAACAAAATCTTTTCAGTTTTTTTCGTAAGTGTTTTTTTTTTGTTATTTTTGAATATTTAAAAAAACAAATAAAGCCAAACATTTTTCTATCTACACTGAATTATTTTTCCAGCTAGAAACTTAATGAAATGACCAAATGATATTTGGTGAACGTCTGTTTGTTTGTTTTTTATGCATAGCATCTAGGGGCAAATAACTCTAAAAAAGTTTTTAAAAAAGGTCGCTGTTGGAAATATTAATTCCAAAATAAATTAAATTAAATATATTATCAATATAAATATTGTTTAAAATTTATTAAATAACAATTTTAAATAGAATACTTAAAATAATTATCTCGCTAAAAACATTAACTAAGATATCGCTATTTAGTAAAATCGATTTTTCTTAATGTCATATGCAAATAAGGTGATCTCTTAATTGTATATTTTTTGCAAGTTCATAATATATATATATATATATATATATATATATATATATATATATATATATATATACAAATAAATGAAAGATTTTATTCATTTTCTGAATTGTATTTTTGTCCTGTGAATAAAAAATGTAATATTTTAAAGTAAGACATGTTAAACAAAGAAACAGACAGATATACGAATATATACATATATATATATATATATACTAGCAAAAGTACCCGTCGTTGACTGTGTTCAAAAACAGCCTACAGAAAGTGGACTCTGATTTATGAAAGTATGATAGGTTATGAAAAGGAAGGGTTGTAAAGAGATAGCTTCGAATTTGGGGGTATCAAAACCAAAGCAAAATATAATGAAAGTAAAAATAAAATAGATAAACCCCATAATTTATATACCATACCTGTTTACACTGAAACACTTATCACAATATTCTGTGGGTTTATATTAAAAACCTTGTTAAACTTTGTGATATATTTCCATTCTATAGAGTTCAGGCACGACCGAACACCCCATAATTTTATTATACCATATTTCTTCAAACTGAAACAAAATTATCTAAGTATACTTACGCAGATAGATATGAAAAATCTTTATTAAAGTTTGTGCCTATTTCCATTCTATGGAGGCCAGGCGCGAACGCAGACCCCACAATTTTATTATACCATCCCTATTTAAGTTAAAACATACTTATCAAAGTATTCTTATGTACATCTCTATCAAAAACACTTGTAAACGTTTTTTTGTTTAAATTTTTTATTTCCATACTTTGTGGACCAGGCGTGAACGCAGACCCCCCAATGTTAATGAACCACCGTTCTGCCAGATCGAACATACCCATTCCTGTGTCTCGATACATCTTCTATCATTATATGTAATCAGTTTTTTAAAATAGTCAACCATATAGGAGCCTATTCGTGACCACACACACACATTCAGCTTTATATATATATATATATATATATATATATATATATATATATAAATATAGTCTTTTAACATAAGATATATATATGTATGCATATAATATATACACATAGAATATTAGTATTGGAACGATTAATCGGAAAAATAGCCTTATTTCGGATTTGCGCAAGCCTTTTCTAATCTCACACAAAAACATGCGTTCACATCTCAAGCTATATTACTTGTCATATATATACGCACACACAAACATACGCGCCCACGTCCACACATTCACGTTCGCGTACATACACTCACATTCACGTGTATATATACACACACGCTAACGTACACACATGTACTCACATACACGCACGCATGGACAACGTCACTTCCCCTTTCAAAGCAAATCCACACATGCACAAAAGACCACCGGAAACACCTATAAAAGAAAGAGCAATATGCGGTTTCTCCCTTTTCAGACCAGCTTCCTAGCTGGACGGTCTACGGACTGACAGCATGCCTTTTCGGCAGGCGCGTGCGTGCCTCACACCACTTGCTACTATGTGGGACAAAAAGCTAACAGACCGTACATACACTTTATACGCTTTCTCTCTCCATGAACTGGATTGACATTCTCACTCTTTCTCACTCTATCTCCCCTTCGGTTTTGGTCCATCAACACAGACATGTGCACGACTCTCTACTGAGCTTAACCCTCTCTTTCTACAGGCCGGCTTGCCACTTTGCGTTTCTCTATAGCAGCATTTCCCTTTCCTTCCACGCCCGTAGTCGTCAATGGCCGAATGAACACATGTACACCCAAGACTTTCATTTCTCAACAGAAAATAAACGACATGTTTATTTTATTCTAGCATTTCATTTTTTGTTCCTCTACTCCATTTCCTTTTCTTGCCACGCACAACATGAAATGGTGACCCCATTATTTTAAAACAAAATGGATGAGTTTGAACGAAACACTCATGCACACACAGACTCTCTCTCTCTCTCTCTCTCTCTCTCTCTCTCTCTCTCTCTCTCTCTCTCTCTCTCTCTCTCTCTCTCTCTACAACAATACACTTTCCGTCTCACCAGCTAACAATGAGAGACGCACGCCAAACTATACACTTGTCTTCTCACCAGTTAACAGCGAGAGACGCACGCCAAACTAAACACGTGTAGTACCCTTTTCTTTCATTTGTTTCTTCACGAAATAAATCCTAGTTCGTTTAATTCAATTTAACACGTAGTTCGTCTCTTTCTCAATTCAATTCATTAGTCCTCCACAGTTTCCAAACCGATTATTTTTAATAATAAAAAAATGAAATAGGCATAATTTTTTATGAGAAGTTGTTCATTTACAACATCATATTGAGAAGGGCCACAGAATGTGTTACAAATCGCATTTACAGATTTAACAATGATTCACAGAGTTAAATTTTTTATTGGTCATTTACCAAGAGATAACTTGCCAATTTCCTTTGTAAACTTTTCGCATTTATCCGCTAAATGTCTATATGTACCCATCCAAGGAGTTCACTTGATTATTAAAATGTTTTAAATGCTTTGGACGGGGTTTTTAAATTTTGTTAGCGCCAGCTGTCTATTGACATGTCTGTTATCGGCTTCTTCTGAAATAAAGTTTTATGGCGCTTCTCTTTGGACGCAAGTGAAAAATATAGATGAAAATCCTCGATGAGTTTATCAAAATCTTGGATTATACAGAAAAAGAAAACATTCTGGAGATTTTCTTAATTAAAAAGGAAGTCATATCTACATTTAAACTTATACACGTACCACAAAAAGATGATGGGATTGAGACAGTTATTCCTGTAATTAACAGAAAAAACAAAACAAATGATAAACAAATATGCAACAAGTAAATATTATCAAAGGCAAGACTCTTCTACATACCTGAATAAATTTATTTGTATTTAAACTCTATTTAAAGTGGTTTGGGTTCAAAGCAAACTTAGTGCATCCTCTTTGAATTCGACTTTAAAAAAATGGCTGCCCAATAACCCAAGCAGAAGGACCATAAACAAGCGATTGTAGAAACACATAAATAAATGTTAACAATCGATCGAAAATGTTATGTTGTACGAGTATTTTGTCTAATTTTTGATTTTTGTGCGATTAAGCAAGAATGGGCCGGAAATGAGTATCATTTTACGTTAATTTTATATGAGAAATTTTTCCTATGAGAAATTTTAAAATAATTGCTTTTTTTCTTTTTTTTTTCACAGAATCATTTAAAAATGTAGAATCCCATTTTGGGGAAGTGATTCAGCTAAAGGGATTAATATATTTACTACTGCTATTATTAGTAATAGTTGTAGACTATAGGTAGAAACCTTCTTCCTATATTAAAGATAAAAAATACAACGGTAAATAGCAATCAACTCTGACACAATGTTTGTATATTAAAATAATAATTAATAATTTTTATTTAACTAAAGTAGCTTTATATATATATATATATATATATATATATATATATATATATATATATATATATATATATATATATATATGGGATATTGATTATGTTTTTTCATTACTTGCGATCTCCTGTGGTCATGAAATGTAAAGCATTTTGGATATTTTAAGCAGGATAGTTCACAGAGCAAATGTGGTATTGTTGAGATTTATGAAGTGAAAATGATGGACAAATTGTGAAAGAATTGAAGGAAAATGCTTATCGGAAGGGGTCGAAAAGAGGATAGATAGCATGACTATAAAAGTAATGGCTGAAAATCCTGGAAATGTTATTCCAAGCGTATTTGATGAACACCCCATTTCCAAAATGTGGCGTTGACTCTCCCAGCCTGATTTAATGTGTTTTTATTAGTTTTTATGGTAAGCAAAATAAATATTCTAGAGTTCACTTGCCTATTCAATATCACAGATTTAAAAAAGCTTTTCGCACCTATTTGATAAACGGCCATATGGCGCCTATGCACACTTTAATATCAAACGATTTAAAATGCTTGGACATTTCTTTCTGACGTCTGATTGACCTTGGTCTTGTATGATCACCACATCCTCTGAAGTATTTCATGTTTCCTTATATTTTGTTTGGTTTTGGCATAAGTGAAAAATATAAATGAAAATCTCGCTAGAACATATAAACAGCAAACATTTAGAGGTTTGTTAACTTAAAAATTATTTATATTTAATATACCCCCAAACATATAATTTTCTACTTTTTAGGCGATTACGTGTAAATACACTGAAACGTTATTTTAGAGAATTTAGAAGGGGATTCAGTTGTGCATATAAATATAATGTAAAATGATCCCATTTTCGGTACAAAACTACCGCAGTAAGCAGTTAAGTAATTTTTATCACTAATTCTAAAACCGCTCAGCAAAATCATAAAATCACATGTAATTGCTTTATTTTTCGTATTACCACCCAGAATTAAGGTTAGTAGTAGGAAAGGAGCATGGCTTTTGTGACTTTTAACAATCACATATTTTATACTAAATTTTGATTTGGAAAATAAACATTCAGAAGATTTAAAACAAATAAAATTGGTTACATGTCCTTAAAACATTGGTCAATAAGGTGTGATCATTTAGCGTTAAATTTATATATGAAACTTATTGTTTGGTGTTCTATTGTATTTTTCCCACGAAAATTTTCAAGCTGTTTACATGTAATCGATTAAAAATGGACTATCATATTTTCTTTTTAGGTGTATTATGATATAAGTTGGATTTTTAAAAATTATAAACGTGGCTTTTCATACGTAATTGTATGTACATTGGCTAGATAAATGGCTAAAGATTCTTGTAAAAATAAACTTCATTCCTTTTTATTCCCGAGAAAAAATATTTTCTCGGTAAGCTACACAGAAATTTATCAAAAAAAGTTTTTTTTTTTTTTTTTTTTTTTTTTTTTTTTTTTTAGAAACAAAACATCGACTTCAGCTCCGTTATTGGATTTTAAACAATTATAAACGCGGTTTTTATATGTAATTTTATGTTTATTTTCTAGGTAAAAATGTACAAATAATTTTTTTTTCTGTCGAAATTTGTTCTTATGACGGAATGAAATTTGGCACTGTGACATACTTTTTGGTAAAGCAAAATGCCGGGTTGTAATCTTGCGTCCTGGCGTCCCAAAAATAATTACTGCTTTCCGTCAAGTTTTTTTTAAAGGTTTTCACACGCAATCACCTATAAAAGTAATATTTCCTTTTGGAATGGGGATTTAGCTGAGTGTTAATCTAAAAATCCTCCTCCTCCTCCTCCTCCTCCTCCTCCTCCTCCGACGACGACGACGACGTATCGGAATCGTATCGGAATCGGAAATTTAGAACAAAGCTCCCTATCTTGGGTTGAGCATATTGGGAAGTGATATACTAATTACCATTAGTGTATTAAGCGATGTTCTTTGTGTAAACAAATTGAGCTTAGGTATTTGGACAATGTTAAAAAATTGTTAATTCACTGCCTGCACAGCAACAGCCAAATAGCGCAATGGTTAGAAGCTCCGACTTATAACTACTTCATTTACTCACATAAAATTAATATACGAAAGTATAAATTTATGCGTAAACTTTAAGTATTTACTTCAAAAGTGCTCAATATGTAGATAGAGCTAGTTAGTAATTTATAAAATATATATGGCGATTAAGCTACACTGAATATTCCGCGTTTCATCCACTCTAGGATTCTTCAGGCTTATATATGTGTGTGTGTATTTGTACTTGTCGGATAATTATAATTTTGTATACCTTCTTTACAGGTTTTTAAAGTTCTTTTGTAAAATATGAATAAATTTTCTATATCAATTTTTATTTTATTTTATATCTATATATATGAAAATGAAACGTCTGGTTTGTTTGGCTTTACTAAACTAGAAAACTACAAGTCCGTTTTTCGTTATATTTTACAAGAATGCTTGTATCTTACCCAACTGTATTTTAAGTATTAAAAGTATAAAATATTACCATATTAAAAAAAACTTTTTTTGACATCGTTACTTTCCATTCCGATTTCAGCCGAGGCTATTTACAGGAAATACTTCCGGTTTATATTGAATCTGCTTTCATTAGTGACTTTTCATATCGATAAGTATACGATTTATCCAGTTTGTTTGTTTTTTTTTTATAGAAAAAATTGCATTAATTTGTTTTTTGTTTCCTTCCTGCTTTTTCTACTTTACGTGTTCCTCTCCAGCATAACAAAAAATTATTAAAAAATAAAACTACTCGCCGGGATTCAGCAATATATATACACCAGTTTTGTTTGTTCTTTAAATACTTGCAAAAAAAAAAAAAAATGCCCATAAAAGTTTGTTTCACTTTTTCTTTGCTGGTTAATTTTTACGACTTGCCCCAGCGTATTATAAAAACAATAACCTCCCCATGTTAATACTGCTTTTGGATTAAACACCTCCCAAACCTCGAACGTCGTTCTTAACATGGGGATGTTGGGGAGAGGGTTATTCCGAAAGCCGTTTTTAACATGGGAAGGTTGGGGTGTTTATAATTCGCTGGGGCAAGTCGTAAAAATTAACGAATTTACTATTATTTATTGCAAAAATAACTTAAAATTTATTTATTTGACAAAAAAAAAAAAACGAAATTTGCTACAAACAAACAAATACAAATGAACGATAGGTTTTTTGGGGGGTTTTGTGTTTTTTTTTTTCTGTTGATGTTTTGTTTCTACATTTAAAATTTTACTTTATAATTTCTTTCACTTAGCTTTGTTATTATTACATCGGCAACACTCGGCTTTATCCAGTTGTTGACGTCATGTTTTACAATATCTCTTTGTTTATTAAATTGTTAGGTGAAAGTATAGATAACCCAGTCGGTTTCTAATGTGTGGAAACTCTAGCTCCCGAAAAAAAAAGGGTACTCTGGATAGTAACAAAAATAAAATTTCCCTTAGTCTCTAAAGATTTTTCCTCTACTGATCGAGGAAAAAAATGGTTCACCCTCTCTCTCTCTCTCTCTCTCTCTCTCTGTTTCTAACTCTTCCCTCTCTCTGTCTCTCAATCCCACTATCTCTCTCTATCTCCTTCTCTTTCTCTATTTCTCTCTCACTTTCTCTTTTCTATCTATATATCTTCCTCTCTACCTGTCTATCTCTAATCGCTCATCCTATTTTAGTCTCCTAAATTAATTACAGTGAGATTAGAAGTTATTTGGAAATTACTGCTACCCTGAACAGCACGAGGTGTAACTGGTAAAACCTTTCTAATTAAATTGATTTTGGTAGCCATTAGGTGACAAAATCACATAGACTTAGCCCTTGCTGCAAGCGGAATACCTGCGACTTTGCTACCAAGTAGAAGAACTAGTTATTCTACTTTAAAACTACTATTAAACATTCAATTTTTAAACAATCTCATGTTTCACAACTCCAAAACATCCAGTATGGGGAAAAATATTGCAAAAATATAAACTTATTGTTTTCGATGAATGCACAATGGCATGCAAAAAATCACTTGAAGCTCTTGGTCGGTCCTGCAAGATTTGCTGGTAATGTCAGACAATTTGGGAATGCAGTAATATTGCTTGCAGGAGATTTCAGACAAATGTTACCCGCAATTCCTCAGTCAACATCAGCAGATGAAATAAATGCTTGCCTCAAATACTCGACTTTTTGGTTCTATGTGAAGACATTAAACTTAACTCAAAATATGCGTGTCTAGTTGCAGACTGCTCGATTGTTGCTAGGAGTCGGTGTGTTTTATATATTTTTTTTTTTTTTTTTTTTTTTTTACACATTGATCACCACTTATCAAGGCCCGGAAGCCACTCAGGGATAAGGGTTATTGCAAGTACATTACGTTAGTGTGGAGATTTGATGAAGTGTTTAATTAAGAGGGCGGTTCATTAGGAATTTGTTAACATTGGACTTGAAGACATCCAAGTTGTAGTCCGGAGGGAAGCAGGCAGACGGAACAGAGTTCCACAGGCGTGCAGTTCTAAGAAAGAAGCTTTGTTCATGGAATCCGCGTTTTGATTTAGGCACAGATATAGAGTGGGGGAAATTTTTCACAGTGGATTCAGCTAGACGAGTGTTTTTCGTGAAAGATTGGCGAGGGGGGACCAGAGATTGGAGTTCAGACGAGCACCTGCCATGAAAATAACGATAAAACAAGGATAGGCTCGCAACGTCTCTTCTGTGGGAGAGAGGTTGCAGGGTAGAGAAAAGGGCATCCCCCACTAAGCCACGAAGTCTATTTTGTTCTCTGTCAAGGCATGATAGGCTGTTTTTGGCCGCTCCTGCCCAGATATGGCAACAGTATTCCATCCTTGGACGTACTTGGCTTTTATATAGATAGAGAATTGCATCAGTAGTGAGATATCTTCTGGAGCGGTAGAAGGATCCCACCATCTTTCCAGCGACCTTGGCAACAGACTTGATGTACGTGTTCCATTTCAGATCAGGAGTAAAGGTCAAACCCAGAAGCTTGTCAAAACACGGGGCCTCACCCAGACGAGAGCCATCCATCACAATTGATGCCAGATCGGGATCAGAGCGTTAATGATGTAAGGATAGGAGTTTGGTTTTGGATGCATTAAAGGTAACCAGTCACATCTTCCCCCACTGAACCACGCGCTCGAGATCAGAGGAGAGAGAATCAGAGAGAACTTTGTCATTGACAGCCTTTGATGTGTTGCCGTAGATGGTCGTGTCATCAGCATAGATGTCCACAAATGATTTAAGTATGTGTTTAGGGAGGTCATTGATGTAGATCAGGAAGAGAGTTGGCCCAGGATTGACCCCTGAGGGACTCCAGCATTTATATTGCAGGCCTCCGATTTTTGTCCATCTACCACTACTCTTATGAACCTATTGGAGAGAAATGATTTAATGATTGAGAAAACATTTCCAGTTATACTATAGCTGGAAATCTTGTGAAGTAGACCCTTATGCCATACCTTGTCGAAAGCCTTTGATATGTCAAGAGCAATTGCCCTAGAAAGGAAGCCTTTGTCAAGAGATTCACTAATCCTGTGGGATATAACCGTCAGCACATCTGCGGTAGGTCTTGCAGAGCGGAAACCATATTGTGTGTCACTAAGAAGGTTAATCCTGCTGAGGTGGTTGACTATTTCTCTATTTAATATGGATTCCAGCAACTTACTCATAACACACAGGAGACTTATTGGTCTGTACTGAGAGGGAGATGACTTATCACCTGAATTCTTAAATACAGGGCAAACCGATGAGGTCTTCCAGGGGGTCGGAAAGCACTTCTCCTTAAGGCAGCGCTTAAATAGTTTCGTAAGTATGGGAGCAAGTTCTGGTTGAAGCTTTTTTAACACTATAATTGGGATGCCATCAGGGCCAGTTGCTTTACTGGAATCTAGGTTTTTTATTAGCTTGGCGACCTCATGCACGGATATTTGTATGTTACCTAGCTTGTTCTGTGTTATAGGAGGAAATATGGGGAGTTGATGGCCTTCGTCGCATAGGGTAGAATTAGCTGCAAAGTTCTTGGCAAATAGTTTGGCCTTGTCTGACGCTGACGAGATGACCTCTGGTCCATTGATAATGATTGGGATAGAACGCACACTTCTGTTCAGGATCCTATTTGTTATTTGCTAAAACTGGTGGGATCCAAGCCGCTGATCAGCTACCTTGGATTTAACAGACTGGGCATATAGCTCTCTTGCATTTTTTATTACTCTTTTACTGTGGTTGCTGGCAGACCTGAAAGCAGCTTTAGTTTCAGTGCATCTATTACGTTGGTAGCTATGGAAAAAGTGATTTCTGTGCGCGATAGCAGCAGCACATTCTGGGAAGAACCATGGCTGGCTGTTAGGTTTTTGTTGGAATTTTTTAGATGGTATGAATTGATCTATGCCTACAATTAACCATTCGGTCAGATCTGATACTATAGAGGACACTTCCTTTTTAAACATGGAGTGCAGAGGTAAATCAGATATGAATGTACGGAAGCTATCCCAGTCAGCCATAGAGTATCAGTATACAGTACGGTGGAGGGGTACGTCTGGGGGCTTCTTACATTTCGTTTTTATCTTAATTGATACAACGGAGCGGTCGGAGGATCCTAGAGGAGAATGAACGGAACATGAACATAGCTCAGGGGAAGTTGAGAGAAAAAGGTCTAAGAGGCTTGCATATTGACCGGGTGTATCGGGCACACGGGTGGGTTCGCGAACAATCTGAGTGAGGTCATAAGCAATGGCAAAATCATGACAAAACCTCCCCTCATCATCTGTCTTATTTGAATGGGTTAGCCATTCCACGTTATGGACTTTGAAGTCACCACAGATGTGGATGTTAGCCGAGGGATGTGAAGACAGTATGTGGTCTATTTTCTCAGACATGCTCTTAAAGATAGTAACTCCGCTGTTGTGGGGCCGATAGAGGGCAAATATAAATGCAGTGGTGTTAGCAAGTGCAACCCTGAAGCACATATAGGGTAAATTAGGATCTTCTCTAGAGATATCCCTGCCACACGGGAAGCCATCCTTAATGTAGGCACATATTCCATGCCCATGGCGATCTTGGGTGTCTGATTTAGCTGTTAAATTGGAGTATCCATCAATTATGAACTCATCTAGGGAAGTGGTCGGCCCTATTCCAGTTTCACTTAGAAATAATATGTCCGGTTTCGTCTCCTGTAATTGGGTTTCAACCTCTGGAAGATTGGAACGTAGACCCCTGATGTTGGAGAAGGAGACCTGGTAGTAGGGGTCTACGTTGGAAGATATAAAAAGAGGAGGGAATCTAGTTGCTATTAATCATTTCCCTCGAGATGGCTCCCCCACTGAAGTTAGCAAGAAAGGCGCTAAGCAAGCCGGTAAGGCTAAACCTGTCCATGATGACAAGAAAAAGAAAAAGAAGAGGAAGGAAAGTTATTCCATCTACATTTACAAAGTAATGAAACAAGTTAGCAAAGCCATGTCTATTATGAACAGTTTTGTGAACGATCTTTTTAAAAGAATCGCTAATGAAGCCAGCCGTCTGTCCCATTACAGCAAGAAAAGAACACTTAGCAATTGTGAGGTCCAGACCGCTGTCCGTCTCCTTCTCCCTGGTGAGTTGGCTAAACATGCTGTCTCTGAGGGAACTAAAGCTGTCACCAAGTACACCAGCGCCAAGTAAAAAGCGTTTTCTTCAAAAAAAAAAAAAAAATTCCCAAAACGGGCCTTTTCAGGGCCGCCCATTTTTTCACGAATGTTTCTTCACTTTCTATATTTTAATGCGATTGACACAGGTTTTGTTGTAGATTTCACAAATATCCCCATCTCTGTCTATGAAGTAAATTAAAAAGCAATAGAAAAGTAGGGACTGGGCTACTTATGAGAAGTACTCGGATTATAATCCCGTCTGCCGACTACCATATGACCTAACTTTTCCCAAACTGAAAGCCAGGCTACCAGCATTACAGAAATATTACTTATTTCGGTAAACCTGTCCAATAGCTGACCCTAATCGGGGTTGCCAGACTATAATAAATAATTGAAGCCAAATCTTTCAGAAAAAAAGGCCAAATTCATCACTGTAGCAAACAAAAATGCCAAATTGAAAAAACAGTGTGCGTAAAATATATAAACATTTATCTATTTTTTACGTCATTATTATTTTTTGGTGTAGATAACCGATGTTTTAAACTGACGCATTTCATATTTATTTATTTATTGAAGAGTTTAGCTTCCAAATATTTATGTTTAACAAATAAGTCTTCTTTTTTTTTTCTGAAAATAAAAAAACACGCAAGTTTATTTGTTAATTATTTTATCTTTTCCATGCGATTTGACATCATAGGTTTTCGGGTATTCTGAAAACATGGGAGCATATCTAAGACAGTAAACGACCAAGTTCTCTCCGATTCTCTCTCCTCTGATCTTGATCATGTTGTACAATGGGGAAAGGAGTGGCTGGTTACTTTTAATGCCTCTAAAACCAAGCTTCTATCTTTACATCGTCAACGTTCTGATCCCCATCTGGCATCAATTAAAATGAATGGCTCTCGTCTTGGGGAGGCTTCAAGTTTTGACAAGCTTCTGGGCTTGACCTTTACTCCTGATCTTAAATGGAATACGTACATCAAATCTGTTGCCAAGGCCGCTGGAAAAATGGTCGGATCCTACTATCGATCCAGTAGATATCTCGCTGCTGATGCAATTCTCTATCTATATAAGAGCCAGATACGTCCAAGGATGGAATGCTGTTGCCACATCTGGGCTGCTAGAAAGGACTTGTCCTGCCTTGATAGAGTTCAAAATAGACTTTGTGGCCTCGTGGGAGATGTCCTTTTCTCTTTGCTGCAACCTCTATCTCACAGAAGAGATGTTGCGAGTTTGTCTCTGCTTTATCATTATTTTCATGGAAAGTGTTCAACTGAGCTTCAATCTATGGTCCCCCCTCGCCAAACTTTCACAAGAAACACTTGTCTAGCTGAAAACACTATCAATAATTCCCCCCACTCTTTATCTGTGCCTAAACCTAAACGTAGATTCTATGATCAAAGCTTCTTTCTTAGAACTGCACGCCTGTGGAATTGTCTTCAGTTTTCCTGCTTTCCAGCTGACTATAATATGGTTGTCTTCAAGTCCAACGTAAACAAGTTTCTGATGAGCCGTTAAGAGTTAACAAATTTACCGAACTTCCATTACTATCGATTACTATATTGTCCTTTTGACTACTGTACACTCTTTAATCCTTATCCTTGAGTGGCCTCTCGGCTTTGATAAGTGGTGACGCCTATTTTTTACATAAAAAAAAAAATATCGCATGCAAAATAGTCGCGGACAAATAGTTTTTATGTAATAATGTTATGCTTTCCGACAGCAAGTCAAACAACGCACATGCACGCGTTGTTCACCCCTAAGTCTATTAAAAAAATATGGATTTAAAAGTATATACTTGTAAAAGATTAGGGAAAAAACGTTTAAAATTACATTTGTAAGCATTAATCGAAATCATTTATTTTATAATCTGCCAAAAAAGAATATATGTATTTTTACTTGTTTGATTCAAAATTTTTTATATTTGAATTTCAGTTTTTGTTAATAAATCCAGTTTCGCTACCTGTAGAATCCCATTAAAAAGTTAATGGCATAATAATTAATATTTAACTGTTACCTACAATTCTCCACATTAAAAAATGATCCTGGTGTCTAACTCTGTCCCGTGAGGAGGCATAGTAAATAGGTACAATTACTTTTTTTAATGGCCATCCATTTTACATCTGAAATAAAATAAATAAATAAATAAATAAAAGTTAATGGCATAATAATTAATATTTAACTGTTACCTACAATTCTCCACATTAAAAAATGATCCTGGTGTCTAACTCTGTCCCGTGAGGAGGCATAGTAAATAGGTACAGTTACTTTTTTTAATGGCCATCCATTTTACATCTGAAATAAAATAAATAAATAAATAAATAAAAGTTAATGGCATAATAATTAATATTTAATTGTTACCTACAATTCTCCACATTAAAAAATGATCCTGGTGTCTAACTCTGTCCCGTGAGGAGGCATAGTAAATAGGTACAATTACTTTTTTTAATGGCCATCCATTTTACATCTGAAATAAAATAAATAAATAAATAAATAAAAATGCACTTTTGCAAATAGTGTTACTAGTGCAAGGCAAGTCGCCGAGTTTTAACAGTATTTTTTTACAACCTGCCCCAATGTCGTGTGTGTTCGTCCGTCGATACGACGAGGACCATCTGATCATCCTGTAGGGTAGGGTAGGGGGAGTCATTATCGGTGAGTACGGATATGGCTGATAAGCCCAATCTTTGCTTGAAAAATTCTATTGCAGTGGGAACAGGAAATCATAGCAGATGTCGAGGGTTTTAAAACATTGTCCTTCCTGTCTTTTCGGCGCTTCTCTGCAGTAACCTTTCGGTAGCTTTCATATTTGCAGGCACCATCATGAACAGCAGCCCACCACTTGGCTCTATCTAATGATGACGGATTTACTTTGAAGGCCTTCAGTGATGCCTTCAGAGTGTCCTTAAAACGTTTTCTTTGGCCACCATGGGAGCGCTTGCCATGTTGGAGCTAAGCAAACAGAAGCTTCTTGGGTAGTCTGTAGTCTGGCATGCGGGCTACATGACCAGCCCAGCAAAGCTGAACCTTCATCATAATAGTGGGGATGCTTGGGAGTCCAGCACGAGTGAGGACTTCTGTGTCTGGTATCCTTTCCTGCCAGCCTATGTCAAACAGTTTCCTCAGTCTGGTGGTGTGGAAGTGATTTAATTTTTTAGCGTGCCGTTGGTAGACGGTCCACGACTCACATCCATAGAGTAAGGTGGTGAGTATGACAGCTTTATAGACTTTGATCTTTGTCAT
Source organism: Euprymna scolopes (assembly GCF_053919585.1). Taxonomy (NCBI): domain Eukaryota; kingdom Metazoa; phylum Mollusca; class Cephalopoda; order Sepiida; family Sepiolidae; genus Euprymna; species Euprymna scolopes. The sequence goes on from NC_136500.1 coordinate 59,840,376, forward strand.
GGAGGTGATGCCCCTTCTGTCCTATACATTTTTGTAGAGTCTACCAAACGCAGCGTTTGCTTTAGTGAGTCTAGTGTTGATTTCATCATTAATGACTACATTGCGGGAGAGCGTACTGCCAAGGTCGGTGAATGGTTTTCCGGAGCAGACTGATGCATCACCACAGTCTTCTTGGTATTGATTGTAAGACCAAAATTTTCACAAGCCTCTGAGAATATATTTGCACGGTGTGGCATTAGGTGTATCAGAAGTTTTGGGGGATTTTTGACATCCCTAACAGGAAACTGCAAATAAAATATAAAAAAAACTCGTAATTTCTCTTTTAAAAGTGGGTTGTTTATTTTCTTTATGGAATATACTTCCAAAATAAACTATTAAAGTTGTTTGAAAAATAATAGAAATATTTTTTATTTAAAAAAAAAAAAACAGTGTTTACAAATTGCCGGCGCTTTCATGCAGCCATTTTCTTTATGTAATGAAATGAATTGAATTTTACGAGTTCATGTTTTTTTTAATTTTTAAACTTTAAAAATCTATCAAAATTTTTCAGGGTCACTGTGAAATTTTATGCTCTTTCCAATAAACTGAATATAATATTTTAGACAAACGTTTGTTTTTTTTAATTTACCCCCCCCCTCCAATTTTGAAATGTCTATTAAAATTTTAATAATTAATTTACGTACTAAAGTTTTATATATCACAAATTGAAGATAAATCAATAAATAATATATTGTTATTAAAACAAAAAAGAAGTGTTTTTGGGAAATTTACCAAAGTGTAAAACCTTTTTTTTTTAAACCACGTTGATTTGTTTTGTTTTATTTTAATTGGAAGCCTATGTTCTGCTTATATTGTCCAGTAATGGACGCTGACAAAATTTTTTTTCTATTTCATTCAATGTTTTCTTTTTTAGATATTTAAAAAAAAATTTCACTCGATAAAGAAAAATTAAAATATAATAAATCAAAAATTTATGTATTTCTTTGAGGAAAGAAAAAAAAAATTCCTTGAGTGTTTTTTTTTTAAAGGCAAAATCTTGACTATTTTTAAACTATTGGAACACATTTCTTCAGGCACAAGGCTAAATGGCTAACGTAAACGTGTGGTTTTTACTGGCTTCTGTCCATCTATAGTTCTAAACAAGGACTACTTCTGGTTTTTCAATAAAGACGTAAAAATGCTTGCGTAATCGCGCTTTTTTCAAAAAGTCGTTTAAAAATTCTTTTATTTAAAAAATAAATGGAATTTTTAATATAAATATGGATATATTCTGAACAATGAAGAATGGAACTAAGCATTTAATAGTATTTTTTATAGGTAAGTGATTTTTTTGAATTTCTATCGATTTTTTATAATCGAAGTAAGTAAAATTTTGTTGATTTTCTTCAAATCTTTTTTAAAGAAAACTGATTTAAAAAACAAATATTGCATAATTTGCTATTAAACCTGTTATTTTTTTTAAATTTGGTCTTCGCTCCTTTAAGTGAAAAAAATAGGGTTTGAATTACATTTTTCAAGTAGTTATGAGCTTGTAAAAATAGGAGGTTGAATTATTCAATTTCTTTTTTCACGCATTCTTAAGATCGGTTTCTGACACTGCTAGTGTTGCATGCCTGTCTCAGAGGTAGCGTTAAGGGCACAATCATCGGCAAACAGAAGATCATTTACAGTTTCTGATGCAACTCTATGAAGAGTGTGCAATAAGTAATGCCCCTGACCCACTTCCCATAGTAGTAGAGCAACGAAACTTGGCACAGTTATTAGTCTTTCTCTACATAGGAACCACCCAGAGTTATGCATTCCTCCCATCATTTGATGCAGCTCTGGAGACCGTTTTTGTAGAACACCCGAGGTTGGTCCTCCAATCACGATGTGACTTCAGAAATCAAGGCTGCATCATCTGGGAAACGCTTTCCTTTCAAAAACAACTTCATGGCTGGGAAGAGGTGAAAGTCAGAGGGTGCAAGGTCAGGAAAGTTGGGGGATGTGGGAGGATTTCATAACCACACGCCAGTGCTTCTGATCTGGCGACATGCGAGTTGTGGACCGGAATGTTGTCCTGCAGGAGGGGGGTATTTTTACTGATCTTGCCCTGCCTCTTGATTTTGATAGCTTCCCTTAATTTCCTAAAAAAGTGAAGCATAATAGGCGCCTGTAATTGTGGTACCCTTTGCCAGGAAATTTGTCATCACTACTCCGTCCTGGTCCCAGAAGACTGTGAGCATGACCTTGCCAGTGGAGGGCTGCACCCTTGCCTTCTTTGGAGATGGTAAGTCCAAGTGCTTCCACTGCATTGACTGGGCTTTTGTCTCTGGATCATAGTGATGAACCCAGGTTTCATCCTGTGTAATCAGTCTTTTGAAAAATTTTGACTCATCTTCTTGGCACATCTCCAAATTCATCTTCAAGCACTCAACGTGTTCTCGCTTCTGGAATGGTGTGAGCAACCTGGGAATCCATTTGGCAGACACCTTATGCATATGCAAATGGCCATGAATGATAGTTTCCACAGACCCTGTACTAATCTTGACATCTTGGGCTATTTGGCGAATAGTAATGCGCCGATCTTCCAAAATGGCAGCCTCAACTTGACGGACAGATGCCTCATCAATGGCAGAACGGGGGCAACCAGGTCTGGGAGCTGTTTCCACAGAGTTCCGGTCATGTTTGAACTCACGATGCCAGCATTTTACAAGGTCATATGATGGAGCATTATCACCATAAGTTTTTTTCATTTCATCAAAAGTCTCCTGTGGTGTGTGCCCTTTTAAATACAAAAACCGGATCACTGCTCGACATTCAACAGGCTCCATTTCACACCTGACTCAGTTCAAACACCTATAAAACAGAAACCACAATTAGTTCAGAGCTGTAATTTGCCACATAACCCGTAGAGATATAAATCATTACACATGCAAAATTTCAGCTAGATCAGACAACTGGAAGTGAGTCAGGGGCATTACTTATTGCACGCCCCTCATAGATTTAGCTTTAGATTGAAAATTGATCCATCAAATCTGTACCTGATTCCAATACCCACATCAGTGTCTCTGAAGGCATTTGTCAGCATCACAGAGACCATGAGGCTGAACAGGGTGGGAGCCAAAACACACCCCTGTTTCACTCCATTTGTGACTTCAAAAGGGTCAGAGGTCTCCTCACGATCTTGCATACTGGCCATCATTCCATCATGAAACTGACGTATGATGGCAATGAATTTTCTAGGACACCCATACTTTGCCATTATTCTCCAGAGGCCTTCTCTGCTTACATTGTCAAAGGCTTTAGTCAGATCAACAAAGGTGGAGTAAAGGTCTACATTTTGTTCTTGGCACTTTTTCTTGGAGCTGCCTGGCAGCAAACACCATATCGGTAGTACCACGATCCTTACGCAATCCACATTGGCTCTCCAGCAAGAGGTCTTTTTCCAGATGAACTATGAGCCTGTTCAGCATTACTCTGGCCAGTACCTTGCCTGCAATGTATAGCAGGGATATTCCTCATGGTTGTCGCAGGCTTGGTGGTTACCTTTATGCTTGTATAGATGTATGATGGAGGCATCTTTAGAGTCTTGAGGAAAAGCTGATGAAGTTTTTCAGTCAGGGTCTTGCCGCCCTTTTTATATATCTCAGCTGGGATAGAATCTGAGCCAGGCGCTTTCCCAGGGGACAGTAGGCGGATTGCTTTCTCAGTCTGTTCGAGGGTTGGGAGTTCATCTAGTTCGGTAATTTGGGGGAGGCGGTCAATAGCTTCATCACTGATGGTAGAGGGACAGTTTAGTACACTTTTAAAATGCTCCACCCATCTTTTCAGGATCACGTCATTGTCAGTGAGGAGAGTGGATCCGTCTGCACTGAGGAGAGGTGATGATTTGGATGGAGTTGGACGATAAATTTCCTTGAGACCATCATAGAAATTCTTCATGTCGTTCCTATCTGCATATATTTGAATTGCGTCTGCTTTCTTGCTTAGCCAAGAATCATGCATGTGTTTGAGCTTCAACTGAAAATTGCTACGCAAACTCTTCCATATGTCCTTCTTTAGTTTGGAGGATGGATCTTCAATATGGGTTTTGTATGCAGAATGCTTCTCCTTTAGCAACTGGGTAATCTCCAGGCAGTTATCATTAAACCAGTCCTTGTGTTTCCTGGAGACTGGCCCTAGACACTCCATGGCTGTGTTGTACACTGTCTCGTGAATTGTCTTCCATGCTGTTTCCACATCTCGGTTGTCTATTCCAGCAGGTTCAAGGTGGTTTGACAAAGTTTCAGAGAAAGATTTCTGGACAGTTTTTATTTTCAATTTGTTGATATTAAATTGTTTTGGAGCTCCCTTTCCTTGAGGTCTTCTCTTTGGTTGGATATACAGATTGAGCTTAGCCAGTATGAGATGGTGGTCTGTCCAGCACTCGGCTCCACACATGCCCCTAGTGATACGTATATCTCGCCTGTCCCATTTCCTGATGATGATATAATCAATTAGATGCCAGTGCTTTGAGCGAGGGTGCATCCACGATGTCCTTTTGTGAATAGGGAGGTGAAACACAGTGCTTGTTATCAGCAGGTCATGCCCAGAGCAGGTTTGAAGGAGAACACCATTGCTATTACATTTTCCAATACCATGTTTTCCTATAACACCTTTTCAAGAAGCACTGTCACAGCCTACTCTTGCATTAAAATCACCAAGTATGATGAGTTTGTCTGGATTTGGTGTTGCACCTATGATGTTCTTCAAGTGTTCGTAAAACTTGTCCTTGATGTCATCAGTGTTTGTCATCGTAGGAACGTATGCACTGATAAGAGTAGCAAACTTCTTTCCATTTGAGAGAGGAAGTCTCAGTGTCATTAGACGGTCAGTTACTCCTTTTGGAGGTCCAGCCAGTTTACTCACAAGCGCATTTTTTACAACAAAGCCAACTCCTGCCTCACGCCTGTCTTCAGGTCCTCTGCCACTCCAAAAGAAGGTGTAGCCCTGACCTCTTTCATTAATTTCACCTTCACCTGCCAGTCTTGTTTCACTTAGAGCAGCAATGTCAATATTGTACCTGGCGAGTTCGCCTGCAATGAGTTCAGTGCATCTTTGTGGTCTGTCTAGGTTATTTCTGTCCAAAAGTGTATGAACATTCCATGTCACAATCTTGATAGATATTTCTTTTCCTTTATTTCAACCATATTATTAGGGTTCCCACTGACCACGGTAAGCCAGCCAGAATATAGTGTAGCGCGCAATGTTTGGGGCACCTTTTCTAGCCCGTTCCCCGTGCCATGGGAGTGAGCAGTGCTGTCCTAAAGAGGGCTGCTCAGACACTCAGACGGCTGCCAAACTCCATTTCCGCTCCCGTTAATGGAGAGCGAACCTATGGCCTGAGCCGCCTGTGTTCAGGTTTGCGGTTATGACTTCCAGTGTAACCACTGCTTGCCAAAAGCCACAGAACTTAAAGGAAGTGAGGGAGGAATGATGGATGACATGCGCTAGGAGTTTGTTTAAAGTGAAGCTGGTTTGCATAGAGCCAGCCTCACTCTCTCGTTCCGAACCCACTTAGTCCAGCGGCAAGACAGGGTCGAGACAGCTGGGGGCCAGTTAGGAATGCAGGAGCTGTCGGAAGGAGGTGAGTATGCCAGCCAACTGCCCACGGGGCTCCACTCCAAGGTCCACAGCCGAAGTCCTCCTCCTTGGTGGTTCGCCCTGGTCATGGATGCATGGAAGTTACTCTAAACAGAGTTCAGTCTTAGCCGTTAGTCCAGTCTGGTGAACTCTCCACCCAACGGTGCTGCCCCAACACTGTCCCCTCATAAGGTTTGGCAAGCCTGCTGAGACCAGTACCCAGAGTATAGCTCTTGGAGTTAACATGTCAGAGATTTAGGAGATACATAAGGACCAGTGACCCCTATCCGCCCTGTTGGACGCAGCAGCTAGGAATCGAAATGTGCTACCTCTACCAGAGCTCCTTATACCCCAGCATCATATAAACACCCCGACCACCCTATGTTAAGAACGGCTTTTGGAATACCCCCCACCTCCCCAAGTTAAGAACAGCTTTCGAAGTTGGGGAATGTTTATTCCGAAAGCCGTTCTTAACATGGGGAGGTTGGGGTGCTTATAATACGCTGGGGCACGTCGTAAAAATGTACCCCTTTAACTCTTAAATTTACGGTATTATTTTACTTTAAGGCCCGTCTGTTAAAAGTAAGTACGATAACTCTTATCATGGACCCTTTTATGATTACCTCCCTTTTACGTTGTAATCCCATAATCCTTTTTTCACTTCCTCTTCCTGTCTCAAATAAAATATACTTCTCTCTACCCATCACACACGTGTTCGTATCCTCTTTCAAATCTTCGTTCCAGTTCCTTTTCTCTTTCCACTGAAATGCAACTCGCAACAGATTATGTGCCCAGGAGAGATAATGGAAGCCGATGGAACAGACTTATATTTAACGGAGATGAAACCAAATATGTAATTTGGGAGACAAAATTTTTGTCATTTACGCACGCTGGGCCTAAAAGGCACCATTTTAGATTTACATCCTAATGGCGATAGAAGCGACACTGAGAGAAATGAAGAAGCTTACGCCGAACTTGTACAGTTTTTTGACGACAAAAGTTTATCCTTAATAATGAGAGAAGCTACAGATAATGAGAGAAAAGCTCACTAAATATTATGCGAACACTACGCAAGCAAAGGAAAACCATGGGTAATCTCCTTGTAACCCAACTCATGTCTCTCAAAAAGAAAGGAGATGAAAGCGTCATAGAATACATGATAAGAACTGACACAATTTTAACAGCTCTGAGAAATACCGGGCAAACAGTTGACAATGCCCTAATTATCGCCATGATATTAAAAGGACTACCAAGCTGCTACGACCCTTTTTTGATTTATGTGACACACAGCAACAAAGAAATAACATTCCTGGAATTTAAAACAAAACTCCATGTTTTGATGAAACATTGAAACATAAAATCTAGTTAACCAGTGACAATGTGATGAAATTGACATTGTGTTTTTCAGAGAATACGATGGAGAGCCATCACCATCATGACGAACGTGAAATATCGTGCTTCACATGCGGCGGAAAAGGATATTTATCGAAAGAATTTCCCAACAATAACCACAAACAGCGAGAACAGTGGTGTAGTTACTGTAAAAGTAACACCCATAAAATCGAGTTCTGCCATTATAAGTGAAAAGATACAATGAAAAAGGCAGCCGACACCAAAGAAAACCTCCAACCCGGGCGAAGCTGGACAAGTTTAAAAAGTTTTTATTCGAACCCTAAACTGACACTAATCTGCTCTCACATATCTTTGTTTTTATAAAGAAAATAACTAAGTAAATAATATGTTGAAGCAAAGGGGGGGGGGTAAAAGTAAGTACGATAACTCTTATCATGGACCCTTTTATGATTACCTCCCTTTTACGTTGTAATCCCATAATCCTTTTTTCACTTCCTCTTCCTGTCTCAAATAAAATATACTTCTCTCACACACGTGTTCGTATCTTCTTTCAAATCTACGTTCCAGTTCTTTTTCCCTTTCCACTGAAATGCAACTCGCAACACCGTCTCACGTTCGTATATAACAAAATATTTTTTTTGTAGATTTCGGTCTGCTAAAAATGAATCTGCAAACCGTTTCCACCGCAAAAAAATAGTTTCCATGATATAAAGAAATTACTTTTTAGAAAAGTGAGTGATTACTTTTCCATGTAAATTTAACTTAAAATGAGCACCCACTTTCTGGCCACCTGAGAGAGGGGGCATTTTTTGTGCATTTATTAGCTAAAAAATTTTTTGTTTGATTTCTTTTGCATGGTATTAACCCCTGAACTTAGGACTCTTCCATTTCACAGCCTAGCCTTCATTTACGCTACACGCAAACAAAAACGAAGGCCGTTAAATGTGCACTCGCATACCAAACTGCCTTGTCACAGTGAAGTATTGGCGAAAAATTAAAATTCAACAAAAAACAAGTAGTTTTCCAAATATTAACCCATGTAATTCTATATGCTATCACGGGTGGCCATTTTATATGCGCTAGCATGCACATGTGATCAATGCGCACGCTTGTGCGTACAAAATGGCCACCCGTGATAACATATAGAATTACATTGTTTAATATTTTGAAAACTACTTGTTTTTCATCTGATCTAAAATTTTCGCCAATACTACACTGTGACAAGGCAGTTTGGTACGCGAGTGCACATTTAACAGCCTTTTTATGCTCGTGCATAGCGTAAATGAAGGCTGGGCTGTGAAATGGAAAATTGTCCCAGAGTTAAGGTACCATACAAATGATAAATTTGCGACAGAAACGGTTACCATATTCTTTTAAAGCACACCGAAAACTACAAAAAAATTTTTTCACTACGAATGTGAGATGAACCTTTGTACGAGCCCTTTCTAGTCTCGCACAAAAACACGCGTTTACATCTCAAAGCATTTTTCTTGTCATACACATACGCGCACACAAAGATACACGCGCACGTACACACACGTAGATATATTCAATTCACGTACATACACACACACGCTAACGTAAACACATGTACGCACACATACGCAAACACGTACGCACACATGGGCAACGTCCCTTCCCCTTTGAAGGAAATCCACACATGCGCAAAAGACCACCGGAAACACCTATAAAAGCAAGAGAGCTGAGCTGTTTCTCTCTTTTTTTCGATTTGCCTTCCAAGCTGAGCGGTCGACGGACCAACGGCTCCCTTTCGGGGCGTGCGCCTCATGTCACCTGCTACTGTGTGTGGGGCAAGAGTCAACAGACAGTACGTACACCTTACACGCTTTCTATCTCCATGGCCTGGATTGACTTTCTCTTTCTCTCTATACAATAATTGACTTTCCTTCTCACAAGTTAACAGCGAGAGACACACGCCAAACTGGATTGACTTTCTCTTTCTCTCTATACAACAATTGACTTTCCTTCTCACCAGTTAGCAGCGAGAGACGAACACGCATTTCCTTCTATACCAACAGTCCCACCACAAATTGGTGACACCTGAATGTGAGAAGAACACGCATTTCCTTTTATACCCTAGTTCCACAACAAATTGGTGACCCGACGTGAGATGAACACGCATTTCCTCCTATACCACAAGTCCCGCAACAAACTGGCGACCGACTGACGTGAAACAAACACGCATGGTGACCCTATTTCTTTTGAATGAATTGTTTTGAGTGAGTCGCACGTTTTATTTGATAAACAAAAAAAAAACGCACATTTCAACAAAGAAAAACAAGTGAACTACTACCGACAAGAACCTCAACGAACTACAATGACGAAACCCCTCGTCATACTCAGCAGAAAAATAAACACAGAGCAGTCAACTTCATACCGAATATAAAGAAAATTCGAGCTCAACAAACAGTTTTCATGGTTTCCTGACATTACCCTGCAACAAACGCGAGGAACAAAATCACATAGGCCTATACACATTCTCTCCCGCACAGCAGAGGCAACAACAAAGTAACAATACCAGGACATCCCTATATCCCTATTAATGTTGCATAAGGGTGTTATTATTAAACAAAGGTACCACTTGTGCACGTATGTTACGTGAGTTCTTATTTAGTGTTCTTGTTTGTATTAGAAAGTCTTAGAGTGATAGACAGTCTTAGGAGAGATTAGAGTCTTAGGAGTGTTCATGTTGTAAGAGATGGAGACATTAACAAGTATATATAAAGAGAGAGACAGTTGTACATTTTTATAAACACAAAGTTCATATTAATACAATTTCACTTTACCTTTGTTTTGGTGATGATGATTTTCACAAAGTTCTTATAACATAAATGGACAATACCTTTTCTGTTGAATAACAACACGAAGACGCAGATACAAAAGATGAAGATGTTCTTTTTATTATTCCATATGACCGGTCAATGGCTTGCATCCAGGAATTCAAGTCTTACATGATTTCTTCTTCTAACCTCGCTTCCAAGGTTCCATGTCAGCTCTCTCTCTCTTCTCCCCAACTCTGATCTGACTCTTGTTTCACTCTCCCTAACTAACTTCGAACTCTTTCCTATATTGAGAAATCACATGTATGTCTGGTCAACGTGACTATAATTCACGTTTTATCAACATGCATGATTTGCACGTTTTTGAGACCATTTCTGATGACAAGGAAATTTCCCATTTTCCTTATTGTTTTACAAAGGAATTTAACCTACTTGTCTAATTCTGTAACCCATATTTTATTATGCATTCTTTCTAAGAATGTGAATAGTTTCCAGCCAAATTTGTATTTATTAAATATTTTAACAGATTCAATAATTTACTGGACATTCCATTTATAATCTATTGTTCTTTAAAACTTATCTACAGGGTTTGATTCCCGTTTTATCTGATATTATTTTCATTTAACTAATTCTCTTTTTTTTACTTACATGAAAAGGGGACATTAACATAGGAAGAAGTTGAATCAATAATACGAGTTGAGATGCACCATCCACACTGATAAACTCACAACTGGAAGTTTCATTGACAGCCGGCAACTGGATACCACCGTTCAGCACGAACGAATGCACAACTAGCACTCGTACAGACAATGTACACAGTACCGCAGACTCACTTGCGAAGACTCATGTCAACACGAACAAAATTTTCCTTCCAAACGGACAATTCATTTCACTTTCCAAGCAACTTGTTGCACATGTCAGCACAAAAAAAAACAAATGTCATCCTAAAAAAAGAGTAAACGCCTTTTCCATGCGTAAGTAAATACTTTTTTTACGAACACACTCCGTTTTTGACGTTTTTTAAACAACCACACCAACAGCAAAAAAAAAAAACAGGACGAAAAGTCAATTGCCCAAAACATTACTTATATAAAAAAATATATATATATACATTGCATTTTTTTTTTCCTGGGAAGGGAAGTATTGTACAAGCCCTTTCTAGTGTCGCACAAAAACACGCGTTCACATCTCAAGCCATTTTTCTTGTCATACACATACGCGCACACAAACATACACGCGCACGTACACATACGTAGATACATTCACGTTCACACACACACGCTAACGTAAACACATGTATGCACACATACGTGCACACGTACACACACATGGGCAATGTCACTTCCCCTTTGAAGGAAATCCACACATGCGCAAAAGACCACTGGAAACACCTATAAAAGCAAGAGAGCTGAGCTGTTTCTCCTTTTTTTTCAATTCGCCTTCCGAGCTGAGCAGTCGACGGACCAACGGCTCCCTTTCGGGGCACGCGCCTGCGTGCCTCATGTCACCTGCTACTGTGTGTGGGGCAAGAGTCAACAGACAGTACGTACACCTTACACGCTTTCTATCTCCATGGCCTGGATTGACTCTCTTTCTCTCTATACAACAATTGACTTTCCTTCTCACCAGTTAACAGCGAGAGACACACGCCAAACTGGATTGACTTTCTCTTTCTCTCTCTGCAACAATAGACTTTCCTTCTCACCAGTTAATAGCGAGAGACGCACGCCAAACTAAACACGTGCTGTACCCTTTTCTTTCATTTGTTTCTTCATGAAATAAATCCTAGTTTGTTTATTTCAATAAACGCGTTGTTCCTTCCTTCCTCAAGGCAATTCATTTTACCTATTTTATACGACTGTGGGATATATATAATATATCCACCAGTCCACTACACCTTATAGTAAAATGGGTAAATATGAAGAATTACTCCACCCTCTAAAATTCCTTTAAAATTACCACTCTTAAAGGTTTTCGGGGTCGCTGAAAATAAAAATAACCTTTAAAATTACGGCAAACGAGTAGTTTCCAAGATATGAAGAAATGCTAGTTTTTAAAAAGTCGGTGATCACTTTTCTATATTAATTTAATGTAAAATAAGCAGAAGAACCCCCCGCCTCTCACCAAATGTAAACAGAACTTTTGTAAAATATAAACAGTTCTTCTGCTCGGTTAATGTCGGCGCGTTACTTAAGTTAAAATAGTTAATTAAAAGCACCTGTTAAAAAAACTATACAACTTCTATAATTGAATATCCCCCTCCAAAAAAAGAACGAAAACCAAACCGGCGGTCCCTACCCCCTCTAAAAAAACAAAAAAAGAAGAAAAGGTGATCATAATTTTAAAAGTTACTGGTAATTTTAAAGGATTTTCCGAGGGTGGAAAGAAAGCCCCCATCCCCCCTGGAAAAATCGTGGCCACAAAGTGGGTGCTAATTTTACGTTAAATTAATATAGGAAAGTGATCACCGACTTTTTAAAAACTAACATTTCTTCATATCTTGGAAACTACTCGTTTGCCGTAATTTTAAACGTTATTTTCGTTTTCAGCGACCCCGAAAACCCATAAGAGTGGTAATTTTAAAGGAATTTTCGAGGGTGGAGTAATTCTTCATATTTACCGTAAAATGATACAGATTTTTCTTTAATTTTTAATTTCCTCGTGTCTTTATTGAAAGATGAAAGCAGAAAAAAATCGAAAAACCTTTTAGCCAATAAACACGTTTAAAAAATGCCCCCTCTCTCTCATGTTGCCAGAAAGTGGGTGCTCATTTTAAGTTAAATTTAAATGGAAAAGTGATCAACCATTTTTCGAAAAAAGTAATTTCTTCATATCATGAAAACTATTTTTTGCGACGGAAACGGTTTGCAGATTCGTATTTAGCACACTGAAATCTACAAAAAAAATATTTTGTTATATATATGAACGTGAGACGGGCCTTAATGTAAAATTTTACCAAATTTACTTCATTAAAAGATAAACTATAACAATTCTAAATGAATTATTTATCCTAACGTGCGAATGACTTGATTTTTCTCTTTTGTATGTCACCGTGATATATTTGAGTACTTTGTACAATTTTTTTAGCTTTAACTCATTTTTCCAAACTTCACATAATTAACAGTCAGGTCGCCTCCATTTGTCTTTACATATATCGATAAACACTGTATGGTTTTCGAACTGATTAAACATTTTAAAGCGAGTAAAACCACTAAAAAAAATTTCCACATAAGTAGAAGAGTAATTTATCTTGCCTTTGATAACATCTATTTGTTATATTTTTTAATTTCTTTTATCACTTTTTCATCTGTGGATAGCAATACAAACCCAGGTGTATTTTAAAAGGAGTTTAGATAAAACATCTTTATTTGAAAAAAATGAAGATGTTTTATAAAAAAAAAATATAAACATAAAAATCTTTTTAAGTATCACTTATTACTCATTAATCACTTTTTCAACTTTAATAAAATGTTAGAAAAAATACTTTTTAAACTTTTAAAAACAAAAGAAGTCAGCTGACGTACACGAGTGAGGCCTCTATTACCAAGTAGACACTGGCTACAATTTTGACGCATCACTTGCAGGGATCATTCGGTAAAAAAAAAAAAAAAAAAAAAATGCGTGTGTGGTACTGTGGCACGGTCCCATTTTTACTTGCGTATTTATCTTTAAAAAAAAAAAAAAAAAAAAAAAAAAAAAAAAAAAAAACAAGGTTATAATTAGAATTTTTTGTAATTAGCAATTTTCGAGTTAAATTATGCGACATATACAATTTCTAAATAAACAAAAAAGTAAGCCATTTTCGTGTACCTTCTTGTCACAAAATGAAGATGGTTTGTCAAACCGAGTTTGGTAAATTTTTAGATTAGGTCCACCTCCACAATTTTCTTTTAAATGACGACTTTTCTAGGTTTTCGATTATGCTGAATACGGAAATTGCATTGAAATTATGCAGAAATAAGTAGTTATTCGAGATATAAAAAGTTGTATTATGCATTGTATTCTTTGGCGGCCATCTTTTCTACGCGCGTGCCATAAACAAATCTACGTGCGTAACAAAGATGGCCGCCAAAGAATACAACTTTTTATATTTTGATAACTACTTATTTCTGAAAATTTTCAATGCGATTTCCGTATTCAGCATAGTCGAAAACCTTTAAAAGTCGTCATTTAAAAGAAAATTGTGGAGGTGGACCTAATCTAAAATAAAAAATACCCCGAGTTTTCATTTCAATGTCGTCGCTGTTTTTTTGTTTTTTTTTCTCATCGAAAAACTGAAATTTTATTTTATTTTTTTTAATAAAAACAAAATGTCGGAGGTTGACAATCCTGCGACTTTTCAAAAATCGCTACAAAACATGGCGAACGACCTACACGCATGACACTGAAAGTAATTAACGCTCCCTCTGACACGTGACCGGATGTGTATTTGTGATTTTACATACGTGAATGATTGAACCTAACAATTTAATAAAAAATATTTTGTTTTTTGGGTTTTTTTTTTTTTAAGTTTGTATTTCTCGCGTTGGCATTCTTTCGCCTAACAATTTAATGAAAAATATTTTGTTTTGGGGGGTTTTTTTTTTTTTTGGTTTTTTCTCAAAAAGCAAAAAACAAATTATTTTACATATATATCATTCATATATCACAAATACACATATGCCCCTAACTTCCGGTCACGTGTCAGAGGGAGCGTTATTTACTTTTAGTGTCATGCGTGTAGGTCGTCCGCCATGTTTTTTTTTTAGTGATTTTTGAAAAGTGACAGGATTGTCAACCTCCGCCAAAAAACCTACTCGACGAAAACGACTGTTTTTGTTTAAATTTTTTGGTACTTCTACAGTGTATCGGCGAAAAATGGAGACGCCATTTTTTTTTCGCGCACCTGTTGTTAAAATCCGAGGGAGAAATCAGTATTTTAAACTATGACCGAAGCATGAAATAAATAACAATAAAAAAAATTAAACTATATAATGATCAGAGAATGGGGTGAGGAGAAGGGTACAGGGTCTTTTTGGATATTACTCTTGTCTGGCAACATTTACCATAATACCACATTCACACCGTGGAGTCAACTTAAGTCTACTTAAGAAATTAGCCCAGCATTTTTATAAAAGATATGTATGCGTGTGTGTTAAAGAACAGATTTTTTATTATTATTATTAATATCATATGTAACAAAAATATTTTATTAGAAAATTTTAATCCGTTTGTAAATCTAGGATATACGATCTAAGAAGTATGTGAAAACTACTCACGGAATCTAACCGACGCGAGAACCCCGGCACAAAAAGCCTTTCATGGACATACACAAACGCTCGTGCCCATTTTGCCTGGGTGCTGGGTGACTGGCGTTGCCCGAGTGTTTGTAGGTGTAAAAAAAAAAAAAAAAAATGGTAGTAGGCAGGCAGGCTTGAACCCACGACGCAGACGATAACGAAAATGGAAGAAAACGTGACATCTTACCTCTACACCATGACGTGACCAAAAATGTAAAGTGTTCAAATTTAACATAGCCAATCAAAAAGATGACGTGCAGAAATGGTGTTGCTTTTAAACCTCCCACGAAGGTTGATTTTTAATATGGGGGAAAAGCAGCTCCCCCCAAAAAAGGAAGGCACTTTGGCAGTATCCAAATAAACAGTAATTGTCTCAGTATGAAGGGTTTCCCCTACATTAACCAAGGACAAATTACAGAACAGATACTACCCGGACAAAGGCAAGGAGTTGGCAAGGTATTTATTTGCTTCCCCACGAAAGCAAGTTAGACACAATGTCGTTTTTTTAATATGGGAGAAAAACAGTTCCCTCAAAAAGGGGCACTCTGGCAGCATCAACATGAATAGCAATTATCTGATATGAAGGGTTTCCCCCATATTGACCAAACCTAATTACTTAAGTGCCGAGTGAAGTTGACAGTTATGTTCAATTAGTTTTGCTTTATTTATATGAAAAAGACAAACAGCCGACACGACGGGAATTTGTTTAAACTTGATCGAAGAAAAAGATACAGACAATAGCCGTTTATGAATCTGAGATATTATGATCTAGGAAGTATGCAAAAATTTCTCCCAGAATCTAACTGAGACGAGAACTCTGATGCAAAAAGCCTTCCATTTTGCCTTTTTTATATATAGACTAGCAGGGGTACCTGGCATTGCCCGGGTGTTTTTTTCGAGGTGTGTGTGCTCTTAAATCAAAAAGAAACACTGCCGGGGGGGGGGGGGGAGTAAAAAAAAGTTTTGGTAAGTAAGTAGGATCGAACCCAAAGCCCTGAGGCGAAGTTGGAAAATAAAATGTGAAAAAAACATGAAACGTTAACAGCTTGGCCAGCAAGAATGAGTTATTGAAAGACGTTTGAATTTATTTAAGTAGGAAGAGAATTGACAGGTGCCCGCACTTTGACGTCAAGCGGGAGTCGTAAAGTTAACATTTTGTGCGAGCGTTATGACGATGTAAGCAATAGCTATTCAGCAGTTAACATTTTCTGCGGGACAGTTTTTAATGAGGTCAATAACCCGGTTTGTTTGTTTGTTTTTACCCAACTTTGGGGAAAACAAGCTCCCCCGTTTATTAGAGAAATATCTCGAAATGAAAGCAACCATCTGATATGACGGTGATAAGCTGACATTGACCAAATGTTACATTGCTTTTTGGAGACCACTGGCTATGGGCAAGGAATTTGAATCGAGTTTTGCTTTTTTTATACTGAAAAACGAAAGCAACATGCGCCGATCCGAAAATGTGGAATATTTAACGTTTCAAAGTCGGGCAAATTAAATAGACAGGCGACCCCCGTAGATATTATCATTTAGACAGCATATAAAAAGTTTTAAGAATGAGCGACCCCTGCCCCCGAGAACTTCCCGGAAAAATCCTTTAGCGGACATACACAAAAAGCAAACATACATACACACACATTTTCGCTTTTATATATATATATAGATGACCTCATCGATATGAGACCACTTCATTTCTCCTACTAATCCCGTTATATATTTTAGTCTTTTTTTAATGCAAGATCAGTAGCCCTCAATGCTACTGGTGCAAACTCCGGTGACTGGATCAACAAAATGTCTTGAATTATTTACAGTTCCGTGCACAAACCTAGCTTTTCCAGATCATTATTGCTCCTCCATCAGTCTGTATAAAAAATTGAACCAGGAGCGGCACATTCCATGATAACCTGTTCCAGTGTTCTTGCTGAACAGTCTGGTATCTGCTGCAAAAAACATACTTTTTCTGTTTAGTCATAGAACTCTATAACCCATATTTGTCTGAGGACTTTACTAACATGGTTTTTCCTTTTAGACTTTCATCAATTTGTGTTATATGTTCAAGGTCACCCATCATATTCCTGTCTTTAGACATTTTGGTAGGACATAGATCTCTACAATATTCATACCATTGAATTACAGATTTACACAAAATTCCATTCAAAGTTGCTGAATATGTCATAGGTAGTTGACAAACAAAATAAAAAATTAACAATAATAACACTAACAAACTAAAGTGTGACCCTTCAAAGAAGGTCCCACTCCTTATTGAAAATTGTTTTTTATACTTAGAACATCTTCAATTATTAAATTATTTCTCTTTAATAGGTTCATAAGAGTAGTAGTTGATGAGCAGAAATTAGCTCAGTATTAATGCTAGTGTCCCTCAGGAATCCATCCTAGATCCAACTTATCTTCATCAATGATCTTCCAAATCACATCCATAGATCATTCGTAGGCATTCATGCTGACGACACTACCATCTATTATAGCACATCAAAGGCTGGAAACGACCAAGTTCTCTCTGATTCTCTCTCCTCTGATCATGCGGTACAATGGGGAAAGAAGTGACTGGTTAATTTTAATGCATCTAAAACCAAGCTTCTATCTTTACATCATCAATGCTCTGATCCCCATCTGGCATCAATTGAAATGAATGGTTCTCATCTTGGTAAGGCTCCATTTTTTGACAAGCTTCTGGACTTGACCTTTACTCCTGATCTGAAATGGAACACGTACATCAAATCTGTTGCCAAGGTCGCTGGAAAAATGGTGGGATCCTACTATCGATCCAGTAGATATCTCACTGCTGATGCAATTCTCTACCTATATAAAAGGCAGGTACGTCCATTGGAAAGATATGCGATAAAAAAAAAAAAAATGTAAAAATACATTGTTAAAAAAGGTTAAGAATTTTTATATATTTTTATTATGGGGGGGGGGGATATAGTTAAGTATACAGTTGTAGAGTTTTAAATTGGGAAGAATATGTACAATGAGATACAAAGAGAGTGTGAGAGAGAAACGAATGAGAAGATGAAAAGCGTTCTGAAGTTACATAAGGTAGTGGCTAATAGTCTAGACATAAAAAAAAATTGTATGTGCCATCTGTTGTTGCAAACCTATGGTACTTTGGTCTAGAAGGGAATTTCTGCAATCAAAATATTATACAGGAGAGGAGATAAGCAAGTAGCTCTGACCCACACTGTTATATATATAAACTTGATATTGAAAAGTTATTCAATTTTTCAAAATAACTTTAGAAACCTGTAAGGAATGTATACAAAATTTAAATTATTCAACAAGGAGTTCGTTCACACACACACACACACACACACACACACACACACACACACACACTACAATAGAAAGATGCGAGCATGAAAAGTAATATGGTTAAGCTTAAACATGGAAAAGTAAAAGAACTAGTTGTTAAAACTGGAAAAGAAAAGGACAAGATATTTTAGTAAAAAATATAATAATTTTATAACTTAAAATATTGCAGCATAAAGAATTGATTATATAATGTTATAAATTGAAGTTAGAAAAAAATCTTAATGCTGCAATATTATAGTTTTATTTATTTATAGTTATAAATTTATTATATTTTTTACTAGAATATCTTGTCCTTTTCTTTTCCAGTTTTAATAATCAGTCCTTTACTTTTCCATGTTTAAGCTTAACCATATTACCTCTTTTTTTTTTTATTCATTCAATTTTCACCTCAAACAAGGCACAGTGCCACTTTGAAGTAGGGGGCTACTATCGGGGACATAATTTGCAGGGGCATTATGAAGGGAGATGAGTAGAAAGATGTTTGTTCACATAGCACTTGAACATCTGTATATCAGTACAATTGGGAAAGCAGAATCCCGGAAGGGAATTCCAAAGACTTGCAGTTCTTGGGAAGAAACTATTGGAGTAAAAGGCTTTCTTACACCTAGGGATCTCTACTGCAAAGGATGGGACTTAGTTATTTATCGGGTTTGTAGGAGGTAGTCACGTCGAGGAGGCACAAGTGCTTGCAGTTCGTCAGCGCACTCACCATTAAAGTACTTGTAGAACAGGCAGAGGGATGCAACATTTTGTTGATAGGACAGAGGCTGAAGCCTAGATGACAGTTCAGGATCAGGTTGCCGACTCTCTTTTGAACCCTGTCCAGGAGTGAGAGACAAGCAGCAGATGCACCAGCCCAAATGTGACAACAGTACTCCATACATGCGCAAATGGTGGCCTTATAGAGGTACAGGATACTTTCAGGTGAAAGTAATTTTCTAGCATGGTAGAGAGAACCCATCTTTTTTGCAATGCTCTCAATGTATCTATTCCAGTTCATGTTCCCTGAAAACGTTAGGTCGAGGAGTTTAAAGGAAGTACTTTCAGGTAATGTGTTCTTGGCCATTACTATTGGTGGTGTAGAAGGGTTTTTGTAGTTATTGAAGGAAACAAGCTTAGGCTTGGCAGCATTGTATGTGACCATCCATTTTTGTCCCCATTCCACTACAGATTGGAGGTCATCCTCTTATGTTTCTGCAATTTCCTTAGATATGTGTTCATTTGCCTGTTAGAGAGAGTGGTGCCATCGGCAAATATACCCATCTCCGAAACAATTTTATCAGATAAAATTTATAATACAATTTTATCTTTTCATGCTCGCATTTTTCTATTGCAATCCATGATTTTTCCAGGCTTCTAATAAATTCACTTGTTCAGTCTTATTTTTTGGCCCCCATAAACACATGTAATAACAATGTACGGCACTCGTCTGCTTTCAATAAAATCCTCCAATTATCTTACTTGTTACTTCTCTTTACAAATTAGAGAAACGGTAGTCACTGAAGGGACGTGATTGCTATGGAAACTAGTTTTAAAAAACGTCGCTCACCTCCCTACATATTTTTACGATTTTGAACATGAGAAAATTCATCATAACTTTTGTTTTACTGAACGAAAATTGAATTTTTTTTCACAATATAGCTGAGAAGGTGATCAATAAACTGTAATTATTGTTTGAAATTTGGTCAAAAAATGAGTGAGCGGTGAAGCTTTAAAGCAGTCCTAAATGACTAAAATTGCCACTTAACCATATATTCAAGCACTACCATGTTTGAATGATATACCAAGTTAAAGGTTTTCAGAAAACAAAACTCATGAATAAAAACGAGGTTATTACAAGTGCTCAATAAAAAAGACCATCATATATATATATATATATTTTTTTTTTATTGATATAGACAAATATTACATGGTGGCTACACTGAACATACTAATGTTTCAGAGAAAGTGGTTTATAAAAAAACAAAAAAAATCCTCGTCAGGCGACAGAAATAAAGTGTATCTACTATTTAAAGCATCTGGTATGCTTTGAATAGCATATAAATTTTATTTCTGTCGCACGACGAGTAATTTTTTTTTTTTTTAATTAATCAATTGCTCCGGAACATTACAATGTTCGGTGTAGGGACTATGTAATATTTGTCTATATCAATAATATATATATATATATATATATATATATATATATATATACACTTTTATATAAATTTCGCAAAGTAAGGTATAAAAATTTAATATCTTACTTTGTAAAATGTATAAAAGTGCACTTTGAAGATAAATAAATTTCAAATTGAATCTTGTACCTTTATTTTTAAAGCCTATAGTAAAAACATTTTGTTTAACAATTTTCATGCCTTGGATGAAATGCTTTTCTAACTTGTATCGTATCTTTTTAAGATTATATTTTATTTAATTTATTAATTTGGATTTAAAAAAAATGAATGTGGTTTTGCATGTATTTATAAAAACTCTCCTACTCTCTATTTCAGTTTCAGTTTGTATTTCTCCTCACACCACAACTCTTTTTTGCAACTCCCTCTTTGTCATACATGTCTGAATAATGAGAAAATCTGAATTTTTTTTAACAAAAACTTTAAAATAACACTTTTAGATTAAATTTTTTTAAACTTCTTTCAGAATAAAAAATTTTTTACAATTTAATAAGGAACATATTTCATATAGGTTTCATTAAAAATATTCAGTAGATAACAAGAAAAATAGCGATGAAAATTTCAAAAGGACTGTATAACTGGTTACGCTCAATAGTAGTCCTCGCCAGCGAAAGTCTTTGTTATTCTATTATTTAAAACATTTTGTCCCGCTCTTTCGTGCGAGAACACACACGCACATTTACATATATACACACACATATATACACATATACATACAAACACCTATATATACACACATCTATATATATCCACATATATACAATATATGATGATTGCAATGTCTTGTCAGACGAGTGCCATGCTCAAGCAGGCATGACAGTGAAGACGGTGATTGAGATCACTTATTACATGCTTCCAGCATTTTAAGCCTCCATGCGTCAGGACCACTTTTACAGACAAATGCCTGAGGGAGTATCTATACACAGATGATGTTACAGAGTCTTAGCTTTGTACAACAGCTAAGTCTCTCTCTCGGTTAAAAATGTTGAGATCCAGCAACAAGCAAGAGCAAGATAGCCAGCAACAAGTTAAACTGCAGACTAGCTTAATGCAGGTACTGGTCTCCCGCTTTATGGTTTTTTTAAATCAGAGATTTGCTTCTCCTAGAAAGGTTGCCTTCACCACAGCTTACAGGAATCCTCTCCACCCCAACACACATATACATACATACAAACACACACGGTGCTAGTTGGCCGTTGACTCCGAAAAAGGGTTCATTTGCTCTTTGGAAGGTCTTGTTTTTAATCCTTCAGGGAGACTAGCCACCCTCCTCACCAAACAAGTCTGATGGGGGTACCAGTTTAGTCGCCAGTGACCCAACCATGAGGCAGGTAGTACTGGGTTACATGGTACCAGTAGCATATGACAATATGACATGACCTGACATATACATATATGTATACACACACATACATATATATATATATATATATATATATATACACACACATATACATACAAACACCTATACATGCACACATATATACACGCATCTATATATATATATATATATATATATATATATATGTGTGTGTGTGTATGTGTGTGTATACAATATACTAGTACATTATATATACATTATATATATATATATTATATATACATTATATATATGTGTATTTTATATATACACTGGCATTTCAGCCCGGCATTGCCCGGGTGTTTGGAGTTGTATGTTGAGCAAAAAAAAAAAAGGGTTAATTTTTTTTAACTTTGACCCCTTAAAATTTATTATTTTGGGCTCAAATTAAGTTATTAAGTTAGATCCATGTCCAAGGAACCTATATCTAAAATTTCAAGTGTGTAGACACAAAATTGTCGGAGGAGTTTGGTAGAGTTCTCAAAGGTCAAATCGTTGAACTTTGACCCCTTAACAACGGAATTTCTGGCCGAAAACCGATCACATCGATTTTCCCAAATCTCAGTACCTTGTAATATCAAATTTCGAGTCTGTAAACTTAAAATTGACAGAGTTATTGCGTAGGGAAATGTACATAGACAAACAGATACACAGTCACACAGACAGACACACAGACACGTTCACGTTTATAGATGTGTGTGTGTGTGTGTGTGTGTGTGTGTGTGTGTGTGTGTAGTGTTCAATCCTTTAGACATGTTTCATAAAATATTACAGACTATTTTTCATTTCAAATCTTAAAACAATGGTGCAATACTGCAATAAATAAATAAATAAAAATGATAATTAAAAACGTTCAATTGTAATATTTTTATTTTCCGAAAACATCTATTTGCTCTATATGTATATTCTAATCCCCCCCTCCCCCTCTCTCTCTCTCTCTCTCTCTCTCTCTCTCTCATGTGTGTAGGCAGTATTTTATTCTTTTAAGCGTATTTTCAAGTTAAATTAAATAGAACGGCTTTCTAAATAATAACATTATTTCAGCGCCATAACATAAATGCACAAGTTTTTTTGTTTTATTTTTACATAGGCATCACCACTTATCAAGGCCCAGAGGCTACTCGAGGATAAGGGTTAAAGAGTGTACAGTAGTCAATTAGACAATATAGTAATTATTAATAATGGAAATTCGGTAAATTTGTTAACTTGAGGGGAACGGCTCATCAAGAACTTGTTTACGTTGGACTTGAAGGCAGCTATATTGTAGTCGGTCCCGGGAAAACTCGTCTCTGGAAAATTCGACCCCGGAAAATTCGTCCCCTTTCGCAAGGTAGGAAAACTGATCCCTTATTGAATAAATATCGATTGAAAACACATTTTATGATCATTCTTGAAGGAGATATTATTATACACTGACAAACATTTAAACAACAACAAAACAAAATACAATAGTGACAGTTCGATAAGACTCACCGACTGGTGGAAAAAGTTCTCAGAGCTCACCTCGTGGTGGAACGAAGGTTCTCCTCTTCTTGAGAGGGAAAGGCCACACATCTGCCCTTGACCAAAGGGAAAAACCAACCAGCTTAGAGCAGGGGTAGATTACTCCTCCCCAGTGTCCTCTAATTTTTAGTCCCCTACAACACTCCCCCACAAAATACAGAGTACTTTTAATTGAATGTTGTGAGAGGATTGTTCTTTTTTTTTGTTTTTTTTATGTTGAGACAAAGTCTCTTAAATGTGCAGGCCATTTTACCTGTCTGCCCGAACGTGTTTTTTTATAAGGGCGTTTTTCCAATGTCACTTCGACTGGCATCCTTTGTGAGGGATCAACTTCTAAATATGCATCCTCGTGTGTTGCGGGTTTCAATCTGTCAATTGAGATATTTTGTTCTTCGTCCTTAATGAGGACGCTGAAATACTTCTTGTTTTTCTTGTTGACTTTAAAAGGTTCGCGGTACGGTGGTTGCAGGGTATGCGACCTAGCTGTATCGCGAACAAACATGTGTGCATGTCTCTAGTGCCTTTGGCACATATGTGTTAGCGCACTTGTTTATTCCTGATGGAGAATATGCCATTTTGGCCATGGTTCTTGTCAGTCTATCAACAAATGATGCAGGGTCCCAAACTTTATTTGGTGTATCACAAATGTATTGTGCTGGCAGGCGTAGTGTGATACCATACAGCGCTTCTGCTGTTGAGCAATCCATATCCTTCTTCACTGCTGTGCGCAATCCCAGCAAAATTAGAGGAACGTGTTCTAACCACTTTGTATTGCTGGTAAGCACTGCGCATAAAGAGGCCTTTAGGCTGCAATTTAGACGTTCAACTGCTCCGTTTGCTTGTGGATGGTATGCTGTCATGTGTATACTTCTGGTGCCCAAAAGTCCTGAGAGTTTATGAAACAGTTCGGACTCGAAGTGTCTACCTCTGTCAGTTGTCACATTTTCCGGAACACCGAATCTTGCTACCCATCCAGCGAGGAAAGTTCTGGCTGTTGTGCATGCTATCATATCCGGCATTGGTAAGGCTTCAAACCATCTTGAAAATCTGTCGACACATGTCAAAAGATAGCATTGGCCTTCACATGTCGGAAATGGACCGGTGATGTCGAGGTGTATGTGCTTGAACCTCTCATCAGGTACTGGAAATGTGCCTAGTGACGCACGTGTATGTCGACCGACCTTGGCCTTTTGACACTGCACGCCCTCCATTGTCCATTCTCGCACGTCTGCTTTCATCCTCGGCCAGACATACCTGTCTGTCATCAAATGTATCGACGCATTGGCCCCTGGGTGTGATAACCCGTGTACCGCGTTGAATATGTCTTTCCTTAAGGATGCTGGAACATATGGGCGCAGTTTGTTAGTGCTGATATCACACACTATTTTTCTAGGGCTGTTGGGATATGCCATTTTCACCAGCTGCAGTGATGTTTCATTATTCTGCAGAAGCTTCTGCAGGTGCTCGTCTTTTTCTTGCTCTATAGCTAAGGTGTTGGCTTCGACGGAAGCTCCCAATGTGAAGGAGTTTATTCCTCGTGACAGTGTATCTGCTGGTATATTGTCAGCTCCCTTCACGTGTCTGACATCCAACGTAAACTGTAGGATATAGTCCAACTGACGAACCTCTCGGGGAGAGTATTTGTCTGAAGAGAACTGCAGAGCGCTTAATAGAGGCTTGTGGTCAGTCACCAAGTAGAATGGCTGTCCCTCTAGGAGCTGCCGATAATGTCTTATTGCGGAAAACGAGGCCAACAACTCTCTGGAAAATGTGCTATAGCGTGTTTCTGCGTCAGTCAATTTCCTGGAGAAGAAAGAAATAGGTCGCCAGTTCCCATTACATTTTTGCTGCAGGACTGCTCAAGTTCCAGTTGCAGATGCATCTACTGCCAGGCAAAGTTCACTACCGGGTTGAATGTGGGACAGCTTTGCGGTGTCTTCTAACATGGCCTTTACTTTGTTGAATGCTGCTATTGCTTCCTCCGATAGTGTAATGTTGCAGTTCTTCACATTTGTCAGCATACCTGTCAATGGCAAAAGTACTTGGGCAACATGAGGGAGAAACCTACGATAGAAGTTAACTAATCCTAAAAATTGCTGCAACTGTCTCATTGTAGCAGGGATAGGGAAATCTCGGATGGACTTGACTGTCTCTGGGGATGGGGAAATTCCCTTCTCTGAAATATGGTGCCCCAAAAATATAACCTCGGATTGACCAAAAGTACATTTCGATGGATTTAAAACAACACCATATTGGTTCAGGCGATGGAATACTTGGTGCACATGATCTATGTGTTCCTGCCTATTACTGCTAGCAATGAGGACGTCATCTATGTATGCACACACAAATGGCAAGTCTCGCAGAACCTGGTCTATAAAACGTTGGAACGTTTGAGCAGCGTTGCGTAAACCAAATGGAACACGCAAAAATTCAAACATTCCAAACGGTGTGATAATTGCCGTTTTGGGAATATGTTCGGGCTCCACAGGGATCTGGTGGTATGCCCGAATAAGGTCTAATTTAGTAAAGACCCTATTATTCTGGGCCACTGCTGTTATATCTTGGATATGTGATACTGGGTACCTATCCAGTTTCCTAGTGGCATTTAAAGCTCGGTAGTCCCCACATGCCCGCGATGCATTTGGACCCTTACTAACAAGATGAAGAGGCGAGGCACATTCGCTATTTGAAGGACGAACTATGCCAAGCTGCATCATCTGCTGAAATTCTGCTTTCGCAGCCTTTATTTTTTCAGGTGTTAAACGTCTGGCTTTACAATGGACGGGTGGGCCTTTTGTCTCAATGTAATGAGTTACAGTGTGTGGTAACACTTCCTTGTGAAAGGAGGGGACCGATATTGAAGTCTATTCCTTCAACAGACTCAGGAAGGCTTCGTCCTGGTCTGCATGTGCTATCTGTGGACCTAATGGTGTGCCAGTCGCCACCACCCCACATGCTGCAAGTTGTGTGCTTGGATCTCGGAGACACTGGCCTGACATATCTACTACCAGGCCAAATGCTTGCAGAAAGTCAGTACCCAGTATAGCACAGCTTACGTCAGCCACTATGAAAACGTGGATAAACAATTTGCGTAAACCCAAGTTAAGGTCTATGCACCTCTCCCCATAAGTCCGTATTATCGAACCGTTTACAGCTCGCAGTGTAAATTTACAGGGAGGAGACCTTTTGTCCACTGATGTTGCTGAGATAAGGGAAACTTATGCCCCACTGTCCACTAAAAACGAGATGCCTGTATTTTTATCTACAACATAAAGTAGGCGGCCAGAGCAGGATGCACCGACAGTTGATGCCACTCTCGTCTGTCGGTTTAGGCTTTTCCCTGCCTCTTATAGTTGCAAGGTGGAATACAAGAGTTGGCATTTTTGCCAAATCTCTTGTGCTTCCAACAAATAGCTTCTTGCTTGTGTTCCCGGGACTGGCTGCGACCTCCTCTGCTGCCATGTCCCTGCTTCTGTTTTAATGATAATCTGGCGATGTCTTCCGCCATTCTGTCCATACAGGCTTCCAACCGTTTTTGGCCCTCCATTAATTTTTCCAGAAGCTCGTCTCTTCCAGAGGTCTTCACACTGGATACTGCAGACGATTGTGTGGATAATATGTCTGCAATGTGATCTGCTATGACGGCGAGTTGTTCCACCGGCGTGGACTCATCCTGAGCAGCGATAGCCACCTTATACTCCGTCGGGATCCGTTGGAGGAAAATATGCTTAACGATGCTTTTATCCATCGCACCTTCATCTAATTTTTGTAACCGTTTTAGAAATTGGGACGGCTTGCTATCTCCCAGGGTCTCTTGTTCCAACAACTGCGAAATACGCTTACGTGTAAAAACAGTCACATCAGTCGTGACTTTCTCCTTAAGTACATTGTACGGCTTTTCTGTAGGTGGAGAGATTATTAACTCTCTTACCTCAGTAATTGTATCCTGAGGTAAAATGGATGCGACGTAACAGAATTTCTCTGCCTGGTTGTCAATCGATTTTTCTTTGAAAAATAAATCGAGTTGAGCAAAAAACAAAGCAGGGTCGTCGCGAACTAACGAGGCATTAATGTTACAAGTTGTCACCATTTAAAAAAAAATATATATTTATTTATTTATTTTACCGCACTGGAAACTACAACAGTCTAGCAGCAGGGCATGGAAAGAAATGAATAGTAATAATACAACATGGAGGGTAAGGGGGCACAGAGATTGAACGCAACGTACTCGACCATATCAGCCAATCCTGTATCAGGCGCCGAATTTGACAGGAATACCGACAGCCGTTGCAGGAACGAATTTTTCCTATAAGGGATAATTTAGTTTCGAAAAAAAAACTTGTTGAATTTGTTGTGCACGATTAAAACAAAACCCTAGTTCCATCCTTATTCTATCATGGTGGAATGAAGGTTCTCCTCTTCTGGAGAGGGAAAGGCTACACATCTGCCCTTGACCAAAGGGAAAACCAACCAGCTTAGAGCAGGGGCAGATTACTCTTCCCCAGTGTCCTCTAATTTTTAGTCCCCTACAAAACTATTAAGTGAATGTGTTCAGTTTTCAGTGACGGTGGCCCCAAAATACTAATTTTGGCTTACAGCAAGCAATAGAAAGAGAGATTAATTGTGACGCTTAGTGCGACTGAAGATTCAACGCGAAAAAAGCAGATATTTATCTCCTTTTATTTCAACTGTGAAGAACATTTGATCGCGCGTTCTTTTGAATACTTGCTTTAAAAAGTAATTTATTTAAAAAGGACATGGAATATAAAATATAAATATGGATAAATTATTAACAATGAAAAATTGAAGTACTCATTGAATAGTATTTTTTATAGGTAAGTGATTTTTTGGAATTTATATATATTTTTTATAATCGAAGTAAGTAAATTTTGTTGATTTTATTAAATCTTTTTTTAAAGAAAACCGATTTTAAAAACAAAGATTGCATAATTTGCCATTAAGCCTGTTACTTTTTTAAATTTGGTCTTTGCTCCTTTAATTGAAAAAAAATCAGGTTTTGAATAACATTTTTCAAGTAGTTATAAGCTTCGAAACACCTGATAGATAGATATATAGATAGCATATCTAAAGCAAAATAGATGATTGGAAATAATATCTACTTCCCTATATTTATGATTAAACTTTAATTAACAAAAATAATTTATCATGATGAAAATAATTTTTGTAGCCTTCAAATGAAGAAAATATACTATTTTGACTAATAGCGTGCGAAAAAAATAATGGCCAAAATCACTTGGAAAATCAAAATTGCGAAATATGAAACATCGGGCATATGAAACGAAACACGCGTTTCGGCTATTGAAGGAGAATCGTTCATTTGAATAAAAATAAAACAAAACCCTAGTTCCATCCTTATTCTATCATTTCATTTCATAAATCTTTTTCTTTTTTTCGTCTTCCAATTTTCCGACTATTTATAACATACGAAGTGGTCAAAAAAGCCAATATAACAAAAATAAATAAATAAATAAAATAAAGTAAAAGAAAATAGATATTTTTTAGAACCTACCCAAGCGTAGTATAAACACCCCCAATCTCATGTTAAGAACGGCTTTCGAAATAAACACCCCTCATCTCGAAAGCCGTTCTTTAAATGTGAGGTTGGGGGTGTTTATTCCGAAAGCCGTTCATAACATGTGGGAGGTTGGGGCTGTTTATACTACGCTAGGGCAGGTCGTAAAAATATCAATAAATGTTATCAAATGCGAGATGAGTTACTCTTCTAGCTTGTTTTTTTTTTTTTTTTTTTTTACCGAAATATTTTGCATTTAACGAGGAGTTGTTTATTCATCATAAAAATTGTGCGTACATTTCTTAGACATACAACAAGTGCCAGGCAGGTGTTATATAACAAAAAATGCTCAATTTAATGATTAGGCATGAAGCCCGAAAGGAATGGGTGGGAGGAAGGGGTGTCGGGAGTCGTCCACTGGTCTATTCCCTAAAACTAGTTGCAATCACTACAATACCGCATTCACTCTATGAACCTAAGCTATTTGAAATCTACCCAGATAAGATGAAAATGACATGTTTACAATATTTACAATGCTAATATATATATATGTTAACATATATATATATATTAGGGATATTTTCTTATATACAAAAATTGGATGATGTGTATGATATATGAAGTTGTGATGTGTATGATATATGAGGATGATGGGTGGGGGGTGAGGGCTTTAAAGCACCCAAAGCTAAAGAAAAATAACAGTAATACAAAATAAAGAAACCAAATAAAATGCTAATGATGATGTGTTAGCAGGAACTCTACCTTCCTAATCTAATTCCGAAATGCTTCCTGTTTTCCGATTCACTACCGAAAACAAGGGAGTCATTTCCTAAGTGGGAGTGGGCAGTCTACGGATAAAACAAATGGGTGGGGTTTGCGGGGATGTTCGGTGACCTCCAAGATGTGTAACGTGGGGATGGACAGGGTCAAAAATAAATTATTGGGTGCGGACTTCTTGGAGGTATTCTAACACCTGAAAAATGAATAATGGGGCCCTAAGATTCATTCATACCAACTAGCTAAGGGACTGATCCACCATGATGGGATTTTCTTGTTTGTTCTTATAGTCGGCATGTGCCATGCCTAGGTAGGGAACACGTATTCGAGCCTGTTTTGTGTGAATGCGCACAAACTAGCAGTGTGTATCAACCTATGACTGAATACCGAGTGGGATAGCCTCCTTCTATCACATCTGATTTTGATTTTAAGTTGATGTTTAAAATGCGAAATCAGATAGTAATGAGAGATTGGATCCCCCCTCGCCCTATCTCTATGCGTGATGTTTACACAACTAGTCTAGCTACGCCTTAGTTTGCTAGGAACACCATTCGTTTTTCCCTAGGCCACAGCGGATCTGCATTGTAGACAACAGCTGCTAGATCTAGGCACGTCCCCTGGTCGGGAATGATGCGAGCCGTGACCTCGCTGACATACGCCCAGTATTCTCATAGCTTGGAGCACTCGAAAAAAGCATGTTCCACAGTTTCCTTGTGATCCTCCTCGCACCGAGTATAATTATAGGCTGGGCGAGGTCACTGGACCCTGGCAACACTGAGCGCCTCTTGAGAACCGCGGCTGCTTTCTCGGCTTGCGTCTACTTTCGACTGAGTGATCGGCGATGAGGTCGGGAAAAGCTCTACTGACAACAGGGCCCCCACGCAGATTCTTCTGCCAGAGTTCTACTCAGGAACGCCAGCCTATCAACACGTTTGTGGCTCATCAAATCTGGCATCCCCAAGCCCCCATCAATCGGACGTTGAGTACGGACCTGTCTACAGACCAGCGGCTGTCGCCCATTCCACAAAAGGAAAAAGAGCAATCAGGTCAAAGCCGCAAGACGAACCGCAGGCAGGGGAAGTACAGCCAGCTTGTAAAGGATGAGCGGAAAGATGTATGTAGTACATGCCTCCTCTCTACCTTTGAGGGACAACACCCTCCGAAGCCAAGTCCTCACTGACGCTCCGACCTTTGCCTGTTCCTCTGACCAGTTTTGTCGAGCTGGAGGCCCAGTCCGAATCAAACTCCAAGTATACGAACCGGGCCGTCAGTCCAGCCAAAAGAGCCTGGCAGTGCTAAAGAGCCCTGCCAGGCTGCCAACCTCAAGTCAACGGACTTGCTAAGATTGACAACTGCTCCTGTGACTTGAGTGCCTTAATCACCACGAAAATGTCACAATGGCTCGACACACACACAGTGACATCATTGGCAACTGCAGATACCCCAGTCCGCGCACCGCCAGGCAATTCAATACCACGTAGGGCCAGTCGTCTCCCCAGACCTCAGCTTGCATAGGAAAGGTTCTTTCTAACGCGAGGACATATAACAGGGGAAACAACGGGTACCCCTAGCGCACCGACCAGGAAGTAGCGAACGGCGCCGACCGCACCTCGTTTACCTGCACGACTGACGTTGGCCGAGCATACAGAATGGAGATCCATCAGCGGAAGTCAGGCTCAAAACCGCCAGCCTCCAATACAGATCCCAAGAAGCGATGGTCCACCCTGTCGAACGCCTTGGACTCCAAGGCTAAATACCGGGACGAGTCCGATAGTCGACAAGTACTGTGAGGGAAAGTTGAAAAGAACTTTGGAGAGAGAGTTCAAGAGAACGTGAAACCGCCCAGGGGTAAACGGGTGGGACCGCTCACCGCGATCGCAGGGGGACTCAGTCCGGTGCTGCCTAGGCTCGAGCCCAAACTCGATGTGTTCTTGAAAGAGATGCCGTCGCGGACGGTCGTCGTCGTGTCCGCGGGGACTCGTTCTCCGCGGGCCAGCTTTTGTGCCCGCGTCGCCGACGAAGGAGACGGGCCGCGTGGATAGCGGGAAGGGAAACGTGGTGACGACCGTGGCGGTGGCGTCGGTGGCTGCGACGGAGGGGACTCGTCCTCTCGATCGCTGCTGCCGCGCCCGCCTGCAGCATCCGTCGCTTCTTCTTTCCTCCTGCTCCATCCGCGCGTGACTCTGCTGCACCCGTCCCCTTCTCATCACTCGGCGTATCATGGCGCGGGCGCTTCGGCGCGACCTCCGCGCGGCCGGCACCGGACGCACTTCCCCTCCGGTCCGTCGTCGCGACCCGTTCTCGGCGTGCAGGTCGAACACGCGGGTTTTTTTCCGTAGGCGGCAGGCGTTTCATCTCCCTGAAAATCCCCGTTTTCTTTGTGAATTCGGGGGCCACCGGCCGTCGGGCCCGCAAACGTAACTGCCCCTTTCTGCCGGGAACGGAGGAAATCTGACACGATCCGTTACACATGGCGAGCCGGTCCGTTTTAACCCCGCCGGAAGTCGCGTGCGGGCGACGCATTCGTGCGTCGCTCCCTCGACGCCCCACCGTCTCGGGCGCGTGCGCGATGAGAGGCGGGATAGGACCGGCGCGGCCTCGCCGTCACGCACCTCGACGATGTTTCGGGTTCTTGTCGGGGGCAACCCCGCCAGCGCCCGTTTCCGTTTCCGGAGAGGTCGCTCGGCGACGCTTTTCTTAAGCCGACGTGCAGCGACGTGCATCAGCAACCCACCAGACCCGTCTTGAAACACGGACCGAGGAGTCCTGGCCGTTCGCGAGTCGTAGGGGCCACCTCTGACTAACCCTGAAAGCGAAGCGAAAGCGAGAGAGCGTGTAGGAGGGCATCGATTGGGAGAGGTGTCGTGGCGACGTCGTCCGGAGGTCGTCGGGGGTGTCGTCGGTCTCGTGCCGCCGTCTTCCCTCGCCTCACCCGCCTCCGAGCCGTGCCAGATCCCGCCGGCGCGGCGTTCCGGCCTTCCGCCGTCGCTGCTGCAGGCCCGCACTTTTCCTCTTCGCGAGGAGAGGGAAGGCCCGTGGCTGGCGTGCGGTTGTTTTCCCTCCTCCCCGAGAGGGGACCGGCGCATTATCCAAAGGGGAATTGCCGGGCGCCAGCTTCCCATCCTCCTTCCGCCCATCGGTGAGATCCCACGGCTTGAACTAGTCCTATTTTGTCGTCGAGTTTAGGCGCTGCGCGCGGGCGCATCACCCCCGGGTCGGTTTCTCCTTTTTGGGAGTACGACTCGGCCGACTCTGGCGTAGCGAGCGACCAGGGACCTGAAAG
The DNA here is from genome assembly GCF_053919585.1 of Euprymna scolopes. Lineage (NCBI taxonomy): Eukaryota > Metazoa > Mollusca > Cephalopoda > Sepiida > Sepiolidae > Euprymna > Euprymna scolopes. The sequence goes on from NC_136500.1 coordinate 59,873,373, forward strand.
ATGGCGATCCACGCCCGGTCGGGATGAAGCCAGAGGAAACTCTGGTGGAAGTCCGAAGCGCCTCTGACGTGCAAATCGATCATCGGAACCGGGTGTAGGGGCGAAAGACCAATCGAGCCGTCTAGTAACTGGTTCCCTCCGAAGTTTCCCTTAGGATAGCTGGCGCTCGATCGTCGCAATTCCATCCGGTAAAGCGAACGATTGGAGGCCCCGGGGCCGTTCACGGCCTCGACCTACTGTCGAACTCGGAACGGGTGGAACAGGCCGACTCTCCCGAACGACGCAGCTGACCCTCGGGCCGCCGCCCACGGGTGGTGGTAACCTCGAATGCGAGTGCCAAGTGGGCCACTTTTGGTAAGCAGAACTGGCGCTGTGGGATGAACCATACGTCCGGCTAAGGTGCCTAACGCGACGCCCATGAGATCCCCGAAAGGGTGTCGGTCGATATAGACAGCAGGACGGTGGCCACGGAAGTCGGAATCCGCTAAGGAGTGTGTAACAACTCACCTGCCCCGACCGGCCCCGAAAATGGATGGCGCTGGAGTCACGGACCGATGCCGGACCGTCGCGGCAAGGAGCGATGAACTTTCGCGCCGAAACGATGCCGCGACGAGTAGGAGGGCGCCGCGGCGAGCACGGAAGCCTAGGGCGCGAGCCCGGGTGGAGCCGACCGCGGGTGCAGATCTCGGTGGTAGTAGCAAATATTCGAACGAGACCTTCGAAGACTGAAGTGGAGAAGGGTTCCGTGCCAATGGCGGTCGAGCACGGGTCAGTCGGTCCTAAGACGCGGGCGAAAGTCTTCCCGAAAGGCGCCGGATCCGTTATTAAAAAGGAGATCTCTTTAAAAAAAAAAAATAACGAACGAAACCGAAATAAGAGTTCCGATGTTTTTTTTTGGATCGAAATAATAAGAAGCGGCCGGCCTCCCGTCGAAAGGGAATCGGGTTAATATTCCCGAACCCAGACTCGGAGAGGGCCCGGGGGTGGCGAAGCTGTCAGCAGCGATGTCGGCGGCGCCCGTCGCTTCCCGGGCGGAACCGTGGTGACGCAAGCGAGCCCGGAGACGTCGCCGGGAAGAGTTCTCTCTTCTTCGTAAAGGACCATGTCCGTGGAATCGGCTCGTCCGGAGATACGGAAAAGGTACCTGTAGAGCGCCGCGGCTCGGGTGGCGTCCGGTGCGCTTTCGGCGGCCCTGGAAAATCCGGGTCCGAGCAACGGTTCGCGTGCTCGCTCGAACGAGCGGCGGTGCCACGCTGCCTCCGCGCGATAACGGCTGAAAGCCTCTAAGCCGGAACCGCGACCGGTGCCGTCACGGTATTACGAAAGGCGTCTCTTTCCGTTCCGCTGGAGCCTGCCATAGCAGTCGTCATCGCTTGTGGTTGTGGCGGCGGTGGTGGTTTCGTCGGCGGTCTTCAGGCCGTCGTCGGGTCGCTGTCGTCGTTGCCGCTTACGCGGCGGCGTGCGCGAACGGGCCAACCGACTCGACATGCGCGACCGGCGGGATGTTGCCGTCGCCGTCCTGTTTCGAACTGTGGAGCGTGAGACGAGGGATCGCTCGTAGACCACTTGACTTCAGGCTCGGGGTGTCGTACTTAGTGGAGCAGCCACCACACCGCGATCTATTGAGACTAAGCCCTCGACCGAAACGATTCGTCCTCAATGAGGTACGACAGCGACCGAGTCCGTTTCGTACCGGAAAGATGAACGGACAGTGGTGCGGATGGAGAGACCATTTCTCTGTGTTTTCCTCGATCCGTTCCGAACGAATATTATTTTTTAATTTAAAAAAAAAATTTTTTTTTTTTTCCTTCCTTAACTCAAGACTGGCTATTTATAAAAACAAAATGCTTATGCGGTTCCGGCACCCGGCCGCAGTCGATATCATTAACATGATTTCTTTATTAAACGAAGTTAGACTAATAGATGATAACATTCACATGAAAACTAATTTTCTTTATAAAGATTTTCGATAGATTGAAAATAATAATAAATTGATTTTAGCAAGCCCAGACCAGGGCTGAGTTAGTTATAGGAGTGACGAGCTAAAGTAAGAAAGAAACACGCCGAAACACACCGACCGGCACCCCGACGGGTCAACGGCGGGACTAACTGTGACTCTCTTAAGGTGAGGCTTTGCCTCTTAAGCAAGTTTGACTGACGTGACGTGACGACGGGTATTCGGCTAGGTAGGGAGTCCTCCTCCTCGTCCGTCCACCTAGTCGTCGTCGAGCGAGCGGGTATTTTCAAGACGCCTACCGACACCACCAGCGGGCAGTTTAGTGAGCTTGCCAACTCCTCTGCCTCCTCAAGCACTTCCAGACGCCTACCGACACCTGCTGTTGTTACAATGGAATTTAAAAAACAACTCTATTAAGATTTTCGATAGATTGAAAATAATAATAAATTGATTTTAGCAAGCCTAGACCAGGGCTGAGTTAGTTATAGGAGCGACGAGCTAAAGTAAGAAAGAAACACGCCGAAACACACCGACCGGCACCCCGACGGGTCAACGGCGGGACTAACTGTGACTCTCTTAAGGTGAGGCTTTGCCTCTTAAGCAAGTTTGACTGACGTGACGTGACGACGGGTATTCGGCTAGGTAGGGAGTCCTCCTACTCGTTCACCTAGTCGTGGGTTGCATGTGTGCCCGGGACAGCACCTCCATCGTTCTAAGGGGGGCCTCGTCCAGGTCGACTGTGCCCTTCCAGACGCCTACCGACACCGGTCAGGTGGGCGAGGCTACCGGCGGCCCCAAGCGGGACCATAGGTTGAAGAAGGCGTCTAGTAAACCGGTGGTGACGCCCCGAGCCCCCCGGGGTCGACTCCGCGGCCCCTGGGTCGGTTGGCGGCTCCCTGCTCTTGGTGGAGGAGCCACGTGATGACCCTGAGGGAGCCTGCTTACGTTGTTCTTGCGGGGCTTCTCTTTTGGTTTAGAGGGTTGCCGGCGTGTTTGGGGGTGTCCTACTAGACGGTGGCGGTATTCGTTGTCCGGGAGGAATCATGTTATCCAGAGATTCCTGGGTGCCCGGAAGCGCTGGTCAATCAGAAGGCTTCTCGGCTGGTGACATCACAGTGGCACCAACTGCCTCACTCTCACGTTCAGGGTAAGCGGCCCTCGCCTTCCTCCTCTTGGAGCGCGATCGTTTAACTCCCGCCTGGGCTGATTTCCTGCTCCTACTATCATCATCGCAACTGTCATAGTTGTTGTTGCTGCTGCCGCTGCTGCTCAGCTCCATATCCCTCTTTAGGGTTTGCGACAGGTCTAGGTCGAGGCTGATGATATTGTTAACAGCCTGCTCCCGGTCGTCAGGCACCGCATTCTTGATTGTCTGATCCAAGTTGGTGGTTCCCAAATGCGAGAATTCGAGCGAACCCGAATGTTTTAATCCCGGCCCCGGGAGTACACTCCTCCTCTGGGTCGAGAGGCTGACAGTTGAAGCCCTGGGTCTCTCCCACCAAGCCGGATCACCTCTCCCAGCTGGCCTAGTCCTATTGCTGCTGGGGACGGCAACATCGAAATTATCAGAGTAGCCTAATGCTCTAAACTCTGCTTCTAGAGTGCAGGGGGCAGCCCTCGTGCTGGCCTTAAGGGACATATGCGGCAGAACCCGGGCTAGGCGGAGTAGCAGAGCCCGGACCGCAGGGAGAGGGTGGAACAGCGCACAGATTTGACCATGAAGGCCCCCTTTGAGAACTGGACCCCAGGTTAGGAATTGCGGCGCTGGAGCCTTGACCAGCTACCGTCCTCTTCCTCATCCTCTTTCCAGAGCTAGACCCGCTGATTTGAGCGAGAGGGTGATTCCGTTGGGTTTGACCCACAACCACACTCTACTTAGCTCGGCCAGCTGCTTAAGACAGTCCGAAAAGAGAACCCTAAAACCTGCAAAAAATCCAAAAAAGAGACAGTTAGTGGCTCCAGGAAAGGGGGGCAAGCAGACCAAGGAAGCAAGAGAGATGCTTCCTCAAAGAAAACCCAAAAGAACTAACGCCGGACACGATAGTGTAGTGGAGACCGCCTGGGAACAAATCCTTGGCTGTATATTTTTGTTTAATTATTGCGACATTACGTTCTAAAATATTGTTTCTTTATACGAAATAAATATGTAGTGAACTTAAAATTTGAAAATCAAGTCATGTCTAAATATTTGTACAAGAAAAAATAAAATGATTTACAACACATCGTTAAATTTTGCTACAAAAATAAGAAAACTACGGCAATGTATTTAAAGAAAATTACAACATCCAAACATAGGTCTTAGTGTAAAAGTTTTTTAAATAATTAAGAATCGCATTACAAAAAATAATCTTGAATCACCCACATGTGAATAATCACATTATCACAAAATATAGACAAACCCATCCAATCAAGAAGACCAGATGTCGTAATAATTATCAAGAAAAATCCTGTCAAATCGCAGACTTTGCTGTCTCAGCTGACCATAGGGTGAGTATGAAAGAAAAGGAGAAACGAAGCAAATACACAGAGCTAGCCAGAGAGTTAAAAGGGATTTGGATGATGAAGAAAATCAAAATAGTGCCGATAATAGTAAGAGCACTAGGAACAATTCCGAAAAACTTTGAAATAAGAATATCAGAAATTGGAATCAGAGGAATAACTGCAAAAGTACAACGACTAATGATAATGAAACGACTGAAATATTAAGGAAAACCCTTGAATGCGGAGAATAATACAAGAAGACAATATAACGAATAAGCGTTACAAGGAATGAAGAACACCGAAGCTGCATATCTACAAGTTCTACACCCCCATCATTCATCCCCCCATTGTTTCATCACCGTTATTCCCAATAAAAAAGTGATACCAAAGAGCTGAGAAGGGTCAAGAAAGACTGAAAGGCCGAGGAGCGAGCACTAGCCAGACCTCGGCTGGACAAGCGCAAAGAGTACTGGGACATTGGGGAGGCTGAGTGCCACTTAAATTCCAGTATAAACCAATGGCCACTGCCATTGAGAAATCAATGGTAAGAGGCTGTTGCGATGATGCAAATTCATTTGCAATTCATTTGCAAATGTTATCGAAGGAGATGGAGAGAGCTGGACGTCTGGGGAGACTTGCTGTCACTCAGTTTCCAGAGAACACCACAGGTTTCCAATCAGATCGTTTCTTGACTTGTGTGAAAGCTCCATGTGAGCCAATAATAATAATAATAATAATAATAATAATAATAAAAAAATTGGGAAAAAGAAAGAAATAAGATTTAAGCAGTGTACCGAAGAAATACAAAAAAAAAAAAAAAAGACACACTACTGGGTTATGAGTAAGGGGTCAACTAGTTCTTAAGTTTTGGAAGAGTCAAAGGTTCAGTCGGTATTTATTCTAGTTTTCAGGATGGTCGTGGAAATCTTTTTGTTTTGTTTTTTCGTGGGATTTTTCCCCGGATTCGTAGTTCGGCCGGACCAACATAGGAAAACGCTCTCGTAATGTTATAAGGGAAATCTTTTATCTCGTAGGAGTCATGTGCTTATGGAAACGCGTTATAGCTATGATGAGAGATTATCATGATTTCTGCATGATCCTAAGATGCAAGATGGAGGCCTTGGAGTCACAGGGAGTTGATTGTGTATTTTATTTATTAGATATTATTTATTGGATAATGGATAATGGTATGACAGTTTTCTTTGCCAGTGGGGTGAGCTTAGGTATTCCCTTCTTAGTAAATGTAGGTAGTAGAAAATGTATGTCTTTGCCATACATTTTAATAAAAAGGTGGGAAGGAAATAGGTTGAACATAAGAAATATGGTAAATTATATTGTAGACACATTTTACCGGAAGTGAGGGTCAGCTGCTCGGGTCTGTGAGTCATGTGATCAAGTTAGCTGGAGTCAGTGAGTTTGGGTTTGAACGTAAAGAAGAGTGGACGGCTTAACAGGTCGTCCTTTCCCCTTTCGCTGGGGTGGGGGCTGACGTGTGTGAAAATAAACCTTGAAGTAACCATGCAAGCAAAGATATTCACTTTCCATTCTTCTGCAATCGACACCTGAAAAGTGAATAAAAAAACTATATAAAACCAATCATCGTCTTGGAGCGAATGAATATTCATCCAAAACAGGTTTCCAGTCTCCCCTCCAAGAACAAGATGAATTCTAGGTTGACAAGATCAACGACGCATGAAGTTAAGGTATGTTCAAAAAAAAAAAAAAAAAAAAAAAAGAAAAAAAAAAAAAAATATATATATATATATATATACACACACAACTGCATATGAACAATTACATATGAATATATCACAAATAGACATCAACATTTAGACGATCATACAACGGTACCCCTTTTATGATACCAACAATACAACAGGACAAGGATGGAACACAAGACTCGTCGACGCTTGATCTTATCTACAAACTAAATGAATAGAAACAATAGTTTTAATAATTTGCTAATTTAAATAAAATAAAAAAAAAATCATCTTGTGACCCTTAGAAATAATAATAAAAAATTGTAAGGATGTAAACTGTCCAAAAGATTATTCCTGACTTTTGAAATACTGATCGAATTTGCAAATATTATAAGATTGGAACACACTTTGGAAGTATTTCTATATTTTATAGAGATTAAAACATTACCGTAATCTTGGTTATGGTCTTATAACGATTTTATTCAACCAATAATTTAATGACTTTTTTACACACCATTAAAATAATATATGATCATTGTTGTAATGGTGTTAGAAAAGAACGCGTAAGTAATTTCGAAGTGAATGTTTTTTAAACCCCCCCCCCCCAAAAAAAAACATTAACGAAAGGTTACATAGTAAAGGAGCATTCAAATGAAGCAGGGAAAAGTAAATTAAAGTTTGCCTCTTACAATGTGATTTCATTATTAGTATTGAACTATGTAGCACAATATTACTTTCGGAGCATTTATTAGTACTTATTAATTTATCTCGTTTGGGTTCGTTTTTTATTTAAAATATAATGGACACTATTTCCATAGAAATATTAATAAACTCATATTTGCTGCGTGTTATTGGATTTTCTGTCTAAAAATCTTTTAGCACTGTACAGAAAAATATCAATTTTATCAAAACATAATTGTTGATTAAATACATTTCACAACGTAACCATTTTTTATAAACATCCCCAAATTCTGTATCAATCTGTAAAGTTAATAACATTTGTCAATAATTCATGTTGTTTTGTAGTATTTTATCTACTATCTTATTTTACATATCTTTTAGAATACGAAATCTCAAATGAAAAGAAGTTTTTAACGCAGGACGCTTTGATTTATACATGTATCTAAAACTATTTTATTAAATCCTTTTATTCAATAAGTTCGTCTGCAATTAATGCTTTTGTTTTATTTCTGTTTATTTGTCGAGCTTTCAACTTACTTATAAATTATAAATGAAACAGATTTTGTTTCAACGGAAAAGAAAACTTTGATGTACACACAAAATTATTTAAAATAATCTTTCGTGCTCTTTATTTTTTTCACAATATAGTCATAATATTGTTGGTTCCTATTTACAATGTCTCCCCACGAGACAAGGTTGTTTTTTAATGTGGAGAAAAGGAACAAAAATAAAAATTGTCTCAGTCGTAAAGGATTTCTCCTCCACTGACAGAGAACAAGAAATTGAAATGCAGCAGCATCTGAAGAACAAATACTACACTTTGATCTTGACCCGAATTCTGTTTCATAATCTAAACAATACAAAGGGAAATAATTCAGTTAAATTAATTTAGAGTTAAGTAATTTTTGAGTTATCGAACTTTTATTTCAAATAAAGATTCATTTATATTTATTTAAGATAAAGTGATATTCAAGTCATCATTCTCCACATTTCAGTTGTTCGTAATTATCCTGTATATTAGATCAAGTAACAACAAGCCAATCTTCTTGGCCTTCGGGACAAGATCAAAGTATAGTATCTGTTCTTCAGATGCTGCACTTCAATTTCTTGTTCTCTGTCAGTGGACGAGAAATCCTTCACGACTGAGACAGTTTTTATTTTTGTTCCTTTTCTTCACGTTAAAAAACGACCCTGGTGTCTAACTGTCCCGTGGGGAGGCATTGTAAATAGGAACAAGCCAACATTTTTGTTACTTCAGTACAAGTGACAACAACTTTACGAGTAATTTAAATCTAAATATTTTTATTGATTGAAAGTTGGTTTTATTTTAATAATTAAATAACATTAGAAACACATTTACAACGATATATATCTGGTCATAAAATAATTTACTGTAAAAACGATAATTGGCAATTTATATTTGTATTACAAATAATAAAATAAAACTTTTTTATTATTTAAATGTCTTTTTTTAGTGGGAAAATATTGAAGTGTTTATTACTGTTGCTTACCCCCCCCCCCGCCCAAAAAAGCTATCGGAAAACAAAATGAACAAAAAAAATATATATATATTCAACAAAATAAATTTATTTTACTTTAAAAAAACTTACGGTAAGTGTTTGTGATTTATTTTATCCAAATTTTTTGTATTAATTTTATCCATTTTGTTGTGTGTGTGTGTAATATCTTTTCCTTGTAATGTTGTTGCTATTCACATACTTTTAGCGTTCTTGCACCGTAGCTCCGAATTCTCGGCTTTCGTCGGCGTTAACGCCGAAAGCGTTCGTCAACGCTCGGCTAAGATCGTGAAATCGGTGGGTAAAATACTGCAGGAGTACCTATTTGGTAAAGAATCACAAAGGTCAGAAATAAAAAATCGCATTTAGTAAGATTGACGAAAAACATAAAAACTATAAAACCAGACAAAATACTGTTAGAAACACGCTCAATATGTTACCGTGACATATTCGGTGGGTTTTGAATATTATTTTGTCTTGGGCGCCATTTGCCCTTGGTAACATTTATTTGTAATATATTTGTTCTTTGACAACTTTTTCGAATATAAATTGCCTCAAAACAATTGATGTCGAAAAATGTTTCACTTATAAATACACTTAAAGAGGAAAATCACATTGAAAAGTAACAGAATATGGAACACTTAAAAAAACATGAAAATCGCATTAAATTACAACAGTAAAGAAAAACTTTCATAATAAATTTGTGGCCCTGAAAAGGGCCGTTTGAATATGAAGAGAGATAATAAATTTAAGCTCTCTCGCCTCGGATACGACGAGCCAATTGGATATCCTTCGGCATGATGGTGACACGTTTGGCGTGGATGGCACACAAGTTGGTGTCTTCGAAAAGACCAACCAAGTAAGCTTCACTGGCCTCCTGAAGAGCCATCACAGAAGAACTCTGGAAACGGAGATCGGTCTTGAAGTCTTGGGCGATTTCACGAACCAAACGTTGGAAGGGAAGTTTCCTGATGAGAAGCTCAGTGGATTTTTGATAACGTCTGATCTCACGGAGAGCTACAGTACCGGGCCTGTAACGATGGGGTTTCTTCACTCCACCAGTGGCTGGAGCACTTTTACGTGCGGCTTTGGTAGCCAACTGTTTACGAGGAGCTTTTCCTCCGGTGGATTTACGAGCGGTCTGCTTAGTACGGGCCATTGTGAACGAACTGCTTCAAATAAACACGATCACGCACAGCCGTTACAGCTTTTATATGAGCTGTCATCAGCTGCTGCTGATGCTACTTTCTGAAGTGCTTGGTGAGTTTTCCTTTGTTAGATGCGCGCAAAATGTTCAAATATTTCCCTTTATTCTCATTGGTAATAAAGAATCACGTGGGGTGCTTTCAACTAGGTCCGCCGGATTTTGTGCGGAGACCTATATATAGTAAATTTCAAGTGTTGCGGCGCACAATCTTATTTCTCGCATTCTAAACTCACAACATGTCTGGTCGTGGAAAGGGAGGAAAAGGTTTAGGAAAAGGAGGCGCTAAGCGTCATCGTAAAGTACTTCGTGATAACATCCAGGGTATCACGAAACCCGCTATCCGTCGTCTTGCCCGTCGAGGTGGTGTGAAACGTATCTCTGGTCTGATCTACGAAGAAACTCGTGGTGTCCTGAAAGTTTTCCTTGAAAATGTCATCCGTGATGCCGTCACGTACACCGAGCACGCCAAGAGGAAGACTGTCACCGCCATGGATGTCGTCTACGCTCTGAAGAGACAAGGAAGAACCCTTTACGGATTCGGAGGTTAAACCATTATTTGACCCAACACAAAACGAACCAAACCAAACGGCCCTTTTCAGGGCCACCAACTTTTTCCGAAAAGTATTTTTCCAAATCTAACTTTTATGCGTTAATCTTTTCATAACGTCTAATTTGATGTTTTTTTTGTTTTTTTTTAAACCTTTTTTTCATTATTCTGTATAATTCGCTTATTTTTTTTTTCATTGCAGACATGAATAATTAGCTATTCTGTTTAAAAACCTCAGACTTAAAAATAATTTTACAATTATAACAAAAGTATTAATCCCATGTACTAACTTTCAATATTTGAGCAAATATGGTATATCACTCAAAAAGAAAAAAAATCCTATAATTTTAAATAACATTGTTTTTAGGCAAGAATTTAAGTTAAATTATCTGGGGAAATATTCCAAACAAAGTTTTGGCTAATAGGCAAAAAAGGGGTATGATAACCATGTGATACTGATACACAGAGCCTATCTCGTCCTTAAGCAGTTTAGGTTTGCCAACCGGTGATTTGTTTATGTCACCAGCTCTAGGAAGGTTGTCGTCCAAGACTGAAGAAGGCCCCCCCTAGGTTTAACTTCAGAGTTTCCTTCTAGACGGATGACCTGGGAAGATCTACGGGTCCATCAGCACTGAGAAAGTTCACCCCGCTCCTGGGTCCTAAACCAGGTATTTTTGCGACTCTTCATGGGTAGTTAATATTAACCGGTTATTTAGGTTAACATCTACTGAAAAATTATACTCCCCAAAGTGATTAGAAGGACATTAGCATGCTTTCAATTTTCATTGGTAATGGCAGAGGGTACAGGTAAGAATTCATGCAGTGAAAGCAACTAAATTTGCAACAGCATTGGTATGAGAGAAACGAGTTAATGTATGGTTAGATATAGTTTTGTAAGTTCAGGAATAGGATAGCATGTTAAGTCAAGATCTACTTAATATCAGAAATTAAAATTTGGTGCCCAAACTGAGTATTTAATACGATTGAAAGATAAGATATATGCTCAATATAGATACAAGAGAACATTTGATTTGGAGTACAGTTTAGTACAGGTATACCTGGAAGATACAAGTTAGGGCATATTCTGTTAGTATAATTAAATATAGATGGATGGATAAGTGGCATGTTTTTAGTGTATGCGAATGCATGGAATTTTAGACATTGAGTATGTTGTCTTCAGACTTCTAACGAAGGAAGATGACTTCGCCTTTCTCTTTATATCCGGAAGTTGTATTATTAGTTCCGGTTCAGTTTGTGCATAATTATTGCAATACTATCTCCTATCAAAAGAAGATATTAAGGGTTGCTTTTCATTATAGAATTATCTTTTATCTATGTATAGGACTATGGCTAGATGTCGTCTATGCTCTGAAGAGACAAGAGAAACAAATCAACCAAACGGCCCTTTTCAGGGCCACCAACTTTTTCCCAATCTAACTTTTATGCGTTTAACTTTTCATACCGTCGGATTTGATGTTTTTTTTTTCCTTTTAACCCTTTTTCAATATTCTGTATAATTCGCTTATTTTTTTTATCGCAGACATGAATCAATGAATCATTAGTATTCTGTTTACAAACTTCAGTATTAGAATTAATTTTACAATTATAACAAAAGTATGAATCTCCATGTACTAAGTTTTTCAATATTTATAATTCTGTCTTGAGCAAATATGATATCCAGGTTTTGCATTTATTTAAGTCACCCAAAAAGAAGAAATTTCCTATAATTATAAAAGGGGTTTGTATTACTGTAACACAGATTCGAAAAAGTTGTCAAAAAAGCAAATATATAACAAATAAATGTTATCAAAGGCAAGATAAGTTATTTTTCTACCTAACTGGATATATTTTTTGTGTTTTTATTCAATGTAACATGTTTATCCAGCTCGAAAAACATGCAGTGTTTACCGATGTATTGGAAAATTCAAAATGGCGCCCAACACTCTTTAACATGGTAAGTTTGGGAAAAGGTGTTATAAATAATAAACTAGACAAAATATTATTAAAAAAACACCGAATATATGTCAACTTATGTCACGGTAACATATGAGAAGCGAATTTCTAACAGAACGTTTGGTTTTGTAAGGGAAGTGTTTATTAAAATGAAATCTGTAAAATTCACGTGAGCCAAACCCCATCAATATAAACACCTAAATATACTTTTAGTTAAAAATGAATTTACTTAATTGAATTACGACCCCATTAAAAGACACCAACAATGTTCAAAAACATGAATCGATTAAATATAAAGAAATATATGCAATTTTATTATCATCATTTTCTCTTTTTCAATTCAAGTCATTAACTGATAAAATTTTTACGGGTTTGTATTACTGTACACATAGATTCGAAAAAGTTGTCAAAAAACAAATATATAACAAATAAATGTTATCAAAGGCAAGATAAGTTACTTTTCTACCAAACTGGATATAATTTTCGTGTTTTTATTCAATTTAACATGTTTATTCAGCTCGAAAACCATAGTGTTTAGCGATGTATTCGAAAATTCGAAATGGCGGCCGATTCTCTCTTTAACACGGTAAGTTTGGAAAAAGGTGTAATAAATAATAAACTAGACAAAATACTGTTAGAAATTCGCTCAATATATCTTACCGTGACATAACTTGACATATATTCGGTGGTTTTTAATAGTATTTTGTCTAGTTTATTATTTATAACACCTTTTCCTGAACTTACCGTGTTAACGAGAGAATCGGCCGCCATTTTGAATTTTCCATATATATTTGTTTTTTGACAACTTTTTCCAATCTATGTGTACAGTAATACAAACCCCCCCGCCCCGGCTGATTACGCATTCGCACAGACCGAAGAGAAATCACATTTATTTTTAAAAAATCAGAATTTTATTTGTTTCCGTAAGTAAAAAATAAATATCACAACGCATGTCGCATCGTTGTATTCGTTCACGTGCGCAAAATGACTTATAACATTGCGGAGGGATTTTAAGCGGGCATTTTCAAAACAAATGTGGAAAAATATTAATATCTCCGAAACTATTAATTTGCGACGGATACGGTTTTCAGATTGTTTTTTAGCACACCGAAATCTACAATCATTTTTGTTACGTAGTTGTTAATGCTTTTTAATTGATCTAAAAAATTCAGTTTTCATGAGCAGTTTACAAAAACAACCGTTTTTCCGTAAGTAACGTGCAGAAATTTATCGAGCAGAGTAATGATTAACATTTTACAAAAATTCTATGTTTACATTGGCAGGGCGGAGGGGGGCATTTCACAAAAATTCTGTGTTTACATTGGCAAAGCGGGGTCGCCCCAGCCCCCTCCCAATGTAAACACAGATTTTTTGTGAAATGTTAATCATTACTCTGCTGGATAAATTTCGGCACGTTACTTACGGAAAAACGGTTAATTAAACTGCAGAAGCACATGTTAAGCTATACAAGTTCTATATATGATTACCCACTAACACCACAAAAAAGAACGAAAACAATGTTTTCTTTTTGTTTTTTTTTTTGTAAACTGGTCGTGAAAACTTAATAACAGCATTATTTTTACTATAAAATGAGATAATGAGATATTTTTATGAAAATATTTCTGGTAATTTAAAATATCCGCCATGTATACATGCGCCTTGTGAAATGTCACGTGACTATCGCACATGTGTAGCGTAAATGAAGTCAGTGAAATGGCCTCTGTCCACATGTGCAATCAGCCGACTTACGCCATATAAAATAATAATAATCGTTTTTGATTTTCGAAAGAGAATTTCAAAAATAGCCAACAAATAAAAAAAAAAAAAAAAATGAAAAACAAAAGGTAAAACTATAAATATACAACAAATAATGTTACCAAAGGCGAGGTCGTAAATTATTTTAAAATTTGGGTTTGTATTACTGCACACAGATTCGAAAAGTTGTCAAAAAACAAATATATAACAAATAAATGTTATATGTTATTGTAACATAGGCTGACATATATTCGGTGGGGCTTTAACAGTATTTGGAATATTTTTAAAATTTTTAACTCCTTTTCCCAAACTTACCGTGTGAAAGAGAGAGTTGGGCGCCATTTTAAATTTTCCAATACATTGGTAATGGTAAACACTGTATGTTTTTCGAGCTGAATAAACATGTTACATTAAATAAAAACACTAAAACCATATCCAGTTTGGTAGAAAAGTAACTTACCTTGCTTTTGATAACATTTATTTGTTATATATTTGTTTTTTGACTTTTTCGAATCTATGTGTACAGTAATACAAACCCTCTAAGTTTAATGTTTTTTTTTTGGGGGGGGGTTGTATTACTGTACACGTAGATTCGAAAAAGTTGTCAAAAAACAAATATATAACAAATAAATGTTATCAAAGGCAAGATAAGTTACTTTTCTACCAAACTGGATATATTTTCGTGTTTTTATTCAATGTAACATGTTTATTCAGCTCGAAAACCATACAGTGTTTACCGATGTATTGGAACATTCAAGATGGCGTCTGATTCTCTCTTTAACACGGTAAGTTAAATAAAAAACCGGATAAAATACGGTTAAAAACTCGCTCAATATATGTTACCGTGACATAGGTTGACATATATTCGGTGGGTTTTTAATAGTATTTTGTATAGTTTTTTTTATTTATAACACCTTTTTTCAAACTTACGGTGTTAAAGAGGGTGTGAGAGACGCCATCTTGAATTTTCGAATACATCGGTACACAGTTTTTCGAGCTGAATAAATATGTTAAATTGAATAAAAACAAAAAAATATATCCAGTTTGGCGGAAAAGTAACTTATCTTGCCTTTGATAACATTCATTTGTTATATATTTGTTTTTTGACAACTTTTTCGAATCTATATGTACAGTAATACAAACCCAACTTAGAAATACGATTTAAAATATAGCGCGGATCATAAGTGCTCATGCGTAGGGAAAAGGCAGTGTTTTTTTTTTATGGTGTTCGGCAGGGAAGTCAAATCGCGACCAGTACCAAAAATCTGTTTATAAATAAAAATTACAAATATAATTTAAGACTTTCTTTCCCAAATGTTCTACAAATATACATTATATAGAAATAAGTAATATTTACGCCATAGAAAGAGATGGGAATATTTATGAAATCTAAACTGTGAATAATCGCATTAAAATAAAGAAAGTGAAGAAACATTCGTGAAAAAATGCTTGGCCCTGAAAAGGGCCGTTTTGGGAATTCGTTTTCTTTGGAAGAAAACGCTTTTACTTGGCGCTGGTGTACTTGGTGACAGCTTTGGTTCCCTCAGAGACAGCATGTTTAGCCAACTCACCAGGGAGAAGGAGACGGACAGCGGTCTGGACCTCACGGCTGCTAAGTGTTCTTTTCTTGCTGTAATGGGACAGACGACTGGCTTCATTAGCGATTCTCTCAAAAAGATCGTTAACAAAACTGTTCATAATAGACATGGCTTTGCTAGAAATTCCAGTGTCAGGATGAACTTGTTTCATTACTTTGTAAATGTAGATGGAATAACTTTCCTTCCTCTTCTTTCTCTTTTTCTTGCCATCACGAGCAGGTTTAGCCTACCGGCTTTCTTAGCGCCTTTCTTGCTAACTTCAGTAGGCGGAGCCATTTCCACGAACGATACACGAATGATAAAGGCAACTTCATTCTCTTCCCTTTTTATACGAAACACGCTGGCTCCCAACAACAATCACAATTTTCTCTCTCAAATCTCTCGTATTTGATTGGTCAGAAACTAGCAACAAAAACTACACAACTTGTGAAAGCACTTAAAACAGACAAAAAAAAGAAAGCGGTTGTGTGAAAGCGGCGGTAAAATAATCAGCAGTCAGTTGGCCGGAGCCGATCTGCGCGTATTTAAGGCAAGTTGCGTGCGTTTTGTAAAGTAAATCATTTGAGTTTTTGAAACAGCAAACACAAACCTAAAAATGTCTGGTCGTGGTAAAGGAGGTAAAGCCAAGGGAAAGAGCAAGACTCGTTCATCCCGTGCCGGACTTCAATTCCCCGTTGGTCGTATCCATCGTCTCCTCCGCAAGGGTAACTATTCTGAGAGAATTGGTGCCGGTGCACCCGTCTATTTGGCTGCCGTCATGGAATATTTGGCCGCAGAGGTTCTCGAGTTGGCTGGAAATGCTGCGAGAGACAACAAGAAATCGAGAATCATTCCCCGTCACTTGCAATTGGCCATCCGTAATGACGAAGAATTAAACAAATTCTTGGCCGGAGTGACCATTGCCCAGGGTGGTGTCCTTCCCAACATCCAAGCTGTACTTCTTCCCAAGAAGACCCAGAAAGCTGCCAAGTAAATTCTCTTATTTCCTTGACTCAACACAAACGGCCCTTTTCAGGGCCACCAACATTTTCCCGAAATGTTTTTCGTCAATCTTACTAAATGCGATTTTTTATTTCTGACCTTTGTGATTCTTTACCAAATAGGTACTCCTGCAGTATTTTACCCACCGATTTCACGATCTTAGCCGAGCGTTGACGAACGCTTTCGGCGTTAACGCCGACGAAAGCCGAGAATTCGGAGCTACGGTGCAAGAACGCTAAAAGTATGTGAATAGCAACAACATGGTAACGTGGGTAAAATACTGCAGGAGTACCCAAAATTCAAATGATGGGGCTAAATTTTATGTTCTGAAGGTGCGTAAAACAATGAATGCAAAAAAAAAAAAATATTTTATGGTACTCCTGCAGTATTTTACCCACCGATATCACGATCTTAGCCGAGCGTTGATCGACATCCGTCGGAAAACGCCGGAACATGGCGAGCGGTACGATACTCTATTAGCCAATCAGGGCGCTTCTTCAATCGAACGCGCAGCAGACGAATAATTTTCATTGAAAGTATACACATAGCGTTTCATTTCAGTTATTTTATTGTTCAAAGTAAAAATACACAGCCTTTCATTTCAGCTATTTAATTTAGCGATAAAAAAAAAAAGGAAGAAATATGAACCTAGGACTGCTGGAAACAACTTTGCACTCCACTGAAGCCGTCGTCGAGTTTTGCCAGGAGAGAAAATTAATTCCTACATCGGTCACGGTCGCCTGCCCAAGATGCAAAAACCCTTTGCTCCCTACTTTGCCTCTACAGTCAGTAGAAAATCTTCCAGTCGGAACTAAAGATAAACAGTAATTGTTGTCCCCCCCCCCTACAAACATTACTGGAAAAAAAAACATTGTTCTTACTGTTTAATACCGTTTTGTTAAAAACAAACCAAAAAAAAAACATTGAAGTGTTTATTACTGTTGCTTACCCCCCCGCCCCCCCCCAAAAAAAGCTATCGAAAACAAAATGAACCAAAAAAAAAATATTCAACAAAATAAATTTATTTTACTTTAAAAAAAACTTACGGTAAGTGTTTATGATTTATTTTATCCAAATTTTTTGTATTAATTTTATACATTTTGTTGTGTGTGTGTGTAATATCTTTTCCTTGTAATGTTGTTGCTATTCACATACTTTTAGCGTTCTTGCACCGTAGCTCCGAATTCTCGGCTTTCGTCGGCGTTAACGCCGAAAGCGTTCGTCAACGCTCGGCTAAGATCGTGAAATCGGTGGGTAAAATACTGCAGGAGTACCGTATGTATATATATATGTATGTGTATATATATGTGCGTGTGTGTATGTGTAAACATTTAGAAGTTTGTTAGCTTAAAAATTATTTACATTTAAAATACCCCCAAACATATTAGCTTCTACTTTTTAGGCGATTACATGTGAATACACTGAAACGTTATTTTAGAATTTAGAAGGGGGGGTCCAATTGTGCATATAAATATAATGTAAAATGATCCCATTTTCGGTACAATCTAACTTTTTAAGCAGTTAAGTAATTTTTATCACTAATTCTAAATCCGCTCAGCAAAATCATAAAATCACATGTAATTGCTTTATTTTCCGTATTACCACCCAGAATTAGAGTTAGTAGTAGGAAAGGAGCGTGGCTTTTATGACTTTTAACAATCACATATTTTATACTAAATTTTGATTTGGAAAATAAACATTCAGAAGATTTAAAACAAATAAAGTTGGTTACATGTCCTTAAAACATTGGTCAATAAGGTGGGATCATTTTGCGTTAAATTTATAAATGAATCTTATTGTATTTTTACCACGAAAATTTTCAAGCTGTTTACATGTAATCGATTAAAAATGAACTATCTTCTTATGTGTATTATAATATAAGTTGGATTTTTAAAAATCTTAAACGTGGCTTTTCATACGTAATTGTATGTACATTGGCTAGATAAATGGCTAAAGATTCTTATAAAAATAAACTTTATTCCTTTTTATTCCCGAGAAAAAATGGTAAATTTATACAAATAACGTGACAGCGAATTGGGTAAAAATCCGAAAGTGTATCCGAAATTGGGTAAAAATCGATTTTGTGCGCGTAAAATTGGGATACTGCGCATGAGCAAGTAAAATTGGGGTGGTGAAGTGGTGGGGAATTAATTAAAAAGAAAAGGAAATAATTTATTTATTTTTTTATTATCGCTTATTTTCATTATGGATTATCTCCACTTGTTTTGATTTAAGAGTAGAGCCGATGTACGCCATTTTTGAAAGAAAATATTCCCTTTTAAAAATGTTAATATCTCCGAAACTATTAATTTGCGAGGGGTACGGTTTTCAGATTCGTGTTCAGCACACCGAAACGTAACAGAATACTACGTCTGTTTTTACTAATTCGCTGTCACGGTGTTTGTATAATAA